>NW_024424453.1:2584229-2946925 GCF_017311325.1 Ursus maritimus | reverse complement strand
AAACGTAGTTAAAATGTCTATGCTACCCAGAGCATTCTATACTTTCAATGCCATCCTGATCAAAATACCAATGACAGTTTTCAAAGAACTGGAACAAACAGCCCTTAAATTTGTGTGGAACCAGAAAAGGCCCCGAATTGCCAAGGTTTGTTGAAAAGGAAAAACAAAGCTGGGGGCATCACGTTGCCGGATTTCAAGCTATGCTACAAAGCTATGATCACAAAGACAGCATGGTACTGGCACAAAAACAGACACAAAGACCCATGGAACAGAATAGAGAACCCAGAAATAGACCCTCGGCTCTCTGGGCAACTAATCTGTGACAAAGCAGGAAAAAACATCCAGTGGAGAAAAGACAGTCTCTTCAATAAATGGTGCTGGGAAAATTGGACAGCTCTATGCAAATAAACGAAACTTGACCACTCTTTCATGCCATACACGAAGATAAACTCCAAATGGATGAAAGACCTCCATGTGAGACAGGAATCCATCAAAATCCTGGAGGAGAACATAGGCTGCAACCTCTTTGACATGGCCACGGCAACTTTTTTCATGACATCTCCAAAGGCAAGAGAAACAAAAGAAAAAATGAACTTGTGGGACTTCATCAAGATAAAAAGCTTCTGCACAGCCATGACAAAAAAACTAAGAGGCAGCCCATGGAATGGGAGAAGATATTTGCAAATGACACTACAGATAAACGACTAGTATCCAAGATCTACAAAGAACTTCTCAAACTCAATACATGGGAAACAAAAAATCAAATCAAGAAATGGGCAGAAGATATGAACAGACACTTTTCCAAAGAAGATATACAAATGGCTAACAGACACATGAAAAAATGTTCAAAATCATTAGCCATCAGGGAAATTCAAATCAAAACCACATTGAGATACCACCTTACGCCAGTTAGAATGGCAAAAATTGGCAAGGCAGGAAACAACAAATGTTGGAGAGGATGTGGACAAAGGGGATCCCTCTTACACTGTTGGTGGGAATGCAAGTTGGTACAGCTACTCTGGAAAACAATGTGGAGGTCCCTAAAAAAGTTAAAAATTGAGCTACCCTATGATCCAGCCATTGCACTACGGGTATTTACCCCAAAGATACAGACATAGTGAAGAGAAGGGCCATATGCACCCCAATGTTCATAGCAGCATTGTCCACAATAGCTAAATCGTGGAAGGAGCCAAGATGCCCCTCAACAGATGACTGGATTAAGAAGATGTGGTCCATATATACAATGGAATATTACTCAGCCATCAAAAAGAACGATTACACAACATTTATAGCAACATGGATGGGACTGGAGGAGATTATGCTAAGTGAAATAAGTCAAGCATAGAAAGACAATTATCATATGGTTTCACTAATTTATGGAACATAAGAAATAGGAAGATTGGTAGGAGAAGGAAGGGAAGAATGAAGGGGGGTAAACAGAAGGGCGAATGAACCATGACAGATTATGGACTCTGGGAAGCAAACTGAGGGCTTCAGTGGGGAGTGGAGTGGGGGATTGGGATAGGCTGGTGATGGGTATTAAGGAGGGCACATATTGCATGGTGCACAGGGTGTTATACGCAAATAATGAATCATGGAACATTGCATCAAAAACTGAGGATGTACTGTATGATGACTACTATAACAAAATAAAAATTGTATGTGGAATCCAAAACAAACAAACCAACCACCACCACCACCACCAACAACAACAAAACCACTTAGAAAACCAATAAAAGAGAACTTCTTTAACAAGATAAAGGGCATCTACAAAATCTCACAGCTAACATCATACTTAATAATGAAGGAATCGATGCTCATGCTGTAATATGAGGGCAAAGAATGTTCACTCTTGAGCTTCTATTCAACATTATACTTGAAAAGGAAACTCAACAGGGTTAGACAGGAAGAGTAAAACTATCTTTACAAATGTCTTGATTGTATATAGAGAACAACCTATGGAGCCCACTACAAAACTATTAGAAAAACCACACGGTTAACTTCCAAATAACATATCAATCAAACAAAAATACAAGAGAAATTTTTAAATTTTGAGCAAAATTAAAATGGAAATGCTACTTAAATTTGTGGGGTACAACCCAAAAAGTATTTAGAGAATTTATAACATTAAAAATATTAGAAGATATACTCTAAAATGAATAATGTAAGTTTCTACCTCAGGAAATCAAAGAAAAAGTTCAATTTAAGTCTAAAAAAGGCAAAAGAAAATAAATAATAAAAACAAAGCAGAAAACAATGAAAATGTAAACAGGAAACAATAGAGAAAAATATTAAAAGCTGGTTGTTTAAAAAGATTAATGAAATTGAAAAATCTCTACAAGAGAGAAAACTCAAATTACTAATATGACAAAGAATGGTCATTATTATTGATTTAATATACATTAAAATGATAATAAAAATATAAAAAACAAATATGCCCCCACAATTTTGATAAATTGCTTGAAAGAGCAATTCCTTTAAATACTGATACTACCAAAACTTAGAGAAAGAGAAATTGATAACCTTAAATAGGCCTGTCTATTAAAGAAACTGAATAATTAATAATATTTGAAAGAAGGAAGCACAATATGATTTTACTAGTAAATTCTAACAAACACATTAGGAAATTTTACCAATTCTTTGCAATTTTTCTGTAAGATGCAAGAAGAAACACTTCTAACTCATCCTACAAGTCCAACATTACCCTAATACCAAACACATATGAAACATTACAAGAAAAAAAAATTTAAACTGCAGATCAGTATGCTTCATGAATATAGTTCAGAATTCCTCAAGAAAATATTAGCAAATTGGATTCAACAATTAATAAAAGATACACACACACACACACACACACACACACGGTGACCAAGTGAGATTTATTCAAGATATGCAAGAGTGGTTCGACATTTAAAATCATTCTGTGTAATCTACCACATCGATAAGGAGGAACAAATGATAATAACAACTCATGAAGAAAAAGCATTTGCCAAAACCTAAAAACTATTTCTAATAAAAACACTCAACAAACTAGAAATAAAGAGGAATTTCCTCTATTTGACTTAAAAAAACCTACAAAAAAAGCTAAGGCTAACATCACACATAATATTGAGATACTACACACTTTTTCCCTAAGAACAGGTATGAGGCAAGATTTTCTTCTCTCAGCACTCTTATTCAACATTATACAAAAACTCTTAGCTAGTGAAATATGACAAGAAAAAGATATAAATGTATACAGATTTTAAAAAAGCTATTTTATTCACAGGTGACTTCGTGGTGTAGAAAATCCTGAAAACTCCTAAAAATTGTGAGTGACTATAGCAAGGTCACAAGTTGCAATACTAATATTAAAAAAAAAATTATAGTAAATGCTTTCTTATATACCTGCAGTGGTTAAATGGGATAAAAATACTCTTTTTAATAGTACCCCAAAATGAAATAGTTATAAATTTGACAAAGTATGTGCTAGATCTATATGTAGGAAAGTATAAACTCTGATGAAAGAAATAAAAAAGACCCAGATAAGAAATATTCTATGTTCATATAGTAGAGGACTCAACAATGTTAAGATGTTAATTCTTCACAGTTCGATCTATAGATTCAGTGCCAATTCCTATCAAAATTTCAGAAAGCTATTATGTAGACAATAACAAACTTATTCTAAAGATTATATGAAAAGTGATAAACCTAGACCAATCCAACAAAATTAGAAGACTCAGACTTCTTGATTTCAGTATTTATTGCAAATCTACAGTAAGATAGGATAGCATTTGTAAAAGAATAGACAAGTAAATCAGAATAATAGATTAGAGAGCCCTGAAATGGACCTACACCAAAATAGTCAAGTGATCTTTAACAAAGACCAAAAAAACCCGAAAAACAAAAAACAAACAAAAAAAACCTAATTGGAAAATTATAGTCTTTTCAGCAAGTAATTCTGGAATAACTGTACATTTATATGTAAACAAACAAAAACAAACAAACAAACCCCCCCAAAAAAGAAAAACCTAGACAAAGACTTCATCCCCTTACAGAAAATTAATACAAAATTGCTCATAAAGTGCAAAACTATAACACAGAAGAAAACATGCGAAAAAATCTGAACACACATCTCACCAAAGAAGATATGCAATAAGCAAGTAAACTTGGTGGTTTAGGAAATACTAAGTCTGCAAATCCTCCTAAGATTTTTACATTGATTTCTAATCAAGGGGGAAACACCTCATTTTTTAAAATTTATGTAAGTATGGTGGACATAGGACTATGTAAAAAAAAAAAAAAAAACTCTCATCAGACAACTAACCAATGGGTGCGAGAGGGAAGGGGTATGGGAGATTGACAAAATGAGTGAAGAAGAGGAGGAGATACAGGTTGCTAATACTGGAATGAGTAAGTCAGAGGCATAAAAGGCGCACAGCATAAGGAACAGAGTCAATGATACTGTAATAGGGTTGTATGGTGTCAGATTGTAGCTGCACTTGGGGTGAGCATAGAATAACATATACAGAATTTGAATCACTATGTTGTACACCTGAAACTAATGTAACATTGTGTATCAACCATACTCAAATCAAAAAATAATCTGGTTATAATGACCAAAATACCCCCAAAAAACCACTGTCATGACACCAGTATTCTTTTAGAATTCGTCTAAAGCTATTTATTATGTAGTGAAACGTAGGATAAAATTATACTTAAAAAATGTTAAAAACTCTAAAGTCCTAAGAGACAATGTTTCTACTTTATGTTTATTTTGGAATTTATCTTGGTTCTATGCAAGTTTGCCTTATGTGCTATCAGGAATGCATCCCTTGCATAAAACATGCCATTCTCATATATATATATTTTATCTGATTCTGTCTCTAAACATTTACATCTAGCTAAAGTGTGAAACTTCAGTTTCCAAGCCCTGATATTTCTCATAAGTGTTCATTTTAGATGTAAAGTGAAAGACGAAGTTAATGTTTGGTATGGCA
The DNA here is from genome assembly GCF_017311325.1 of Ursus maritimus. Taxonomy (NCBI): domain Eukaryota; kingdom Metazoa; phylum Chordata; class Mammalia; order Carnivora; family Ursidae; genus Ursus; species Ursus maritimus. The sequence continues at coordinate 2,941,946 of NW_024424453.1, read as the reverse complement.
ATTTCTATGTGTGTCATTATATCCCATAAATATGTTCTGGAACATACTATAAAAAATTTCTTGAAATATAGTTGCTTTCTATTATACTATCTGAATTTTAGAAATGGTAGATCAAAGGAATAGGAAAAAAAGAAAAAAGTATGTTAATTATCTAATCAATACAACTAATATAGACTATATCTTTCTCATACTATTTTTCCATAAATAGGAAAAGCACAAAATTTAGAATAAACCATTGTGCATTTTATTTATTTTTATTTTTTTAAGGATTTTATTTATTTGATGGAGAGAGAGAGAGAGCAAGAGCACATTAATGAGCAGGGGGTAGGGGCAGACTGAGAGGGAGAAGCAAGCTCCCCGCTGAGCAAGGAGCCCGATGTGGGACTTGATCCCAGGACCCTGATCCTGACCTGAGCGTAAGGCAAACTCTTAACTGACTGAGCCATCCAGATGCCCCAAACCATTGTGCATTTTAATAGAAAGTTGACTAATGATCAATATCAGAGATTTTCCAGTCTGCTTTTTTGAGAGCTTTATCAACTACCCCTTTATAAATCCCTCTTTCTGCTATTTTCCATTACAATGTTCTCAAATGCTACCTTTTAACAGCTTTATTAAGGTATACCTACTGTATTATAAACTGAACATATTTAAAGCATATTATTTAATAATTTTTAACATGTATGCACACATGAAATCATTTCTGTATTTGGTAAATGCATCAGTCTCCCAAATTTATAGACACACACACACACACACACCAGATGCATGTGTACACCACACACATGCACACACACGTGTATATATAGCTCTTTCTGGATCTTTTGTTCTGTTCTATTGATCTATTCCATTGTTCAGTTGTCTCTGTTCTGCTCTGCCTTGTTCCATTGTTTGCCTTTATGACAATACCACACTGTATTCATTAGTATAGTTTTTTTGTTCTTGTTTTTGTTTTTTTAGTGTCAGAGGTAGAATTTAGGGATTCATCAGTTGCATATAACACCCAGTGCTCATTACTTCAAGTGCCCTCCTTAATGCCCATCAGCCAGTTATCCCTTCACCCACCTCCCCTCCAGCAACCCTGTTTGTTTCCTCTCAGTTTCATCTTATTTTATGTTTCCTCCCCTTCCCCTATGTTCATCTGTTTTGTTTCTTCAGTTCCACATATGAATTAAATCATATGGTATTTGTCTTTATCTGACATATTCCACTTAGCATAATGCCCTCTAGTTCCATCCACATTGTTGTAAATCGCAAGATTTCATTCTTGATTAGTGTAGTTTTATAATAAATCTTGAAATTAGGGACAGTACAGTTCCAAATGTGTTCTTGAAATTTATTTTGGCTCATCAAAGTTCTTTGTATTTTCATATAAATTCTAGAATTAACTTGTCAAGTTAAAAAAAATATCTTGCTTGAAGTCTGGTGGGATTACATTGACTCTACAGATGAGTATGGGAAGAATTAATATCTTCGCAATATTGTGTCTCTAAACCAATAGACCTTGTGAATATCTCTATTTATTTAAGTACTTGTCCATTTTTTCTCAGCAGTGTTTTATTGTTTAGTTGGTTAGTTAATTGCACTGACAAAAATCTTCAGTATGATGTTGAATGTAAATGGTGACACAAGGCATTCTTACTTCTTAGAGAGAAAGAATTTTACTAGATCTAGTTTTCATAGATGCCCTTTATCAAGACCAGGAAATTTCCTCTATTTCTTGTTGGCCCATATGTATTTTTTTAATTTCCAATAAAGGATGTTGGCTAATTTAAAATGTTTTCTGTTTCTGCTGAGATGACCACATGCTTCCCCCCTTTTTTTAGTCTGTTAGTATAGAGAACTACATTTATTAATTTTTAATGCTAATGTAACATTGTATTCCTATGATAAAATCCACTTGTTAATGATGTATTTAGCCTTTCATATATCATTGAATTAAGAATCCAAGTAAATGTTGTTAAGAATATTTGCATCTATGTTAATGAGAAATATTGATCTGTAGGTTTTGCCTTGTAATGGTTTGTCTGAGTTTGGTATTAGAGTAATGTTGCCTATAATGGACAATTTAATCAATGAAGTTTTCATGTCATCCATTTCTGTAATTCTCACTTAACTTTTAAAGTCATGATTTCTACTTGGTGTTCTGATGTCATTAAATATTAACTTCATATTATGTTTACAACACTAAAAGTTTTATTTAGTTGTAGAGTCTCCAACCGCCCATCTTGTAAGCATATTTGACACAAATTTACACTAACAAAAAAATTAAGAATATGAACTATGTTTGTATTTTGTTTTCACAAGAAAAGTAACCTCTTCTACCATATTAACTCTAAAATACCACAAAGTCTCATTTTAAGTACTCCAGTACTTAAGAAACTCTACATTTTTGATAAACATGAGATTTTGAAAAGGAAAATCTCTAATTCCAGTAGTGGATGTTATGGACTAAATTGTGCCCTCCTTCTCCCAATTCATAGTGTTGTGGAGTTTCCAGGCATAGAAGTAGAATTCAGTTGAAAGTGTAAAAGAAGTGATGCAAAGAAGTAATTTTAATGATTCTCCTAATGTTTCCCCATAGCATTTAGGCTGGAAAGAATGGTAAATGAAGATATTAGAAACAGTAAAAAGTTAAAGACCAATGGGTAAAGTCTTAGTAAGGTAACAAGTTTTTTGGCGTCAGGGTACAGTGATTTGAGAATAACTTGAAATTTAGAAAATATTAGTAAAGGGTTGAGTGCTGGTTATTGAGTTGATGAAGGAGATAAAATTTGGGGAAATTATAAGAACAAATGAATAATCACAGGAGTGAGTAGTTTAGAAAAGTGTGAATAGTATTTGGAAGAAATGTGGTCACAAAATTGAGGTGACAATTACTGAAAGGACTATCTTTGTGGCTCTTAAAATCCCTGAGATATACAACAGGAGTAATGCTTAAAATAGCAACAGAGAAGCCTACAAGGAATTCTAGGTGGTAACTCAAGAATCAATAGATAACTACAACAAGGAGAGATCATCAATTGTATAGTCTTATGAGGAGAGAGTCAAAGTATTCTAAGATGGGTGGACGGAAAGTGGTCTAGAACGATAAATTATAAGGAGTAGAAAAGAGGGCACCTCCCCACCAGCACCAATTGTAGAAGAGAATTGTGGGTCAGAATAATGTAAGTTTAATATTATTTAATAGCAACAAAGTCTCATTATTTCATACCTACCTATATGTTATATGTCTATTTAAAAACAATTTTAATGGACATAAATTGTATCTTCTGTGATTATTCTGGACAGTTTAGAAAATGTTACTTAAAAGCACTTAAAAGTTAATGACATTTGCATTCTGGTATGGTTTTGTGTTTAGCAAACATTCTCTCAATTGATGTACACTTTAAAATGGGACATTTGTAAGATAAAGATTATTTTATTTGAATATTATATTTAACATGGAAGTCAAGAAAGTGTTAAAAGCAAAATAATATTTAATGTTCTCTAGATAACTTTCAAATATAAAAAAAAGTACAATATTTTGAAACTTCTCAAGAGTTTATGCTAATATGACAATATCGTATCATTTATGTTTCCAGGGTGGTTTTTATTTTCAAAATATTTCTGGAAATTGTATAATTATTACATTTTACACATTTATAAAGACACAGTTGAGATTCCATGGAAAATGATTGTTGACAGATCAATGTTCTTAAACTGATGAGTTATAGTTTTATAGAGATTTGATGCAAATAATCTTCTTAGTTGATATCGACTACAGATCAAGCATGCTTGTTCTAGTTATGAATTGTTGTCTTTAAAAACAGTCTCTGAGAGAGAGGAAAAGAAATTACAGCAATTGCTCCAAGACACTAAGCTATTTATTTCTGGTGCTTAAATTGTCACACAACTTTTAACAAAAAGTCACTACTGAAATATCTTTTTGGTTAATATGTGTCACAGGCAGATGCTTTCATCCAGTTCTGAGTTCCCGTTTGGAAGAGAAACAACTCCTGGGGCCCTGAGGTGGGTACACTGAATTGGCAAGAGTTCATTTCACCATGGATGATGAGGTAACAGCAATTTGTTTCACTTTTGCTTTCAAACCATTTCTTTTTTCTATGAGACCGATTGGCTCTGGTTGTTTTCTGGTTGTCTGTGAGTGTTATGATGGATCTCATGATAACATTTGTTTTAGAGAGTACATTGATTTTTGTAGGAGGTCATGAGGCTAGGTGTCAGTAGCTCTGAGGAGGTGACATGTTCCAAAAGAGACAGAAAGAGTCGGACTGAGGGGGAGAGAGAGAAATGAAAGCATGCATTATGAAGGAACAGTGCTGGCTTCAGTTATTAATTCGCAGAAGGGTTTGCAACAAAGCAGTGATCATCATTATGTAAATGATTTTGTTGAAAACGGAAACCATTTTTAAAAAGTTTCTGATACATAGAATTTGCTCATAAATATTTAATTGAATTTATCAGAGGGTAAGTAAACACTCTTTTACAGCATACTTTTGTAAAAAAAAAAAATAGTACAAGCAGCACATTTAAAAAAAAAATAGAAACTTTAGGTAACTTAGGACTTATTTTGCTATTTGTAGTAATGAACTTACCTTATTACCTGTGAAAAGATTTTTGTTTAAACCTAGCCATAAGTGAACACAGAATGATGGTCCACAATCTAAGACTAATGAATACCACCTCAGTGTAAACTCAACTCTTCTTCCCACAGCAGAATTTTCAGTTCAAACACAAATCTCACAGCAACTTACTGAAGGAAAATCGATGCCCTGTGCAACAGAAGAAAAACAAAAGAGAACTTTTCCAAATATGGGTTGTTCTAGGGTTAACAAGGCTGTGTAGGGTTTTACACTAGGGTTCAATGTGTTGAGTTCACATTATTCTACATACATAGCTGTTATAAATTAGGAAATCATCTAAACTCTAGACAGGAAGAGAAAAAGTACACCTCAGTTATAGGTAAACTTTTGTAGGGTTCTCATAGTATGTTTATCTTCCTGACTAAATTGCAAATTGCTCGAGTCTTTATTGGACTGAACCACCCCTCTGTGGGTATAGCATCCAGCATTTATTGCTGTATTCTAAAATGGTTGTTGGGAGACATTTCTCCATGCGTCTCTCATATTTGGTTAGACTGTCTATTTCTGATGAGTCTACTCCTAAGTCATACTCTTCTAGCCCCCGAAGTGGAAGGTTCTCATCTCTAATTCTTCCCTCCTTGACATAGTGGGATTGCGGAAGTGCTACTCTGTTTTCCAGAGGCATTCTGCTTGTTTTCCTTGAGATCTTATCCTATGCAGTCTGTGTGTGTGTGTGTGTGTGTGTGTGTGTGTGCGCGCGCATGCGCATGCGTGTACACCTGTCTATCTATTTATCTAGAGAGAGAGAGAGGTGGGTAGTCTGATTATCAGACTGAGTTTTCTACATCTTTCTTCTCATCAGGATTCTGACCTTTGTTCTATGATTTTGTACTCTAGCCCCAAATAAATACCTGTATCTTTCTGATTTCTTTATACCTAGCAGAGATCCTTTGCTGTGTTTTAGGCCCAGATTGTCAAGTACCCCTGTGGAAAACAAGTTACTTCAGAATGCCATTTCCATTCTCTGGCATAATCTCCTCACCAGAAATTTGGCCCCTCTCTATCAGAGACCTCAGTATGTGTCTGATGTCTTTAAACAGATTTTCTTAATGCAGCTTTTCTAGTTTTTCTGGGGGGATTCACAGTTTACTCCATTCTGTGCTATAACAGAGGTCTCACCAAATTTGTTTCTAAAATTAAAAATATAGATAAACATCCAGAAAATTTGGTAACAGATGCAAACATCTTAGTGGCTTGATAGTGTTTTTTACCAGCAAGTGGCACATAGCCAATGTTTTTTACCTTTGACTCTGAAGAGAGGGTGATGAACTGTCCCTATTTGCCTGGGATTTGTGAAGTTCTCAGGATGTTGGACTATCAGTGCTACAATCAGAAGGGTACTTGGCAAATCAAGATGAGTTGGTTAACCTAAAGTGAGAGTCTACCAACATACTGATTGTTTAATGTGGGAAAATCATGGGGACTTCCAGTATTTTAGTTCTTATTGTTTCTATTTTATGCCAAAGTCATGTGACAAAGCACCAAAATAATTTTCCAAGAAAGATTCATCCTCACTCCTTGCTTTTTTCCATGGAGAACATTACAAGTACCTTTTTGAGAACAAATAATGTTCACTTTTTTTTTAACTTTTACTATCAGATACTGTCAATTTCATAATCACTTATACTCTTCTGCAGAACACAGCAGAACCCTGAATTTTTAAACCCAGCACCTTCACTGGTGAATTATGAGACTTTGTATAAATTACAGAATCTCTGTGTCTTCATTGGTAACACATGAGTTATATGTGTTTATTACGCATTTTAAATATGTTAGTATCTGTAAACCACTTAAAACAATACCTGTCATACAGTAAATATTATATAAATACTGATTAAGTATATAAAATGAAAACAAATGCAGCCTTTTCCTTTAAATTTTGATAAATCACTCCTCATTGTAAATTGCAGGCATATTTATTTCTGCTGTCTGTTTGAATTTAAGTATTTGTTTTTATATGAAATTGCATATGGCTATAGCCTATGACAAGTGTTAGTTTCTACACAGTGTTACGTGTTTGTATTAAACTAGTATTGCGCAGGTTATTCAGGAAATCACACAGGGATCATTCAAAATTCCACGTGAAGGTGTAGCTATTTATATGCTTCTTGAGGGCACCATCATTCATGCTCATGAGTTGTACTACTACATTTATGCTGACATCTTCTAAATCTACTTTTCAGTGTCTGCTGGCCCAGTGCTGACTCTCCCTTTGCACCATTGTCTTTATGACATTTGAGTGTGCAATAGATGTCACCTGCAGTAACTCTCCTAATATGAGCATCCGGAATTGCTGCTTGCAGGCATTTTCTGGCACACTGGTCTGATGCTTTCCATGACAGTGGTTTATCATACCATTATGAATTTTTTTGGCTTGTTCTCATTCTACTTATCTATAGAAATATTTTTGGGAAAAAAAGTGTATTTCTTATTTCTTAGTGCAGCATTTATAGTTAAGGTTTATGATGAACAGTGCAGTCTTCATTGGTCTATTAAAACTACTATGGCTCCAGAATGATCATATAATTAAAATGAAACAGAAGTTCAGTTTTCAATTTCAAAAAAGCATCAGTTTTAGAAAAGCAATCAGACTTTAATGAATACAAAAAAGATACCCAACATGCAGTCACCAAGTGCTTTTTTTTTTTTTAAGATTTTATTTATTTATTCGACAGAGAGAGAGACAGCCAGCGAGAGAGGGAACACAAGCAGGGGGAGTGGGAGAGGAAGAAGCAGGCTCATAGCAGAGGAGCCTGATGTGGGGCTCGATCCCAGAACGCTGGGATCACGGCCTGAGCTGAAGGCAGACGCTTAACCGCTGTGCCACCCAGGCGCCCCTCACCAAGTGCTTTTATTTGACCATTTACTTGTTAAGTCTTAAAGAAAAATCAAATACATAAATGAGTAGTAACTAAAATTAATGACAGACATGTGTTCGTATATCCTCTACATAATCTAATAGTCAAACTCAGGAAAAAAATGATTTCTATAAAAAAATTCAAATGCCCTGTTCTACCAAACAAATTGGTTAAATTCAATCCATTCTCTGACATAATGTTGTAGACTTCTAGCACCACTGGACATTTTTACATGCCATTTTTTCCTTACAGGATTCAAATTATGTTAATAAACTATTCCCTTACCTCAATATGCTTCATTAATTTTAATAACCAATAATTGAAATTTAAAAATTATTTTAAATAGAACTATAATGATGAGTTTCCAAGGTGTTCAAGAAACAAATTCCTTCCAATGATTAATCTGCTCTTACACAAAGACACCACAACAAATTAAACACTGCTGTCCAGTTCTGGAAATTATGGGGATGCAAAGTCTTCCCAAAAGAGTAGTATTTTGCTCTGGTTAGATGTGCTGGTATTGAATTGCCAAAATGAACATTTCCAACAGTGAATAATGAATCCAACATTAATTCAGGATTTCAACTCAAAGTATCACTAATATGTTATAAAAATTTCCTTATTAAATAGTTATTTAAATCTAGACTGAGATGATGACTTGAAAATTTGGACACAAACCTGGGAGTTTCTACTTACATATTACCAATATTTTCACAGAATTAATAACATAGTCAGTTGGAGGAACCCTTACTTACTTAGGATTGGGTGACTGCAAGAAACATAACTTTAAATATAGTATGAGAATTGTATTATTTGTAAATGGAAAAGGAAAATGTTAATACCCTTAAAATTAGAAAAAAATTAATATATACTATAGTCATCATATTTTACTTGATCAGTATTCTTTGCTTTACAACTGCTGTTACATTACTATGGCTCTGAATAACCTGGCTTCTTTGGTTAATAAATTAGGGTATGATTCTTTAAGTAACAGGAGAAATAAGGTCATGCACACATGTCCAATTTTTACCAGTAGATGGCTCTCCTGGTGTTTTCACCTAAGAATTTATGTAGGTTGAAATGCCAAATCAAAATAATATCAAATATAAATATGTATTCTGTACTTTGTGCCAAGATTAATATACATATTCACTTCCATCTAAGGAACTTCTACAACCTTCTTGAAATTCATTGGAAAGCTAATACAATTACAAGTACTTTTCAAATAAAAACATACATTAGAAATAATTTTCTGCCTATACTGTATTTTTTTCACTAATTGAAGAAGATAGATTACAGTTTCCATGGCTGTTTCTACAGAAATTTAAGAAAATAAGTTTTCATATGACCAGTCAGAAAATTAAAAACTGAACACAGAAGAGCATTGAATTATTCAAATTTATTCTTTTAATATTTCATTTTAAAATACTACCATGCTAACATTATTTTTCAATAATTTTATATGAGTTATTAACATGACTCAATTTTAATAGCCTTTGGACTATGTCTTTACAGGAAGTTGAGAGAGCTCCTTGAGCTCCAATAAAATGTTAGCAACAGGGACCAAAAAATAAACCTATTATTAAAGAGAATTTCTATAAAGTTAAGATTTTTTTTTATTGTTGTTCTTGGTTAAGATTTGGTGTTTTTAAAGAAATAAATGTATTTTGAAATTGTCAATTTCTAAAGGTCATGGCAAATTACTTTGGATTTAGCCATGAAAAATCTCACAAATTGCATTCCATAGTGACATGTAGGACTTCCATTAATGTATTTTTACCATCTATTTTTAAAGTTTATTTTATATACACATTTATTCTATTCTTTTTTTCTTAGTTGAATCTTCACCAATATTAGAGCATTAAAAAATTAGATTTGGGGGCACCTGGGTGGTGCAGTCGAGTGACCAACTCTTGGTTTCACCTCAGGTCATAATCTCGGGATTGTGAGACTGGGTTGGGCTCCACACGCAGTACAGAGTCTGCTTTAAAAAAAAGATTCTCTCTCCCTTTCCCTCTGCCCTTCCCCTCCCCTCAATAAATAAATAAATCCCTAAAAAAAAAAAAAAGTTAGATTTGGCTTAAAAATAACAATTTTTCTTTAAATTAGATTTGGTTTACAAATAACATTTTTTTTTCTTTTTAAGTCCTACACAACAAAATGAATTTTTCTTAAATTTTTTGAGGAGGTATTTTTTATTTTCTAAAAGTATTTCATCAAAATCATTGGGTAAGTTTATATACTAGTTTAGATCATGTATCTTCTATTGCCATTCTAAAACGGAGACTATTTTCAAACACAAATTCAAACACACCTATTGAAGAGTAAGGCAGTGTAGATTTTATTTGGTTTTGTCATCAGTAATTCAAAACTGTTAATCTATAAAAATAATAACATTAAGAAACTTGATTAGATGTGTTATAGATCTGATTTTTTTAGCTCTACACCTGTTATATTTCTATGAATGATAATTTCTTTAGCTGATAACAGTGTTTCTTAGGACAGTCAAAATTCTTGTCTTCTGAAAATAATGGTGGTTTGAATAAAAATAGATAGCAGATGTGAAAGTAATTGATTTTTAAAACCCATTGATTTAATTAATGTAATTTAAAGTCTAGTGGTTTATTCTAAAGAGTGAAAGTCAATTCAAATATTCAGGACTGAACATGTAAATATGCATGTAGAGCTAAAAGGTAGCATATTAATAATGCTAAGACTATAGGTCCTCAAAAAAATGTACTCTGTGTTGCTTATAATTATGTTTCTTTCATAAATACAGAATGTTTGCTATTCCCTTTTAAAATTAACTTAATTATTTCATGTGTATTTCACCTAAGCAAGTGCAGAGTTTTATGTCTATGTTTTTAAATTCATGCTTGGACTCGGCAATATTATATATATTTAATTGAAATTATAAGTACTGTTTTTCATGCATATTTTTTCTAACAATGCTTTGCCCTGAAAACTTAAAGAAAAAATATCTGTCTAATCCTTCTACCTCACTATCATCCATCTATCTATTGCTGTAGTTTTCCCAGTTTTCATTTATTTCTTACTTTTCATTATTAGTTCCTACTTTCTTCTTTGATCTGATTTGATTTTTGAGATAGTTGCATATTTATCATTGCTTTTCACCTTCTTTTTTAAATATATAGATCAAAGATTGTATATTTCCTCTTTTTTTCCAAAGATTTTATTTATTTATTTGAGAGCAAAAGAGGGAGAGCATGAGCAAGGAAAGGGGAAGAGGGAGAGGGACAAACAAGACTCCCNNCTGAACACGGAGCCCAACACAGGGCTCCCTGAGATCATGACCTGAGCTGAAGTTAGACGCTTAACCTACTGAGCCACCCAGGTGTCCCAGAGATTGTATATTTCCTTTTAAGTACTGCTTCAACTAAATTTCCCAGGTTTCGATATGTTACATTGCTTTTAGTTTTTTTAGAGATCTTAACAATCTTTTTGTTATTGATTTGCAACTTAATTATGCTATTCTGAGAAAATATTCTTAAGGAAATAGATTAGGGATACTGCAGCCAGAGAAAGGTGAACTCCAGGGTTTAGTTAAAAGCTGTACTTCTGAAAAGGAAAGTAACATTTGTGAGGGCCACACCCCTGAGACTCACCAAAAGGCTGAGAAGTAGTCAGACAAATATAGAACACCCCTCCTCCCTGCACCTTACCACTATAACAACAAATCTGCAGTATAATAATGTGTTAACAGCAGAAAGAGTTGCTAGACACAAACTCTCCAGAAAAGGGAGAACATAGGAAAGAGCCAATGTCAAAATGGAAGACAAAAAAAAAAAAGACACTAGAGGAACTTGAAACCCTGGCATATATAGCTATGGAAAATATTAAACAACTCTCAACTTCTAGCCCAATTAACATAAATCCTCATACTAAAGACTTATATACCTCAGTCCCTACTACTCAATACAACACGTTTGTTTTTCAATAAAAATATTAAAATGTATGCAAAAAGGCAAGAAAAAATAGACCTTGAAGAGACAAATCCAGAATGAGACTCAGATATGAGAGAGATTTTGGAATAAGCAGATAGGGAAGTTAAAATAACTATGATTACTATGTTAAAAGCTAAGATGGAAAAGTTTGATCATGCAAGAAGAGATGGTAAGTATAGATATGGAACTCTAAGAAAAAATTTAAAGGAAATGCTAGAAACAAAAAGTACTGTAATAGAAGTGAAGAATGCCTTTGAAGGGCTAAACAATAGACTGGACACAGCAGAGGAAAAATCAGTGAACTTGAATGTATGTCATGAGAAGCCTACCAAACTTAAACGCAAAGAGAGAGAAAAAAAAAGTCAAAGCAAAACTTTCAAGAACTGTGAGATGATATTTTTTAAAGCTGCCATTCCCTTTTATACTAGGATCCATTATTTCTATTGAGAAAACTTATTGTTGCTTTCATTCTTACTGTTATTACACTGAAGATAATGTGACACATTTCTTCACCCGTTTCATATTTCATGTTTTAAAGTAACATACCATAATATTGATTGTTTTGCTGTACAGTACAATGGATTTTAACACGTCACCACCCCAGTCAGTATACAGAACAGTTCCATCTCCAAAAATTCCCTCATGTGATCCTTTACCTCTACTTTCATTCAAGAATCCGTGCCTCCTAGTTATTCATCTTATTCTTAATCTTAAATCCTTTAATATTTCCCCACGAATCAAGTAAGTTTTAAGTTCACATATAAATTTATTTTCTGAATAAATGTATAAAAATATTTATCTTTATTTCGTATCTCTTTTTTTATTCGTGGTGGAGCAACACCACGCTGGCAACAATTGAGGTCAGTGCAGGCTATTTCAAATATGCCGGAAGAGACAGTGTTTCTTAGTTATTTTAAGATTTTTTCCGTTGCTTTTCTGTTGGTCCTGACTCCTGATTTCAATTTTATCATCTAAACTTGATTCTTAGACTTTCTAATCAGTATATTTTAAGGTTTTCATATCAAATTTGTTAGCCTATTCTTTCATTACCTTGTTCTTCAGGTGGAATCACAGCTCTGCATATAACCCTTAAGATTATGATGCCTGCTGAAATCTGGCACCCACTGCTAGTCATATCCCCAAAAGGGTTCACCCCTACCTGTGACAGTAGAACTAGGACAATGAACCTCAAACATAGTCTGGCTCTTTGTGGCTACTTTATCTTAATATTTGGTGAAGGCATATGCTAACACTTAAGAGTCCAGAGCTATTTAAAATAATTTTATCTTCAAGATATTTACAATAGGATTGCTTTATATTATAGTTGCCTTGGAAGATTTATTTATTTATTTATTTATTTATTTATTTATTTATTTTTTCAGAAGGATTTTACTTTACTTACACAGCAGGTAAGGTTCCTGTAGTATCAGTCATGGTAATTCATAGAAGATTCTGCTTAAGTATTCCTTGGCCAGTGTGATAAACACACTTCTCAATTTATACCTAAACTAAAACATTGAGTTTAGAGAAGACTTCTAATATTATAATTAACATTTGCATAACCATGTTTTGCCCTAAAACCCAAATTGGTTCATTTACATATTTCTATGCAGTTACTAGTGATTGTCATACTAAGAAAGACTAAGTAAAAAGTGAGAAATTATATTTTATCTTGTTATTATTATTTTTATTTTTCACATGAATATTATAATGAAAAAATTGTTGAAAAAATTAAGTAATTCCAAGTATCCTCCAATATAAACTATATTATTTTGAGTAAAATCATATTTTTATGAGTTAGCATGAAATGTGAAATAGCACTTAATAGTACTAAATTCCTAGAGTAAATTCAGTACAGAGAAACCAAGTGTCCCTCCACATGCTTCTCATATAAATATAAAGGAAAAGCATAAAATGATGCAGGCACTTGAAAGATTTGATATTAAGCCATGGACAATAATCACCAGAATTCAGTTTGTGGGACATGAACTATTTCCCGATATTTTTTAGTATTAACAAAAAAAAATTGTTACATTCATTTTATATTGTAAGCCCAAATATTGTAATTGTCCAAGAAAATGGTCTTTTAAGTGAAGGAAGAAAATATGATTTTATATTGACATGTTTACTCTTCAGATCATTAGTTTGAAAATGCTTTTTAGTGGGTCAAGCAAGCTAGTACAAATATACCATTAGCTTAAGCGCTTCAGCAATTGTAGACTGCTAAAGTGTAACATGTTTTCTTTTTTGTAGAATTTAAGATAGAATATTTACTAAAGGATCCCATTTGCACTAAATGATGATGCAAAGTGATATAGGCTAGTATGATTGTAATTATAGGGATTTCTACAAAACAATGCCTTAATTTTACATAATGAATCTAGTCTTATTTTTAAAGAAAACTTTTTAATATTGAATTTCTTTTAAAATAATTTGTTTAGTAAGTACTTTTAACTTTTCTATTGTAAACTAGTTTTTTTCTTGGGCCAGGCTCTTATGTATATATGCCTACAGAGTAGTTTTGAATTTGCTTTTTCAGGGGAAGTTTCAAGACCAAATCCAGTATATGTTCATTTCTGTGGTTGGGGTTCCTACATAACCATGTAGCAAAAATTTAGAACTCTCTATGCACTTTCGTAATTTAAGCTTGTGTTTTAAATCTTTATTAGTGCCTCTTTTTTCTCACGCTTGGCTTGGATGAATGAAAAAGTACATTTCTGTTTTGTTGGGACAATTTAGGAAGAGATTTTTCTAGGTCTGGTTTCACAGAAAATAAAACTTTTTAATGTTTCTATCTTTTGGCAAGGGGCTTAGTTTTCAACTTTGCCAATATTTTTTAAATTATTTTGATGGATATTAACAACACAAACCCTAGACCATAGAACAGTGACTGAAAAAAAAATTCTCATTTTTATTATAATCTGGTACACACATACAAACTGCATGTTTCTAAAAATAAAACTTACCTTTGTTATAGAAGATTCATTCCGATTAATGCTACTTAAAGCTCTTCAAGTATAATTTCCAGAAGGTGAACAAAAATAGCACTCATTCCTGGGGCGCCTGGGTGGCACAGCGGTTAATCGTCTGCCTTCGGCTCAGGGCGTGATCCCGGTGTTACGGGATCGAGTCCCACATCAGGCTCTTCCGCTATGAGCCTGCTTCTTCCTCTCCCACTCCCCCTGCTTGTGTTCCCTCTCTCGCTGGCTGTCTCTCTCTGTCGAATAAATAAATAAAAAATCTTTAAAAAAAAAAAATAGCACTCATTCCAACAAAAAATAATCATGCTTCAATGATTTTATTTAGCCTATTTATAAGGAGCTAGTAAGCTATTAAGACAGGCTTAGGGGCATTTGGGTGGTTCAGTTAGTTAAGCGTCTGCCTTCAGCTCAGGTCATGATCTCTGGGTCCTGGGATGGGAGCCCCATATCAGGCTCCCCGCTCAGTGTGGAGCCTGCTTCTCCTTCTCCCTCTACTCCTGCCTCACTCCCACTCATGTTCTCTCTCAAATAAATAACTAAATCTTAAAAAAAAAAAAGAGACAGGTTTAAACAAGAATTTTAGAAACTATGGGGGCGCCTGGGTGGGACAGCGGTTAAGCGTCTGCCTTTGACTCAGGGCGTGATCCCGGCGTTGTGGGATCGAGCCCCACATCAGGCTCCTCCGCTATGAGCCTGCTTCTTCCTCTCCCACTCCCCCTGCTTGTGTTCCCTCTCTTGCTGGCTGTCTCTATCTCTGTCAAATAAATAAATAAAATCTTAAAAAAAATTTTTAGAAACTATGAATATGAATTTTTATAAAGGAATGTTAGGATAGAATCACAGAATAAGATACAAACTGATCAGTGACCTACATGGCAACAAAATATAACTCTTGGTGCATTATATCTAGTGGAATCAATTATTCCCATCTTTCCCAAATAAAAATCTACAAATTAACCTCTATGCAGAATTTCTGTTAGAAAATACTGTAGCCAATAAAACCTCAACAAATTTTTAATCCAGTCACTACAGTGAGAGTCATCTACCGTTTTTTTTTTTTTTTTTTTTTTTTACCTAATTCTAATATTCGTATATTTTTTCCTGATACAACCCACCAGCTTGATTTCAGTAATCACTGATAGGTCACCATCCTCTTGTTAAAAAACAGTACTTGAAACCTCAGTTAAACCTGTCCCTCTCTCTCTCTGTGTATGATATTTTTTTAAGTTTTACTTAAAATTTCTATGTGTTTTTTTTTGTGTGTATTTTTGATATGCCTGGGAGGGTGCCATTCTGTATAAGCTCAAACTGTCATATGCCTGGATGTCCTAGCTATCAGTTTCCCACATTTCAGGTTAAGTGCTTCAAATTCCATAGCAAAATTGAACATAGAAGAACACTGAACACAGTGGAATTTGATTCTTCCACAAAAAGAACTCTTGCCCCAGGGAATACACTTTCTGCTATTTTAAAAATTCAGTCCTTTCCTCTTTTCACTTTTTTAAATGGAGAAAAATGTAGTCATGGTTTATATTTAATCAAACTAGGAAAAATGTTAGGGTTAGTAAAGGACATCTTGTATCAAATTCTTTTTTATGTGTACTTTTAAAATTTAAAAATAGTAAAGAAGAGATCTTGTTTCTGATTAAAGAAAATAGAATTACAAATAAGTATTATAAACGGAAAATTCAAGAGATTATTTGAAGTGAAAAAATATTTGACTATTTCATGTGCTCTTAAAATTAACTTTGTATGATTTTTAACAATATGGCATCATTATTCTGGTAGAATTACTATTTTACACCTTGACTAAATATACTAAATATACAAAACCCTATTTATAAAAAAAAACAAAACTACACTAGCCTTACTTGAAGGTACCTAACAACAGTAGTTCCTCATGTTGACAAACAATGTGAATCACCAATAAAACTCTTTATCAAGTTCTTACAAAAGTATATGAGGCAGAAAATTGTAAAGATAAGCAGTAAGATGACTTGTTGGTAAGAAAAAAAGTTTAGCATATGCTGATCTCTGCCTGTCACATGAAGGAAATGAGTTGCTTTAGGATTCAAATCATTTAATATGTTGTTTTGCAAAATATTGCAAATTCTTTAGTATAAACATCTGTCTTTCAATACCCAAGGCAAAAGTAGTGTGTTTTTCAAAAACATGCTTTTATTATGTAAGGATTGGTGGATTTATTAAAGGCGAATAGAAGACCACAGTATTTGGTTTCCATTTTCAAATAGACATTTAATCCCTTTTTACTCCATTATCATTTATGAAGTATTATATTGATAGCCTGTGTGCCACTTTGTTATTGCTCACTCCCTTTGCACTGTCAGGTTGTGAACAAGGCTTATTGGCAAAGTCACCAAAAGTCATAAAAGACCACCATCACATATGGAAAAGTTTGCTAGAAACATTTGGATACATTTATGAGCTGAACCTTTAAATTGTCATTTTCATTAACTTTAAGGGACTTACAAAAATCAATGCTTCTTCTTCCAAAAAGAAGGAGAAAAAAAAATCTATCTTCACTTTTCAGGATTTTGATAAAACTCATTGTCAGCAGAGGGGGAAAAATAAACCTCTCTATATGTTCTTTAAGCTGTCAAATATTTTACCTAGTTACTTCAACTCTGTCTTGAAAATAAGTGCCATCTGTTGATATCCTGTCACTTAGCTGCCACCTATTTGTCTTTCTTCCAGTATATCCTAAGTAGTCTATTATTTATAATAAGAGGCCACTTCTACAATAGAATAAATAATATAGTCATTCTAATTGCGTCAAATTTAGGAATTTTTAAATTTCTTCTTAATCTCTATAAAATTAGAAAGTAAGTATGAATTAATCAAAACAATGAAAAACAGTTATAGCTCAAGATGCGCGTAATAAATGTATTATGATAAATCATTGCGGTTCTTGACTTCAACTAAAACATGGGGAAACATTTTTTCTCCTAATAACACAATCAGTATTACTTGTTAATTTTTAACTAAAATGCCACGAAACTGAAAATTTATACATATGAAGGATGTACTTAGGCTTTGACTAATTTCTATCTTTACAGATTATTAGTTTTATAAGAACAGAAAGAAACAAGCTAAGTTACATTTGTTTTAGGCATTTAACTGGCTGGGGAAAATAATAGACTAATTGACCATTAGTAGTAAACATTATCTTGTTTATTAATTCCTGGATTTATAGCTTCATAAAATAGCCCTTGTACTTAGTACTGCAACCTATACTTTTAATCTAATGGCTAGAAAACATTATTTGTTACAAATTTAAAATTCTACTATTGTAAATGTTCCCAGATAATATGCCCATAAGAACTTTGCCTGAACCCATCTCCCCTTCTGTTTCATTGAGGAGAGCCTTCATCTGCAGAGGAAAGAGTAAAAACAAAAGCAAAAAATGTAGCCTGGGTGCAGAGTAGAAACCCACTACAGCTGGGAAAGGGGGAGGAATCTACGCTGGGTGCAGTGTTACACATGGAGGAAGGACAGTGCTATTTGTGAAAGGCATACACTTGATAATTGGGTTCATAGTACCTAGGAAGCCTGAGATCCAAATGCACCACCGAAGAAAATCCCATCCCCTTCCTGCCCTAGGCCAAAACATAATCCTAATAAGCTTTAAAAAAAAAAAAAATAACAGTGGAATACAGCTAATAAGGCTAGAAACAGTTCCTCTCTGAGGAGTGACAGAGATGAAAGACCCTAACCTAAATGAGGAGACAAAGACAATGTATTAATTACTAAAAGTATCTGAAATAACAGTGTAGTGTGTTTTTAATTTTTTTAAAATTTTTTATGTTTCTTTAAAGATTTATTTATTTAAAGAGAGGGAGCATGAGCGGTGGAGGGCAGAGGGAAAGAGAGAGAGAGAGGGAGAGAGAGGTAGACTCCCTGTTGAGTTCAGAGCCAGTCACTCTCAGGGCCCTGAGATCATGACCTAAGCGGAAATCTAGAGTTGAACACTTAACCCACTGAGCCATCCAGGCACCTGTAGCATGTTTTTATAGCAGTTAATAGGGAAATGAGGACAATAAGAATAGAAAGTAGAATTTGGGAATATAAGATTCTTAGACTATGTGTGAAGCACGTTAATATTATTTGAAGCTAGGCTTGGAACAATTAAATATATATTATGAATTCTAAGGCAACTGCAAAAGTTTTTAAACATAGGTATAAATACTAAATCAATAGAGGAGATAAAATAGAGTAATAAAATTAATCAATTAAACCTAGAGAAGGCAGAAAAGTAGGAAAAGAAAACAGAAAAAAAATGGAATAGAAAGCTAGAAAGATGATATGATCTCTTTAAAAGCAGTTGTGAAAGAAGTTGTGAGAAGCAATACTCAAATATGTTCTATTTGCAAGAGATACATTTAAAATATAAATATATAGATAAATTAAATTTTAAAGGATGGAGAAAAATACCATATGCCCTGTATTTATTAAAGAAATGGAATCAGGACGCCTGGGTAGCTCAGTTGGTTAAATGTCTGACTCTTGGTTTCTGACTCATGATCTAAGAGTTCTGGGATCAAGCTCTCCATTGGGCTCCGTGTTCAGCTTGGAGTCTGCTTTAGATTTTCTCTCTTCCCCTCCCTCTGCCTCCCCTCTTCCCTGATCATGCAGTCTCTTTCCCTTTCTCTAAAATAAATAAATAAACTTAAAAAAAAAAAAAGTAATGGAATAAATAAAACCCTCCCAAACCAGAAAGCACCAAGTTAAGCAATACCAATTCACATAATCTCTTATAAAAAATAGAAGCAGATATAACAGTTCCTAACTTATTCTATGAGGCTGTCATTGCACTAATACCAAAACCAAATAGTCATGAAAACTACAGACTAGTATTTCTCGTGAACATAGATACAAACCAAATTTAACAATATTTAAAGAGATCTGTATACCACAACCAAGTGGCTTTATTACGGCGAGGCAAGGCCCTTTCAGCTTTTGAAATTTAATCAGTATAATCCACTAGATCTTCAGTCTAAAGAAGAATAATGTAATATCAAGTAATGCAGAAAACACACTGGCAAATCCAGCACGTAGGGATGACATAAACCCTCAGAAAACTGTAATAGGAAATTTCTCAACTTGATAAAGAACATTTACAAAAAAATCAGCTAACATCATAGTTAAAGGTGGGATATCGAGTGTTTTTCTCTTAAGATAAACAACAAAGCTAAGATACCTTATCGTACCACAACTATTCGACATCCTACTGTAAATTATAGTGAGTGACTAAATGAGGCAAGAAAAAGAACTAAAGTGTATCTGTATTGGAAAGAAGAAACAAAATGTTTTTATTTCCAGATGGCATTGTTGCCTATGTAGAAAACCTCAAAGAATCTCTAAAAATCTTCTAGAACTACCAGTATCGCAGGGGAGAAGAGTACAAGGCTCAATATACGACTCAATTGTTTTCTTATATACCAGCCTGAAAAACAAAATTTTAAATTAAAAACAAGCAATACCACTTACATAGCAACAACAACAAAAATGCAATATTTAGGTTTTAGCCTAACAAGTTATGTATAGGTTTTATATGTGGAAAACTATAAAACACTGATGAAAAAGAATACATGATTTAAATGAATGAAGAGATATCCATGTTTATGGATTACAAGATTCAGTTTTCTTAAGATTTCAGTTCCTCCCAGTTTGATCTATAAATTCAAGGTAATTTCAGTCAAAACCCCAGTTGGCTAGTTATAGGTATTGACAAAATGTTCTAATATTAATATGAAAAGGCAAATGGATTAGAATGGTCAGAATCATTCTAAAATTAGAAGAAAGATAAGAGAGAAGAAGGAGGAGGAGGAAGGAAGGAGAAGAAGAGGAAGAAGAACAGAGTTGGAGTATTCACACTACCTGAATAGTGGAATTACTATAAATCCACAGCAACTGAGACAACGTTCTGGGAAGAACAGACCTATAAGTGAATGGAGCAGATGGCGAGCACAGGAATAGATGCACGCAAACATAGTCAACTGACTTGAGACCAGATTCCGACTGTCAGTTCAAAAGAGATAAGATGGTCTTTTCAATACATTTCCCTGAAACATTTAGCAGTCCGTATGTAAACAAAACAAGAAAAGTTCTACACAGGCTCACATTTTATACAAAATTAAACTCAAAACTTTCATAAACTTGCATCTAAAATTTAAAAATATAGCGCATCTAGAAGAAAACAAAGAAGAAAATCTCTATGAACTTAGGTTTGGTTATTTATTTTTAAATTTAACACCAATGGGGCGCCTGGGTGGCAGAGCAGTTAAGTGTCTGCCTTGGCTCAGGGCGTGATCCCGGCGTTCTGGGATGGAGCCCCACATCAGGCTCCTCCGCTGTGAGCCTGCTTCTTCCTCTCCCACTCCCCCTGCTTGTGTTCCCTCTCTCGCTGGCTGTCTCTATCTCTGTCAAATACATAAATAAAATCTTTAAAAAAATTTTAAAAATAAATTTAACACCAAAAGCATAATCAATGAGAGAAAAAGCTGATATGTTAGACTTTATTAAAATTGAAAATTTCTGTTTTGTAAAAGACCCTTAATAGAATGAGAAGACAAGCTATAGAAAGAAAAAAACGTATTTGAAAAAAATAACCGACAAGGAATCATATCCAAAATATACAAAAAAATCCTTAAAACTATTAAGTAAGACAACCCAATAAAAAATTGGGCAAACAGTATAAACAGACAACTCTTCAAAGAAGGTACACAAGTAGACAATAAGCCTATGAGAAGACGTTCAACTTCTGTCTTAGCTGAGGCTTCCATAACAAAATACCATAGACTAAGTGGCTTAAACAATATAAATTTATTTCTCACTGTTCTGGAGGCTGGGAAGTCCAAGATCAAGATGTTGGTAGATTTGGTTCCCAGTGAGAGCTCACCTTCTGGCTTGTTGGTAGCATGAATTCATGTTCAGCTTAATACCGATATAGGTATATAGATAGACGTGTGATTCATAGATTATAGAGAGATAGGTAGATAGGTGGATACATACATATGCATAGGTTAGTCTGCAAAAAATATTTTCTTGCTCTGCCATTTGAGAGGTCTTAAAAACAAAAACATCCCAGTAGCAACAAGTACACCCACCACCCAGGTATTATTTTCTAAATATAATTCTCTGGTAAAAGGAACCAGGTCTCATTAGTGAAATAGCATATTCTAATGTTGGCTAGGGAATATACGAGATGAACCTGGAGCCTCTTGCAGTGTCAGAAAGTGAAGGAGTGCTAAAAAAAAAAAAAAAAAAAAAAAAAAATGGGTGGGGTATGTCAAAACAATACAACAACCAAACTCAAAGAGCTTTCAGTAACCAAATCTGGTGCAAATACAGCAACAAAATAATTGATGATAATACTGGATTTTAACCCAAAGAATAAATACCCATGGGATATCCTTTTAAAGGCCAAATGTAAGATGCTCTCCAAGATTTTCAGTCCTCCTGGTGTACATAACCTGTATAATTTCCAGGATAGTGACCATAATGGATATCCCTCCCATGACTAGGCCATGTTATATGGTAACACTGACCTTAAGAAAGGGAGATTATCCAAATAGGCCTGACATAATCACATGAGCCCCTTCCATTAGAGAGTGCTCAATCACTGGGTACTGAAGAGAAGGTCTGAGAAATCTGTCTAGAAGAAAGCAAACATTCACGCTGTGAATTGCCTATTGGGGGTCATGCTGGTAGGATCTGAGAGTGGTCTCTAGATGAGAATAGCCTCCATCTGACAATAAGCAAAGAAAGGGAGACCTCCATTCTATAACCACAGGAACTGGATTCTTGTAACAAGAAGAATGAGTTTGGAAATGGATTTTTTTTCTCTTGTTTTGAGGAGAATTTAGCCTGGTTGACATTTTGATTTTGACCTTGTGATTCTCTGCATAGAGAACCTAGTCACACCTTGTCCGAGTTCTGACCTACAGAACCACGAGCCCATGAATGTATGTTGTTTTAAACTGTCAAATTTGTAGTCATTTTCTATTCAGTAATATAAAATTATTGCAGTGTTACATAAATAAAAGTGATTAAATAGATGATTGAGTGTATGGGAGAGAAGAAACAAATGTTCCTAACAGAATTCTGATTTGTAAATGTAGAAGGAATGTAGGAAGTAGAAAATCACCATTAACACCACAAAATTAATTGCTATATACAACATCCATTGAATGATGAAATTAGCATGCTGAACTTTGCAGAAAAACAGAATATTTGCATACCTTCAAGGTATCTCCTCCAAATCACTTATTAATTACTGTAATGTAGCATACATCTTCAGAGTCTGATACTCCTCCCTCCAAGATATGGAGTTTAATTTCCTTCCCTTTGATTGTAGCCTTGTTTTAGCACCTAAGTTACAACAACACAGTATGAAAAGAGAAAAATAGTACTTTTACTCTAGAGAAACTTGTCAGACATCACCTTATCCAAATAATTAAGATTAATGGCATGAATCATAAACCATGTTGATATTACATTTCCCCTGATTTGATGAGATGAGGAGAGCATCTCCTCATCTCTCTAATATTCTTCCCCAAAATTTTGAACTCCAAAATAATCATGAGAATATATCTCAACAAATTTAAATTGAGGTACCTTCTAAAAAAATACCAGAAATAGTGGTTTCTATCAAATTTCCATTTAACTCACCAGTCTGCCTTTTAGAGAAACCAGATGAGTCAAGGGGAAAAAGTATTACCCAAACTTACCAGGGAGTAAGCCTGATTTCAGCTCTATGTCTGATATTTTTATCAGTGTTACCTTATATTAATAAATTCTCAGGTATAGCTCTTTGGGGCTTATGTAATGCCAGATACATAAGCAATGAATGCTCCACACATAATCTCCAGCCTGGAATCATGCTTCAAGGAGAAGGGTACACAAGTATAGGCACAACCATGGGATCTACTGGTCAGACCATGTACTGCACTATCCAGAAACCCCAATATGGTGCTATGTTCTCAAAGGAAGATTATATGGGCTTCTGACCCTTAATGTGAAGGAAGAGTGGCTCCAATCACTATCCCTGCAGTGACTTAGATGGGTAACTGTACACTCCACTACCACAAATCTGAGCTCTGAAAATCCAGAAGTACTGGTCCTCACAGAGGGTTGTACTCTTGCCAGAAGACAAAAAAGGATATCAGTGGATTACCTGTTAAAGGTACTGTCAAAAGATTTTAAACTTTGCCCAAGTACTGGCAGGTGAAAAGAAGAGTCACCATACTGGCAAAGGAGGTAGGGCTGCTTTTACACAATGGGAACGAGAAGGAATATGTGTGCAACCCAGGTAATCCAATTAAAGTGCCTCTTGATATCCCATGATGTATTTTAAACTGTGAAGGGACTTGTACAGCAACCTGACCTGAGCAGGTGATAAATATTGATGTTTAAGCAAATGGAGGTTTAGAACAAAGACAAGCTTGACCTGCCTAAGTGACACTTCACAGTAACAGGAAATTAGAATGGACAGTGGTTGGGGGAGATGATCAATACCAGACATAGTGCAGAGATCCGCTGAGGTGATGGGGACCATAATTCAGGCAAAAAGGCACATGGAAACCATGGAAGAACTGTACCTCAAGCCTGAATGGGGAAATAGATGTGTATGGCACAGCAGTGGACTGTGGTAGTCATTAAAATATCCATTAGAGCTCCAACTACGGGGAATGTAATTGACCAAGTAGCTGCTCCATGAAATCTGCCCTCATGTTTACTTGATGTGGTTTCTGTGGACTGCTCCCAGCCAGCGACGGAGTACATACTGCAGGGACATCCATGCAGGCTTCTTTTGAGAAGAGGTGGGATTCCTTAGATGGTTAAGTTTGGCTGAAGGACTTTTTCTCCCGCATAGGCATTTGCTCTAATACAATTTTTTCATGTTGAATCTTCCTTTGATATCAGCTTTGGAGGATCCAGACCAACATATATTTGAACTACTAAATGGTAGATTATGAAAATATTCAAATATAGTAGATAAAGCCAAATTAAAAAGAGGTTATATCAATTTATAGTCTTACCAAGATTGTGTGTCACAATTACTTTGGTTAAACTGTATTTTTAGATTTTTACTTTGGACAATATGTTAGGTTTCAAGTCTTATCCTATTCAGCTTTAATTTGTATTTCCTCCTATACCTCACAGGGCATTTTCAGCTTGTGAATACTTTCTGCTCACCAGCTTACATCCACAGATACCCCTGGGACAGGCTTTGAGCTCTCTAGGTCTGGTCTGCAGTTTCTTATGTGCCATCTTGGCCTGCAGACTTCAGGACAGCTCTGGCAGGAAAACTCAACACATTTCTCCTCCATCTTGTGAGTTGCAACCACACCTTCTCCTGCCATCTGAATCCCAACCTTGGGAGAGACTCTGCCGAATTTATTCTTTTCTTGAATAATCTCTCTTAGACCTAGAAAATTTTTTTAGCATTTTTGTTACCTTTTTATAAGCAATCACCTATTATAATAATTACCAACATTTAAGTTTCTTATTAAAATTATTATGTGATTTTATTGTCCTAAATGGACCCTGACTGATACGTACTGTTCTCTATAATCTTTAATATTCACTGAAACCATTAACAAGTATTGTTCATCATCTTTAAATCACTTTTGTTCATATCTTTATATTATAACCTATCATTTGTATTCTTAGTTACTTTTAATGATTCTTAATATATATTTTTATATTTGTATACATTTGTATAACTATGCTAAAATTTTCAAATTGATCCTATATACAACAATAGACTGATTGTAAGGGAGATTTGACCTTTACTGTAAATAAGGTTCTTTTGCTTTATAAACTCACTTCTGTAATAATTTGTTTACTACACAAATAATTATATTCCCAAGACATTCAGACGGTTAAGCATCTGCCTTCAGCTCAGGGTCCTGGGATCAAGCCCTGCATTGGGCTCCCTGCTCAGCAAGAAGCCTGCTTCTCCCTCTCCCCTGCCCCTGCTCATTCTCTCTCTCTCTCTCAAATAAATAAATAAATAAATAAATAAATAAATAAATAAATCTTTAAAGAAATAATTATATTCCCGTTTCATGTAACTTTATAATATGTATTCCTTCTGGCGTATAATTTTCTTAAGGGGGAAAGAATGAAACACACACCGTATCAACTTTGTGGGTGATTGTTCCTTATGGACAAAAACATTTGCTTTTTCAATGTGGAGAGAGTGAATTTTGCAAATTAAGATATGAAATCTCTATCCTACATTTAAAAGGGAAGTTATATTATTCCTACCACTATTTCTAGATAAAATGGAATCGCTTTTTCCTAAAAATTGCTAATATTTCAAATATGTACAAATTGATAAATATCACTCCAAATCAGTCTTCTAAATTTTGTTAAAACTTTTGGAGTGTATGGATTTTTTTTTCCAACTCAGAGTCACCCAATGAATCTTCTGACAATCCTCAACTAACCAAGTATAGGTTTTTGAAAATATTAAACTGTATTTTGACTTAAAAATTTATTTCTGAACTTTCTTGCTACTCATTATATTTCTATCCGATATGCTTAGAAATGCTAAATATTACTAGAACTAAATTCCAAAGAAATGTCAAAATTACTCATTATTATTTTCCCTTGATGGTATATTTTTATCATTATCTGCCAACTTATGTACATGTTGGGACTATACTATAATTTTATAAATATGTTATGGTAAGTTAATGCTTATTCCTTTAAATTGTGAACATGACATAAAAAACTAAATTTATTATTATTATTATTTGATTCAGAGTGATGCTATGAGTGAAAAACGAACAATTTCTCCAAAGACTTAGAAATGATACAGTGATATTGACAAGATATGACACTTAACCACCCTCAGATCTGTTTCATTCAGGTAACTGAAAAACTGCGCATAAAGAAATATTAAGTTTTTAGGTGTTAAATACAAGTAACATAGTCTAAAAGCCTTGAGCCAATAAATGGCATTGTGCCCTTTCTCTGTGTTGGATATCTTTTATACCTCACTTACCTCTTTTCACCCATCTTTTTGCATTCACTATTGCTATGGCAGTAGTTGAAGATTTATCCTGAAAACACCTTGCTCAGCTACATCCCATATGTTTTGCTTTACGCCTTCATCCTCTCCTTCCACTGTGTGGATGCCTGTAGGAACCTGCTCAACCATCTGGCACATGTAGAGTTGATTTACAACTGGGCTGAAAAATCTTTATCTCTGTCTCGGATGTCTGGTTTTTGACTCTTGGCTAAGATAGGACAAGACCTGTGATGTGCAGTTTTATATTGAAACTCTCCTGATGACCCCCAAATCAGTTCATTGCTGATGGTTTGCTACTGGCCTAATCAGTTAAGTCAGCTTTTCTTGATTAAGTGGCCAGAGAGGTATTTCAGACCTTCACTAGGAACCTCTGCTTTGAGTTCTCTCAAATGCAAGCTTTCTCACACAGAGATGTCGGTGGTTTGAGCTGGAGAGAGAGCATGGTCCATGTTTGTGAATAAGGTCCTCTGAGGAGCTCGTGCATGGAATGTCTCTGGGACCCCTGATACTTGCCTGCATTCTTGATGGACCATATCATTTGCCTTTAAATAAAAGCCTTAGATGAGTGCGCTCTGTGAGTGTTGTTGAATCTACTCAAATATTCAAACTGGGGAAATCTTCGCATGCACAAACCTGGAAATGGGAAGGATGTAACAACACTGGGCCAATATTTGATTAATAAGCAGCAAAAGCCAATAGATACATATTCCCCTCCTTTGTGTCTTACATGAACAGTTCTGAAATGCAGGACATAAGCTTCCTTAGGCCATCCCCAGCAACACTGACCCCAGGTTCCCACAGAAGAAACTAACTTATTACTCACCTTTTAATTGGCTTTCTTTTCTTCCTCGTTTCCTTCTCCCCAGTCTGCCCAGTTCTGGTCTCTGAGATCAGTTCCCCAAATGAATTACCTGTTTGCAAAACCTAGACTCAGATTCTGATTTCTGTGATAAACCCAAGCTAATAATAAATTAATAAACTACTTTTGCTATTTTTCCTGTTCTTTTACAATTTATATGACATAGTACTCTTACTACCAGACGCTAAATAGATATACATTTTTGAAATGAAACATATTATTTCTGTTATGGAATGAATAAGTCAAGTACAACATAGGGAATATAGTCAGTGGTATTATAATAGCTCTGTAAGGTGACAGATGGTAGCTGCACTTGTGGTGAGCCTAGCGTAACATACAGAGTTGTGGGATCACTGTGTTGTGTAACTGAACTAATGTAACATTGTGAGTCAACTATATACTCAATAAAAAAAAATCTGCTATTACAGTATGTAATAAATATTGAACCCCTGCATAAACTAAAATTGTGCCCATTTCTTAGATGGAAATAATCCTAGATTAAGTACATTATCTTTTTTATTCTAGACTTCACCGTTCATTTAAGTGCTACTGCAATATAATAGAGAAGAATTGGTTTAGAGATACTATCCAAGAATTCTCCTGAACTGTAAAAAAGCCTGAGTCCTCAGAATGAAAAATACCAACAAATGTTGAGTAGAATTTATTGTAAAGATCAGCATTGATAAACATTACTTTAAAATTGAAATTTATTAAAGAAAAAGAATAAAATTATAAATTTTTAGCAACAATAGATAACAAACGTCAGTGAAGAATAGCCTCAAAATTCTTAAGGGAAATTGAAATTAGACCTTTATGTCTAACAAATTAACCTAAAATAATTTAAAAATAAAGGTATGTAGTTTTCCAGAAATTTTATTACTTTTAGGTCTATTAAATGAAAAAGATGAAGCCCAGGATATCTATAAGAAAATTATAAACAATATATTTCAAGGAGAAAAAAAATGAATTCAAACTATATAGTAAAATGGAAAAGTATATCAATAAATATTTTGGCCAATCCAAAAAAATATGACAGTATTTTTAATAATAACAGTATTTAATAATAATAGTAATTTAATTTATATTTAAGTACAGTTATAATTAAAGTTTTTTACAAAATGCCTTGGAATTTAAGAATGAGATTTTCAGATGGAAATGAAAATCTTCTCATAACTTGTCCTATTCAGAACTAAAGATATGAATAAATTAAGACTTATCTAAAAATAGACACATTACAAACTTAAGGCTAATGACTAAAATAATATAATTGTCGATTATAAAACATTTAAATCAGAACAAGAATGAAAGGTGGCTCTAGAGTAAAAGGAAAATGCTATTAGCTCAACATTAAGCTAGGGCACAGAAAGTGTGTACTATACAGTCATTTCTAGTGGGAATGTAAATTGGAACAGTTACTTTAAGGAGTAATTTAAAATGATCTAATAGAAATTTAAATGTCCGTACCTTATGACTCAGTAATTCCTGAATACACACTGGAGAAACTCTCGCTCACATGCACAAAGGGGCATGTACAGGAAAGAGCCTAGGAAGCTTTTGTAATTCAGTCTGATTTAAACAATCTAAAAGTCCATCCAAAGGAAGCAGATAAGTAAATTGTTAACATGCACACAATGGGATTTTGTGTAGTACTTTGGTTTGCTCTTTCTTACTCATTTCCTTTATCATTCTGCCTATATAGATCTCACAGTGTGTATATATGTGGAGCCCATCATTATTTAAAACACTACATATAGCGCAGGCAACTTAAAGTGACAGAAACAAAACTCAACTATTAATTTGTTATAACTTAAAGAGACATTTAACTTTTTAAAAATGGTCTGAATAAATACACATTAGGACCTGCCTCTGCCATCTATGATAGAGCAACTGCACCCAAACTAGCTCTCCCCCCATAAGCGGCCATAAATGATGAGGCCCCTGGACAGCAGGCAGCACAGAGAAGGAATTCCTGAGTGCAGGGGAACCTAAAATGACAGTCCAGAAATCTGTTGTAGAGCTGTTTATTTAAAACTTAGGAGATAATAGCTTATTAGGCTCTCACTACAGTAAAATAATTTCCAAGTTTATCTTTGAATGGATATGAGGTTTACAAAAGAACTTGTACTTCATTTGGACTTTAAACATTTATTTACTCAAAGTATACCCTGCTGTATTTTACATAAAATTTTAAAATGAGTCTTGTTCTGATGTTTATTGTTGACATATTTCACATCCTGAGTAAACACAAGGAAAAAAAAACATGGATCCACATGAATGAAAATAGTTTGACCCTTATTTCTACTACAAAAAAAAAAAAAAGACTATAATAAAATTTAAAGTGGTAGTAGATTTAATAGTGGTATTTTTAAATGTAGTAGAAACTTTAAAGCTCAGATTTTTCTTTTTCCTCTCTGGACTTTTTTTTACTTTTAGCCTTTGGGCAGATAGAAAGGGAGAGAGAGAGAAGAGGATTTGCTTGGCTTACCTGGAAGGGGGAAGGGAATGAGTAAGAATAAAGGTCTGGGACTCTGGAGCCTTTCCAACCCTCCCACCTCCACCTTTATTTTTGCTCCTTTTTATTCTCCTGTCATTTTTTCTAGGTATTAGGTAGCATTTTATGTTCCCTGGAAGCTTTTCCTTACCCTTTTTATTAATCATCATTATTTTCAATCAAATTAAATTCTGTTCAGTCTAGACAGTATTTGAAGAGATTGTAAACTTTAGTCCTTCCTACTTCTTCCTGCCATGCTCCTTACAGATCTTCTACTTCTTATCCCTTACAAATGAAATAAGACCTCTGAACATGTAATTCAAATCTTTTCTTAATTCTTCTTACTTTTCCTCCTTTCTAACTTTTCCTGCTTCAACCCTGCTGTTTCCTGATGTGGTTTTGGAGTATCGGTGAGGTTCAGTGGGGTGGAGTCCGGAGCCAACGACCAAGAAAGAATTCTCGAGACATCTTTGGTGCAGAATGGTGGCTTATTAAAGCATGGGGACAGGACCTGTGGACACAAAGAGCCGCTACACCTGGGTTGTCAGGAGAGGCTGATTATATACTACGGGATTGGGGGAGGTAAGAATAAGGGAGGTTTCAGAAGAAATTTCATATGCTAAAGAGGACCTGCAAGATAGAGAGGCCTTGACTTTGTCAAGTTAAGGTTGTTTTTCCCCTCTAGCAAGACATTAACATTAAGATAGTTGGGAGATTCCTGGAAGAATGTCACACAGGTCCCACCCAGGAGTGGGAGGTGGAGGGAGGTTGCAGGGTGTCAGTTTATGCTTTGTCTTCAGCCAGCCTTCAGCTCTCTCATCATTTCCTATATGCTCTATTGTCCTTTCTCCTTTTCCCAGGTGGTAGAGGGAATCTATTGCAGCATCTAGGCATGTATACACACACACACACACACACACACACACACACACATGCACATATATATACATATACATATGTGTGTGTGTATATAAAGGCAAAATTTAAGGGGATATAAATATTTGTAGAAACATTACTTTTAAATCATTGTAAAGGGGGAAAATGTATAAATGAATGACACCTTCCATTCCATATATTCAAGCCCATGAAAAACATATTTCTCATCCTCTTCTACAAAGCTTTCCTAAAATATAATACCAGATCTCATCTACATTCATGTCTTAGAAGTTGGTAAAACTATTAAAAATAAAAATATAATACATTCAAAAAGAGCCATAAAATGATGCAAGCTTTCTCACTAACATGACTGCTAGATTTTATTTTAATACTTTTCTTAAATTATATAAAATGGAAAATTTGACACTGAAAAATTAGACTTTTACTAAGCCCAAATTTTATTAAGTGTCCCTTTTCAAAGATGTATAGCAAAATTCTAAGTGTTGAGGTTATGTCAATACATAAAAATCTAGAATAGAGCCAGGAAACAACTGAATTAAAAACAAAATGTTTCACAATATGGATTAAAAATAAATATATACAATAACTCTAAGATAAAATTATGGCTTTCGCAATCAGGTCGTGAAGGAAGTTTATACAAAGTATGGAAAAATGAGCAACACAGAGATAATCATTCTAATGTATTAGTATATGTATAGGTATATGCAGATGTATATATATAGAGAGAGAGTGTAAAATTATATATGTATATACTTACATGTGTAAGTATACATAAGTACATATGTGTATGTATACATAACCTCTACATATACATACATATATGTCATACATGTACATGATATATATAAATATACAGTCTGTACATATGGACTGTATGTTCTGTATAATATACACAGATGTATATAATTATATATAAATATATTAAAGATTATATGTGTATATATATGTATATATATATAATCATTGTATCTACCATTGTATAAACTGTGAATCTCACATTTGCAGCTTAGTAGTTATTTCATTTTATTACACAAATATTTGTTGGACATTTATATATGCCAGGCAATTTTTTAGGCCTATTCAGATACTCATTTATTTAATAATTAATTTCATTTATTTTTTCAACTGTTTCAGCACCAATTAAGTACCAGCCCTATCAAATGTCTTGGAAATAAAACAGTGATTACAAAAAACAAGTCTCTGTCATTAGTGTGTAGTAGAAGAGACAGTAGGTCAGCAAACGTCTGCTAGAGGCCAGGTAGTCAATATTTTACGTTTTGTGGGCCATTTGATCTCTGTTGTAACATTCACCTCTGCTGCTGTAACATATATTAGCCAAAACAAACAAACAGAAACACTACATTAATGAACAAACATGGCTGTTCCCAATAAAACTTTATGTAAAGAAACAGGTGGTGGGCTAAATTTGGTCCACAGCCACAGTTTGCCAATGTCTGGTCTAGACTGAGTATTAAGTACTTAACAAAATTTTAACAAACAGCAGAAGACAGTTCCTGCAAGAAAAAAAAAAAAAAAAAAAGAGTAAAGCAAGGTGTTAAATGATGAGCTCCTATTTTCGATGTAATATTAAGGACTTCTATGAAGAGGTAAACTTTGACCAGAAAACTGAAAAAGAGAAAAAGATTTGTATCAATATCTCAAAGCATACCAGGAGAAGGGAAGAAAGAAATGAAGTGTCCGTTGTGAGTAAAGGAATTAAAAATTTGGAACTTATTGCATGATCAGATAGTCAGACGGATTTGATTTGCTAAATCTGTAATACACTGTAAGTCAACCTCCGTCACTTCAGTAAAGGATGTTTTTCTTCACTTTCCTGTAGTTATATATTTTTTCACTTAAAACCCTAATTAGTGTCATCTAATTTCACTAAATGATGAGGATACAAGTCCTATTCAGTCCTTGAAACTGAATATAATTATCAAATATTGAAAAATAATAGTGAGACATCCTTATAATTACTGTTAAGTACTTTCTCTGTGTATAGAGAAATAGAAAAGCATCATCTGTTGTCTTGTGTGGATAAATGATGTTTTTCTCATGAGCTAGAGAAAATTATCACAACATTTGCCCAGGTGTTTCTCATATTCTTACAGAAATGAGGATGTTATTACCAGACTTTATACTTTCTCTTTTTAATAGCCTGAGTACATTGATCAATTGTGGAGTTGTGATATCTGCTGTAAAACAATTATTATTATTTTTTTACTTACTTGATTGCTACTCTTTCTTAGTTTTTCTCCCTTTCTACTGAATAAAATTGCCTTTCCTCTTTCTTTTTGAATATTTTCTGTATTAATTTACATAGAAATACATTTTATTCCCTCATCTTCATGTTTAGTCATCTTGTACTGCTTTTTAAAGACCTGTATAATCCATAATCCAGCTCTTATAAATTAAAAATTAAAGAACCAAGAGAGTGATCTCCTCTCCAATCAAAAGTACCACAGTCATATTTTTGGAGGCCAGGGAAAGTGAAATCTTCAACAGGCTAGTTTTGCCTTAGGTGACCTCTTTTGTTGCAAATTACAGATGGTGAAGATACCTATCTTTAGGCTGTCCAGTGTGTACATGACTGTATTAATCATGCTGTGACACTTATTTTTAGATTGCCTGACACATGACAGTTGGAATCTTAATTTCCAAAGACTTTTTCCAGACACTTTGTTATTCTGTAATTTTCCTTGGAAATATATTACTATTTTCATAATATGCCCATCACAAAGGCTACAGATTTTTTTTATTATGTTCAGTTAACCACTGTATAGTACATCATTAGTTTTTAATGTAGTGTTCAGCAATTCATTAGTTTCGTATAATACCCAGTGCTCATCACAACATGTGCCCTCCTTAATACCCATCACCCTGTTACCCCCTCCCCTCTGAAACCCTCAGTTTGGTTCCCAGAGTCCAGAGTCTCTCATGGTTCATCTCTCTGATTTCTCCATCTTCAGATTGCCCTCCCTTCCCCTATGGTCTTCTGTGCTATTGCTTATGTTCCACATGAATGAAACCATATGATAATTGTCTTTCTTTACTTGACCTATTTCACTTAGCATAATCCCCTCCAGTTCCATCCATGTTGATGCAAATGGTGGGTATTCCTCCTTTCTGATGGCTGAGTAATATTCCATTGTATATATGAACCACATCTTCTTAATCCATTTGTCTGTTGAAGGGCATCTCGGCTCCTTCCACAGTTTGACTATTGTGGACATTGCTGCTATGAACACTGGGGTGCATGTGCCCCTTCTTTTTACTAAAAAGAAGGAGTTTAACAGTCTGAGAAGACTATAGAGCAGGATATTATAAGGTCGTCATTGCCTCCTGTAGCTCCTGACAAAAACATTCTGTGCTCTAGAGTACTGGGAATGCTATACACATAACTTTGCTTTCTAACTCTATAGGGAGTGTGGTGAGCAGTCTTGTGTAGAGGTGGACCTCCATATAGAAAAGTGCAGAGCAATCTGTTCTTCCAGCAATTTGTGTTTTTCAGAGCCTTTTATTTTCAGTCTTTCAGGGAAAATAGTAGTTGCTTAGAAGAATCTTCAGTAGCTTTCCTTCTTGTAATATACTGTTTCCCAAAGTTAATTCTGTAACTGAAATATCACGGGATTTCAGATTCTTGAATGCTAGTTTGTGTTGTCTTTCTACTAAAATATCATAACTGAATGCTAACCTTTACTTCCTTGAATAGCTAAATGAGAAGAAAGTCCATTTACTTTAAACAAGTGGAAACATGTACGAAGGTAGAAGTAGACTACTAGTTTAGTATTTTTTTCCCTGTGATATTTAAAATCCAGTAACATACACTTCCATGAGCTAAATGTATAGGAAGGAAATGGCATAGGTTGCAGGAAAGAAAAACCTGTATCATAAAAATAATTCAAAACTAGTCATTTAAAAGTATCTTAGCAAGGCAGTATCACCTTTATCATTGCAAACTATCTAATATGGAAAATGGTATATTTGCAAATATGTGTTTAAATGAAATCTCACCCTAACAAAATGGCCTGCCTAGGGCCATGTTTAGGTCAGAATGTTGCATATGCCTTGTACCACTCTGTTGGTAAAGACATTCCTCTCTTCTCCATATTCTCCAAATACTCCATGAAAACGTTCTTCCCATTCCTCCACATAGCTTCACAAAGGGAAAGGCAAAGAATTATGGAGCAGTGATAATCATATGAAATGAAGTATGAAGCAGTGGGTTATTCCTCTTGAGGTCATGGTCTGGTCCTCTTTGCAGCAGTTTGGTACTCATTAAGCTATGAATTTGTTAGACTGGGCTAATTAATTGGGTCTTCTCTGTTTATCTCCACTATTATATTTTGCAATCTTCTGCACTTTACTAATATTTCACTCTTAAAATCCTTAGTGTCCTTAAATCATATTCATTTTCAGACACCTGAATCAGAAATAGTTTAAAACTTGATACATTCATTTTTTTAAAGAAAATATCAGGCGTGAGTAATTTAATTCAGAAATAATCTCTAGAAGCCCAACTACAAGATAAAGATTGTGATGGCCAACAAAATTGCATTAATAAGCAAGTTACCACTGGGGACAGCAAAGTTTAATCCCACTAGGAATTTGGGAAGTCAGTATGGAACACACTCTTCAGATAAATCACCCAAAGAAGTTAGAGTATTTATTTACCATTTCCCGTTAGTCATTGGTTAGGTAGTATGGTGTTAATTCCACAGCAGTTCTGGTTTGCCATTTGTATGGACAAATTGGGGTCCTGTTGTCAAAAAAACAAAAACAAAAAACTTTCAGGCAAAGGGATGCATGCAGCTGCCACCAGTTGGAATTCCAGTTGATGATGTACCTGGAAATAATGACCAAGGGGATAGGTACTTGGCACTGCCAACATCTACTATAAGCCCTTAGTAAGATTAATGCCATTTGAATATATCTTTACATTTCTTTTTTTTTTTAATGTATATTTATTTCAGAGAGAAAGAAAGAGAGAGCAGGGGAGGGGCAGAGAGAGAGAATCTCTAAGCAGACTCCCTGTTGAGCACCAAACCCAAGGCAGACCCATGAGATCATGATCTGAGCCAAAACCAGGAGTCCCATGCTCAGCAGATTGAGCCACGCAGGTGCCCCATCATAACATTTCTAAGCAAACACATTGCCTTCGAGGTAAATAGATAACTGGATTGCATCAGAAAGTACATGGACACGACAACACAAAATCTGTATCCAAGGTCCATATTAAGAAAACAGAGGAAAAGTTATATACACCCTTGTTGTCCTCAAATTCTCC
This sequence comes from Ursus maritimus, assembly GCF_017311325.1. Classification (NCBI taxonomy): domain Eukaryota; kingdom Metazoa; phylum Chordata; class Mammalia; order Carnivora; family Ursidae; genus Ursus; species Ursus maritimus. The sequence continues at coordinate 2,905,895 of NW_024424453.1, read as the reverse complement.
ACTTAATGAGGGTAGCTTTGCTGTCTTGCTCATTGATGAAAATGTATGCAGAAATATCTGAAAATTGAAAGAAAATAAAAACATAAAATAGATAATTTCTATCAATTTTAAAAAGAACAAAACACCCAGGAACTTAGAAGAAAGCAAATTATTGGGCCATTATTTAACTTAGATTTTAGAAAGTCTATCATAAAGCTAGTAAATAATTGTGATTAGAATTATTGGCCAAGTTATAAATGATTTTTAAGTAAGACATCAAATGTATTTGATAAATTATGTTTCCGTTGATCCATGGATATTATGATATCTGGATTCATCTTAAGATGTAAACAATCACTAAAGATAGACTCAGCATGTTGCTAAAATTGATATCTCTAATTTGCATCACAGCATGCAACAGTCATGATAATTAGGGCAACTGATATTATCACTTATGATTGCTTCTTGTCAGAAACTGTGGTATTTTTCCCATTGAGTGGGGAATGAGGGTGGGTGTATCAAGCTTAGTGGTAGAATTATTTCCCTCTTAGACGAAACTCATCCAAACCAACAGTGAGACTCAAATGACCAGTAATAAAAGTAGGAAGAGAGATGATTGTCTATAAAGCTCAATTTAATGGGACTGGACTCAGAGAAAATACCACCTAGTGAATTAGTTCAAATAAAAAAGAATGGCCTGCATATATTCTATTAACAAGAGCAAAATGAAACAAAACAAAAATATACATTATGGTAATATTAGATTTAGCACCTATTCTTTTTTTCTTATTAAAAATATTATTTTTTATAAAAGTGACACATGCACAGACTAAAACCTTAAAGAGAGAAGGAAATTCTCCCACTCCTAAATCTAGCCCAGATTTCAGAGGACAGTCCAGTTTCTTGTGCAATTCCTTAAATGGTGGCTTGAGGGCTTGAAAGGCTTATGTATTTAAACTTTGGATTGCCATGCAAACGGTCTATATTGTTTAACACCATTCACAGTTCATTATTTAATTTACTTATATATTATATATATTTGGCTTTTATTCATTTGTGGAAATTGGATATTGATTCACTAGAAGAGGGAAATATTAGTATTCTCTGTGCTCCGCATAGCTGTTCTAGACCACTGAAACCCATTCCTTCCACATGATGCTTTATTGTTTTTAGTAGCTTTACATAAAAAAATAAGCTTACATATTTAGTAGCTTTACATAAAAAAATAAGCTTACATAAGGTACTTTAATCCTTATCACATATCAGACTGTATTGATATTACCATCTCAATTTCAGAGTTGAAGAAATGGAGCCCTAGGATATTCAATGGCTTGATCAAATCTCAACAGAAATGAAACTCTTAACTTCTTTCGATTTTTTTTCCAGCTACACAAATCAGTTCTCTCTCTTTTACTAATAGACTATTATTATATCCATTATCATGAACCTGCATTTTTTACTCTTATGTTTTCATTATTGAGTGCATCCTAATAAGTGGAAAAGCAGGTGAACTCCCTGGAAATTCTTGCCACAATCTGCTGTACTAATTTAGCATTTCAATACACCCATCATTGGCTATAGATTTATAAAACTGAACCAGCAGTTTTCCATACAACTGCTGGTTTGCTACCAAAGTCGGTATACACATTATTTCAGCTTTCTGGAATGGTCTTAAATAATTTATGCTAACTATTGCTAAATCATTACTCACCCTGGCTTCATTTCCTCCTCCTCGAGGAATACTTTCATGATCTTCTCATCAAATCAAGGTCGGAATTTTTTTCATCCTCCGAGTTCCTATGGATTTTATAATATTTTTATATAAGAAAGGGAACTGATTGCTTAAGTATCTCATAATTTTTCAAATAATGTTCATAAAAGTATATTCACATACAATTAATATGCAGTTTGACAACAGAATATAATTATACATAAATTCATGCAGTTTAGTTGATATTACTCACAGATGTCAATAATTATCGGCAAGCTGGGAGTTGAAGAAATTCAGGGGACTCTTTATGAACTTAAAAATAATGATTTAAAATTTAAGAGTAGAAATGAGAAAGAATAAAGAAGTGGAAACTGAGTAGATAATTTAAAATGTAAAGATGGATGCCATCATCTAGACCCAAGTTAAGATTTGGAACACTGCAAAACAAAACCTTTCCTAATATTTCCAGAATTTTACTGTCTGCCGCTCACACCAGACTTAATATTTATTTCTTATCAGAGCAACAGAGAGTGGAAGACCCTAGGGAAAAAATATGGAAAGCCAAATAGTGGGCTTGTTAATTAGCTATGCAAAGTTAGAAGGTGGAGAAGTTAAAAAAAAAAAAAAAGATAATGGAAGAACATCTAAGACAGAAAAAAAGAAAAGGAAAAGTAAGAGACAAACAGTCAGAGGAAAAAATTATACTAACCTAAGTATGGAGGTCAAGAGATTGTTAAAGGTGTGCATAAAACGAAACGAACATCAACTGGAGTGGATCAGTAGCACACTGAATGATTTGTGCCCTTATATTTTTCCAGGGTATAAGTTCTGGGACCGTAGAGGAGTCTCTGTCTAGACACTGCCCCAGAGTAGCCTAGGGTTTGTATAAACTCTTCTGAAATTTTTCTTTCACTCTATATTATAGGTTGTGCCTGCTGTTCGTAACTGGATTGTCACAGGGGCAATGGTTAAACCATTTTATTTATAATTATCTCCATAACTACTCATCTAACAGTTTATTAAATTATGCTATTTCATGTACTGGTTTTTCTAAAGATTATTTCATTTCACTTATTCATTTGAGTCAGTTTTCAAAACTTAAAATGAATGCATGCATTTTAATTTCTGCTTAAATTATATAACATTGAGTTTTGCACAAACATTAATGCACAAATAAAAAAAATGACTAATGTTTTATATTGCTGTTTAGGAAGTTATTAATATGGCAGATAAACAAACTCTTCTATAGATACCACTTTAATAATTCAGTAGATGCTTCAAATATGCTATAAAGTGTAAAAATGTTGCCAGTTAACTTTAAAAAATATAATAATAGAGGAAATGGATTTAAAACTGCTTCAAATTATTTTTAATAAAAAGAAATATGTGTCTTGGGTTCACCTTTTTAAATCCTATCTACTTTTGGATTCTTATGGTCCTTAAAAGGAGTGTTGTAAATGACTGAACAGAAACATTATATCTGATTCTGTGCTAGAAGATTGAAACAGTATGTGATCGTGGCTAAGCAAGAGCTTTATAGCAGTAGCAAATAGTTACGTGATTACTGAAGTATAGCTGTCACTGGAAATAGAAACCTGCAAGGAGCCTATCATAAAAGTAGCAATTTCAGATTCACTAGTGTTTAAAATTAAAGTTTAGTAATACATTGTGGATATATCTTCTTAATGGCTTTAGGAAAGTTTCTTACTTTTACTTAGCATTTTCACTTTCTTCCTTAGTATCCTGCCCTTCAAAGAGAAAATGTGGTTATTTAAGAGCATTAAGAGAATCATTTATAAGGCTGTATGAATGAGGCACCTTGAAATTTTTGCATTATGGAAAATGGTTAGTCAGTTGTTCTTTATTGTTAACATGCTATTTATAATTCATTGAGAGATGCAACATGTTATATTACAGGTAAACTAATTTGACCAATAGTTTTATTTTGTTACCTCTTCTGGAGGAGGATTGATGGATGAACCTGATAAGAGATGTGACAAAACCATCAAGTAAACATGTTTGATGAAGAAAATAATAATGACTATTTAAATAGTTTTGCATAAATGTATATGACATTATAGTGTCTGAAAAAAGTAGAGATGAGAAGGGGATTTAAGAAATTGGATACTCACTTAAAAAAAGTTGAAAAAAGAAGTATTTGAGCTTTTTACATTTTGTTGGTTTAGCACGAAATGCATTTGGACGTATATATGCATTAGATGTATGTAAAATATTGCAGAGCGACATTACAGAATTTGCATGGACAAAAAAAAAAAAAACAAAAACCCAAAACAAAACTTTAGAGGAGTTGATAAAAATGATCAGGATTTGATACAAATTAGACAAAACAAGGAAGGTATTGAACAGAAATAAAGAATTCAGATTGAGAAGATTTAAGAGAGAAGATAAACAGTTTGGGACTTAATACTATTTTACCTACACAATATTTTAATATGGTTCTATGAAAGCTTCGAAGTGGAGCACTTTCCTAGGCAACACTGAATATAAAAGCATAAGCCCCACATAATAAGAGCATATTTTCCAAAGTTAAAGTTCCAAAATATTTTTAAAAGTTTAAGATTTCATTGTTATCGGGGCGCCTGGGTGGCTCAGTGGGTTAAGCCTCTGCCTTTGGTTCAGGTCATGACCCCAGAGTCCTGGGATCCAGCCCCACCTTGGGCTCCCTGCTCAGTGGGGAGTCTGCTTCTCCCTCTGCCTCTGCCCCTCCCCCCACTCGTGATCTCTCTGTCTCTCTCTCAAATAAATAAAATCTTAAAAAAAAAAAGATTTCATTCTTAGCAAGGATAAGAAACTTTTTGCAATATGTTCATAGGCATTGGTTTTCATGTGCTTTTATAGATTATAGTATAAATAGCATAAAACCCATAGCATGTTTTATATATATTAAGCAAATAGAGTAGATATGTACATGTTTGCATATTGCAACTAATATAGGTAGAAATCTACATATAAAAAATAAATGGCATAATTTAGTGCTTATAGGCATAGGATTATTGCTTAAATCTGACTGAAAAGAAATATTTCGCTAGAAATTACCTCATTTTCTTTGTGAGTACAGATTACTCTTTAGGATTATTAGTTTAATATGAGATAAAAGCAAGAGGAAAGGAAAAGGCAAAAAAAAATATACTTATAGAAATAAAGGTATTGAAAGGGTGAAAATGATATTTTAAAATCTGCAAATCTAGTACACATACATCTTTTCATTGTTACGGGTTACCTCATTCTTCTACAGCATGCATTCCTGCCCTAAACCACGCCCTCTTTCTAAATATCCTGTGGTCTTAAATGTACAGACCTGCTATTTATCCTGTTACTGAAGCATGGAGGGCCCTTAAAGCACATTTCCCCATACATGTAAAAACCTCCACTGTCCATCAAGACATGTCTCCCAAAGCCAACTACTCCATATTGTCTTTCCTGATTCTTTTATTTACAATTAATTGGCATCCCCCCATAATTTTTTATTTCTCTATTCAGAGCAAATATTTGTATCAATGTATATTCGATGTTTGCCTGTCATTCTTCTGAATTGTATGTATCAAAAAGGTTGAAGGAAAAGTCAAAAAAATCTAAAAATTGATTTTTAGAAAAAAAATAGAAAATTTAGAAAATTGAGAACTTTCTGGAGTGATGGAAATGTTCTATATATTGATAGTGTATGAGGTGCAAAGCTATGTACTCATCAAGCGTTAAATTATACATTTAAGATGTGTGCAGTAAAAACACATAAATATTACTTTAAAAATAAATATTAAAATATTGAATTTTATTTAGTATCTTTATTTTTTTCTTCACTATGTTGGCAAACCTGAAAGTATTTTCTGTATACACAAGTCATTTAGATAGTAAGTTATTATATGGAAAAACAATAGGAAACAGAAAAGAGTTAGAAATATGGAAAGAGAAAATTATGGATTGAAATTAGAGTTACCCATATGAACACATTACACACACCCACACACACACAAGCACACACGCACACACGCTTGGTGGAAGACAATTCTCCATGAGTCTCCAAGAAAACCTATTGAAAGGATTTGTTCCATATAGCATCCCAAGAATGTTTTTATAGCATCCAGTTTGGGTAGATGAACATAGTGCCTCCCTGACTCCCTCTGAGACGAGGGCAGATTTGCTTCCCTATCAGAGTAGTAAAGTCTCTTTCCAGGGCAGTTTGGGTAGATTTGCTAGCAACTCCCTTCTAATAGTGGGAGTTTCCTCAGGTCATATTTCCTCAGTTATGACACAAAACCATGTGGACAGCATCCACATGGACCCATCTCCAAATTACCCTGTGGAGTTTGGGGGCAACAGGAAAAGATGGGAGCATGAAGCTCCAGATACCTGTGTGCCCTGCAGAGTAAAATCTTCTGATCTGTGAACTCTGGGTGCTTTGCCTGCATCTATGAACTTGTGCAGACTAACCTCTTACTGTATAGCTAGAGTAAAATTTCAGAACTCCTGGTTCCTGATAACACCCATTTATTTTCTGTATTTTTCTGACAAGAAGGCCTAAAATTAAGGACCTAAGATATTCTTGACCATACCTGGTATGCAGATCTTGGTCTCCGAATACCACTCAACATAAAAGGAAACAAGGCTTCTTTAAGAGTGTACTGAATCCGATGCTGGGTCAGGTGAAGAGAAAGGAAGTACTAAAGAATGATGGTGGCAAATCTTAACCAAGTGATCATATCACTTGTGGACAAGTGATCACATCACCAGCTTGGGGACAAATCGGTATAACTTGCCTCCTGACATGATACATTGAGAAGGACACATCACATTAGTACTATTCCTGCCTGAGCTGTACAACTAAGTCTAATCATGAGGAAACATCCGTGAGGAACACCCTACAGTATAATTGACCTGTGTTTTTCAGGAATATAAAGGTCACAAAAGACACAGAAACTCTAAGGAATCATTCCAGTTTATAAGAGACAAAAGAGGCCTCACGATTAACTGCAAAGCATGATCTTTGTAGATGGAACATTTAATTTAACCACGGACCCCAAATGAACGTGTATCCATTATGAATGGGGTACTGATGACGTGCCAAGTATAGTGTCTCATGAGCCAGCAGCAGATGGAAGTGCTACAACGGGGATCAAGTGTAAACAGGACCAAGAGCATGCGTAATCTGTGTAAGCTGTTAGTCCAGACTTCCACACAGGGCACCCTGTGCCATAGGGGTTGTTCCATTTGACCAGCTGAAGGTGGAAGAAAAGCCTGAGCTAGGTAATGGATGACGTGGCTTGTTATGTATGAGTGAGCCGAAGGTGGACAGCGACTGGCTCACCATCCAGAGATGGTCATCAGAGACAGGGGAGGGAAAATCTTCCCACTGGGCAGAGCAGAGAGCAGTGCACCCATCATCCACTTTCGAAGAAGTGGCCTGAGGTGAAGTAGATACACGTTCCTCGATAGTGGCAACTGGCTTGGCCTGGTTCAAGGGTCTGCAAAGAAGAAAACAAACAAAAACCTAGAATATCAGAGGAAAAAAACAATCTAGGGTAGATCATGAGTATGCACATAGGACAGTGGGCACAAAGTATGAAAATTTGTTACCACATATTCATGTCTAAAAAATACTCACCACCAAGGAAGTGCTAGATAACCAAATAGAGTAGAGGTCAGCAAATCATTCCTGTAATGGACCAAGTCATAAATATCAGGCTTTGAGGTCCACATAGGATTGTTTTCACATATTTATGTGATTTTTGTGTGTTGTCTGTTTACAAGTCTTTAAAAATCTCGAAACCATACATGTATATGAACACTCTAGCCTAAGCATTCAAGCTCTGTTTGCACCCCTAAAAATAGTCATGTTTTTGCTACCACATACACCTAAGGATGTGGATGGACTCAGATAGCATCATGCAATCCCTAGTAGTATTATATAGGCCTTAGACCAGAACTTGGAGCTCTTGGGGCAGGAAACCAGGTGCTAGGTATCCAGAACATAGACTAGAAGTAGAAGTATCATTACCAGGGTGCTCCTCATCTTATGGAAGGTATATAGCTGTAAGAGAGCCTGAATGGAGTTTTCTTAAGCATGAGACCTAGGTCAGCAACCCTTTTGCTCAGACACAAGATGCTAATGTGCCCAAAGTTAAGCCTCTGGCCATGATGGCCTTTAAGTTCTCCTCAGCTTGACTAAACTTTAGACAGTCTTCTTTCTGGCTAAGCTGCAGGCCTCCTTTTTCTTAGAGCATTTGCTTTAGAAAACTTGGAATTGCAGGTTCTTTCTGTGCTCCTCTGAAATGTAAATGTCTCAGCTTCATCTTGTTTTCTAACCCAGGAATGTCTTTCTTAAGGTCCTGGAAGGTCTAGGGGAATGGAGCCTTTTCGCCTAGTCTCTGTAGGAGGGTAGGGGCCTAACTTCAGTAAGCAACAGTTAGCAGGAACACATGGCTTCATCAGATTGACCAACCTACCCTCGAAAACATGTTCCTGTATTTTTCCATTAGCTCATTCCAGCTTTTAAAATTCCCTCTGCCTGTTGTTTCAGAGGAGTTGAGTTTTGCTACTGGACGGATCTTGAATACCTTCCCTGCTTGTTTGACTCTGTTAGGGTGCAGTTTTCTTTGACACCTGCACTCGAGTGTATGCAAGAAAAGGAACAAATCACAAGTACTGCATTGGAAAACCTGAGAAGAGGGGCAGTTTCACCTAAAATAGACCACCCAGGTCACCGAAAGTAGGTATTTAGGCCAGCCAGATTTCCTACATTCCTGCGTTCCCTTCCTCTTCTATGCTCAGTCGTCTAAAACTAATAGTTAGAAAAGTAAAAGGTAGACAAGGGGAAGCTGTCTGACGTTTCTCTTAAAGAAGCCCCATCAGGTCAGCCCTCCTCATTTCACAACAAAAGCTTTTCTATCAAGACCATTCCCAAGGGCACCAAAAGAATAAAGTCAGAAAGTTTTGCAGGAATTCAGAAAATACCCGGAATAACATTTTCCTAATGGTTTTGAAGTACATACCAAGTATTTCTTAATTTCAGAATTGTCAGTCTTAATTGCATAATTAATAACATATTTTAAGTACCCTCAGGAGAAAGAGTTTGTAAACATTATAGATTTTCACAAGGGTGACACTTTATTATAGTTTTAATTACTTGGGAGATACTTACAGACAGAGCTGTCATAAAGCCGAGTCTCAGGGCAGTTGGACAGGACCTAAAACTTTCTATCAGGATTCTTTTTGTCGACATAGACATTAAATAAACAAACGAGATCTAAGCAAGGTTGTGCAGCACACAAGGACCGTTCCCAGCTGGCTCATCTCCTCATCTCTCCCATTGCACATCATCTTTTCTTCTTTTTTCTTTTTTTTTTTTTTTTTAAAGATTTTATTTATTTATTTGACAGAGATAGAGACAGCCAGCGAGAGAGGGAACACAAGCAGGGGGAGTGGGAGAGGAAGAAGCAGACTCATAGTGGAGGAGCCTGATGTGGGGCTCGATCCCATAACGCCGGGACCACGCCCTGAGCCGAAGGCAGAGGCTTAACCGCTGTGCCACCCAGGCGCCCCGCACATCATCTTTTCATTTCCAGTTTGGGCAACAACACCCCCCATCCCCTTCTAATTAAAATAAGTTGTTTTAGAAATGGGAAATTTTAAGGTTAAGCTTTTTATTTTTAATAAAATGTCTTAAAAAGTCTTTATATTTTTCACCGAAAATTATTGCAAGCATCTGAGAGCAGAGATAGGGATTTTTTTTAAAAGGAAAAATGGATGTCTGTTGTCCCAGAAATAATATGTGCATGCCTGACCCTGTAGGTATACTTGCTTTAATCTACTTTGGTTTTTCAAGGGGATCAGATGAAAGACCTAACTGCTCATCTGACCCGTGGTGCTCAGTTCTGTTGATGAGGATAAATCTATCCTGCATCTGCCTGCTTTTTATCATCCTCCTATTGCTTTCTTTCCTCCTTTTCCTGAACAAAGTCCTTGCCGGTATCTACCTCAAGTAGCAGAGCTTGAGGGATCTGTGCTTCCTCTCACAATTAGCAGATAGTCCTCAGAAGCACTCTCAGATGTGATGCTGGCCTAGGACAGAACTGATAGAGTGGAATCCCCAGGGAAAATCACAGGGCATCAGGTCTTAGAGTAGTCTTGTAAATAAAAAAGAAATAAATTTTATTCGGTCTCATAACTTACTAAAAAATCAAGTGACATTTAACTTTAAATCAGCAATTATCTTGTTGTTTTTCAGATTCTTTGGAATATTCTGCAGTATGAAAATAATTTTAATTACAATTAATTTTATCTCTTTTGACAGTATCTACAAATGTCACTTTCAATTGGTAGACTATCACACATATTTTTATTAACTTGCAGGTAAATTGGTTTCATCTATAAATGAATCAGTTTACTGATATTTACTTCGAAAATTTTAATGATTTTATGTAATTTTACATTTGAAATTAGTCTTATAAATTTCTTACGGAATGTGCAAAAGTGAAAAAATCTGTGTAAGATGAGACAGTGAATAAACTTGTGTGATAATGTATACATTTAAAATGTGCAGAAAAAATATAACAATGTATTTGTTGAGAAATGGATTTCTTTAAAGAACATTTTATATTTCAGAATGGCTAAGTCAAAAAGAGTCCTCTAACCTTCGTCATTCTATTAGGAAATAGCATCTGAATGTCACCAGGATGAGTTTAGCTAGATGTCAGAAGAGCAAGGGGCAGCTAATGGTATATCATAAAATCATGGCTCAAATGTGAAGCAAGGCAATTCTGTAGTACAGATTATGTGATGATTGAGAGAACATATAGCAAAGGTATAAATAAAATCGCAGGTAAGCAGAAAACTATGGGATTATTTATGGAGAAATAATCCTAATTGTAATAAACTATAAACAGTTGATCATTTCATCTCAGCTAAAGCATGGCTAAATATTTTTCATTATTATCTCATTAAATTCTCACATCAAACTTATAATTAAAATAAACAACCAAAGAAACTGAGACTGAGGGAATTTAAATAAAGTATCCATGTTCCCAGAATAGTTTTGAAGCTAGAATTTATTCTAGATTTATTTAACTACCTAGTATGTACTTATAACTGTGAAATTCTACCCCTTCCTTCCTCTGCACTTAACTGTCTGCACTACTGTATGAACTGATTGCCTAATAGTGCATATTCCATGTGTCTTGATAGACCAAAGCAGAATGAATATAATCCCAGTTATTTAATATCTGCTTTTTTTAAGGTTTTGGAAAATGAATTTGTACTAGTGACTTAAGTTCAGTTCAACGTGTCGTTTTCCTGTTTTTCCTGACCTGAATGTGGTTGAATCCAGTGCTGCCCACTCATCACAGGAATTCCTGCAGCTGAATGTGGCTAGAGTAATAAACACAGGAGCCTGCTGAATGGTCACAGTCTAAACTTAAAATTACCAAATTCGAAAGTTGATACTGCCTTACAATCATGACAGTTCCCTAGTCCCTTCCTACCCTATTCTTCAAGATAAGTTTGTACCTTCTCTTTTATTTTTTTCCTTTCTTCAAATTTCCGCCATCTCTTTTCACCTGTTGCTCAGCTGAAAATTTTGTTTCTTATTCCACAGTTGGGAAAAGAAGAAAGAATTATTAGGAAGTTTTCTCAAATACTTACTACTCTAACAATTTACTTCTATTTGCCTTCATATCTAACTTCTCGTTTATTAGTTTGGATGAATTATCCAGATTCCTACCCAAAACAACTCTTCCGTATTTTGTGTAAGATTCAATACTTTTTTTTTAATGTAACAGCCCAAGATTATCCTCTCTCTCCCACGTTATCAATATTCTCTCTGCTTCCTGTATCAATATGATCAGCATACAAACTTGTTTTGATTTTTCCCTTAAAAAAGCCCACTTCTAAATTTGAATCACTAAACTGTACTCCTGAAGTTAATATTACACTGTATGTTAAATAATTGGAATTTAAATAAAAACTAAAAAAAAAAAAAAAAAGCCACTCCCAGTGTTACCTCATTTCTCCTTTCTGTAGTCATTCTTTCTTGCAGATTGAGCATTGGTCCTTGTCATTTCATAGAAACCCATCTCCATTTTCCTGTGTCCATTGGTTCTTACTCTGCATCTAACTTGACTTAGCAGCATCTGAAATAGTAGTTCAGTCTTTTCCCCTTGAAGCTCTTTTCTTAGCTAACAGAATATTTCACTCTCTTGGTTTAACTTCTAATTCCCTGGGTGCTTTTCTTTCTCACCTGCTGATTTCTCCTAATTCTCAACACTGGAGTGTTCTAGGACTCAGTCCTCAGACCTCTGCATTTCCCTTATTCTCAATTATGGAAGGAGGAGTCAGACACTCAGCCATAAGAAAAGAATGAAATCCTGCCTTTTGCAATGTCATGGATGGAGCGAAGAGTATAATTATTTTTTTTCTTTGCAATTTCTTTTATTCTTTTGTTTTGTTAACAATATAATTACTTTATTCCTTTTTTCCCCCATTGGATTTTTTAAATTATTATGTTCAATGAGCCAGCATATAGTACGTCATTAGTTTTTGATGTAGTGTTCAGTGATTCATTAGCTATGTATAACACCCAGTTCTCATCACAACATGTGTCCTCCTTAATACCAATCACCCTGTTACCCCATTTACCCAACCCCCACCCTTACTAAACCCTCAGTTTAGTTCCCGGAGTCCAGAGTCCTTCATGGTTTTTCTCCCTCTCTGATTTCTTCCCATTTAGTTTTCCCTCTCTTCCCCTGTATTCCTCCATGCTATTCCTTATGTTCCACATATGAGTGAAACCATACGATAATTGTCTTTCTCTGCTTGACCTGTTTCACTTAGCATAATCCCCTCCAGTTCCATCCATGTCGATGCAAATGGTGGATATTCATCCTTTCTGATGGCTGTGTAATATTCCATTGTATATATGGACCACATCTTCTTTATCCATTCATCTGATGAAGGACATCTTGGCTCCTTCCACAGTTTGGATATTGTGGACATTGCTGCTATCCTGTGCCCCTTCTTATCACTACATCTGTATCTTTGGGGTAAATACCTAGTAGTGCAATTGCTGGGTTGTAGGGTAGCTCTATTTTTAAAATCTTGAGGAACCTACATACCGTTTTCCAGAGTGGCTGTACCAGCTTGCATTCCCATGAACAGTATAAGAGGGTTCCCCTTTCTCCACATCCTCGCCATTTGTTGTTTCCTGTTTTGTTAATTTTTCCATTCTAACTGGTGTAAGGTGGTATCTCATTGTGGTTTTGATTTGTAGCTCCCTGATGGCTAGTGATGTGGAACATTTTTTCATGTGTCTGTTAGCCATTTGTATGTCTTCTTTGGAGAAGTGTCTGTTCATGTCTTCTGCCCATTTCTTGACTGGATTATTTGTTTTTTGGGGTGTTGAGTTTGAGAAGTTCTTTATAGATCTTGGATACAAGCCCTTTATCCGTAATGTCATTTGTAAATATCTTCTCCCATTCCATGAGTTGCCTCTTAGTTTTTTTGACCATTTCCTTTGCTGTTCAAAAGCTTTTTATCTTGATGAAGTCCCAAAAGTTCATTTTTGCTCTTGTTTCTCTTGCCTTTAGAGACGTGTCTTGAAAGAGGTTGCTGTGGCAGTGTCAGAGAGGTTACTGCCTGTGTTCTCCTCTAGGATTTTGATGGATTCCTGTCTTACATTTAGGTCTTTTATCCATTTTGAATTTATCTTTGGGTATGGTGTAAAGGAATGGTCTAGTTTCATTCTTCTGCATGTGGTGTTTCAATTTTCCCAGCACCATTTTTTGAAAAGACTGTCTTTTTTCAATTGGATATTCTTTCCTGATTTGTCAAAGATTAGTTGACCATAGAGTTGAAGGTCCATTTCTGGGTTCTTTATTCTGTTCCATTGATCTATGTGTAATCCTAAGTGAAATAAGTCAGAGAAAGACAAATGCCGTATGATTTCACTCATGTGTGAATTTAAGAAACAAAACAAACAAAAGAAAAAAGAGAGAGAGAGAGAGGGAAGCAAACCAAGAAACAGACTCAACTATAGAGAACAAACTGATGGTTACCAGAGGGAAGGTGGATGGGCAGATGGGTGAAATAGGTGATGCGGATTAAGGAGCACACTTATGATGAGCACTGGGTGATGTATGGAAGTATTGAATCACTATATTGTACACCTGCAACTAATATTACACTCTGTGTTAACTAGATTTTAAGAAAAACTTGAAAAAATAAAATGGGAATTATTCATGATCAATAGTAGACATATATAGACTTTAAAAACCTTTAGTATCAATGGAAAGGAAGACAAATCAACTCAGAACCATTATTAGAGTTAATCAATTACCAACTGTATTATTGAAACTGTATTTAATGATTTCTCTGGAATTAAAAGTTAGATTAAGTACTTAAAATTGATATTTCTTATTTAACATATTTAGTTGAATACTATGTCGTAGCTTCTAGGATTCTATCTAAACATATACATGGTGTACAATTCAGAGACTATGAAAACATTCACACAAATATATACAACAGTGTATCCATATTAATTTATTGTCTATATCATTTTTACACTAGAATTAAATATTTTGAAAACATAACTTGAGGAGTGTCTAAATAAAATTTTAACACCTCACCCAGCATACAGTAAGTTAAACTAAAGCATTTGTTAATATACTCAAATACCCTCTAAGTAAGTTCTACTGTATTTTAGCCATGATTTCGGTTAGCCTGAATTTGAGTTATCTAATTAGGCATTTATGTAAGTATAAAATGAAATAATCAGAAATATATTTGGAAAAAATAAACTTCTTTTTCCTAGAAATCTCTTTCAACCATATTATATATTCGTTAAGAAGATAGTTGTGAAATCTAAAGAATATGCCAGATAGTCTCAATTGAATGTCATGTGGAAGACTAAGAAATTACATGCACACTTCTGTCAATATTATATCTATACTGAGTGTCAATATATACATAGGTAAATCATAGACATTATACATTAAGAAAAACCAACATTACATTAGATTTATCTTGCATTTACAGAACACTGCTTATTTGGCTTCTATTCAATTAATGCTTCTTATGTGACTTTATAATAAGTCAGTTCTCCATATTCACTCTGTATGACTAAGTTTTCATAAATTAAATTCATAAACTTTATCCCATCAAGATTAAACTTTTTCTGTTACTTTAGCCTATTAAAAAATCTTACACATAACTCTACCAGTCTACATAATAACTTCTCCTTACTCTATATTAATCACATATTTGATAATCTTACCCTTTATATTATCACCTACAATAAGGTAAAACAATTTAATAGGAAACTGTCAAAGAAAGGCCACCAGTGAATATCACAAGCAAAGTTTGTCCAGATTAAAGCTTTAATTGGGTCTGCTCAAAGATTGAAATCTAGTTAATTGTACAATTTTCTAGCTTGAGGTTCTCCTGTCTATAAGCAAGCTACTTTATAATCAATGACCCTATCTAAAATGAAATATGAATTAGTGGACATAACTTGTTCTTTAAAGAACAATTAATGGGGGCGCCTGGGTGGCACAGCGGTTAAGCGTCTGCCTTCGGCTCAGGGCGTGATCCCAGCGTTATGGGATCGGGCCCCACATCAGGCTCCTCTGCTATGAGCCTGTTTCTTCCTCTCCCACTCCCCCTGCTTGTGTTTCCTCTCTCACTGGCTGTCTCTATCTCTGTCAAATAAATAAATAAAATCTTTAAAAAAAAATAAATAAAAAAAATAAAGAACAATTAATGGGTTACTTATTTTTTTAAGTGCTTGCACACTATACATTTATTCAGGCATTTAGTCACACAAAAATACACTTCCTGCCTCCTCTCTGTGAAATTCTTGCTCTAAGTACCCATGATGTCCTACTATCATTTACTTTATCTTCTAAACTACAGATGGTAGATAGAAATATTTTGACTGTAATAATCACACTCTCAGTTGTCTTTTTTAAAAAGATTTATTTATTCATTTTAGAGAGAGAGAGAGAGAGATAGGGAGCAAGCAGGGGGAGAGGCAGAGGGAGAATCTCAACAGACCTCACTGAGCCTGGAGCCCGATATGGGACTCAATTGCAGGACTTGAGATCACGACCTGAATGGAAATGAGGAGTCAGCTACTTAATCAGCTGAGCCACCTAGGTGCCCCACTCTCAATTGTCTTTATAAGGAATCTTAATATTCATTTGGACAAATTTATTGGTTTATAGGCTTTTTTTTCCCCCTGGCATTGTATTTCTTACTATGAAATAAAGTTTTTCATTTTGTACGTTACTTTTAACTCTGGATTATTTATATTAGTTTTGCATTTCTCCAAACAGGAAAACCAGGGATTTTTTTTTTTTTTTTCATAGAAGTTAGATAGGGCCATCTGGGTGGCTCAGTTGGTTTAATGTTTAACTCTTGATTTTGACTCAGGTCATGATCTCAGGGTCATGAGATCAAGCTCTGCCTCGGGCTGGGTGCTGGGTGTGGAACCTGCTTAAGATTCTCTCTCTTCCTCTCCCTCTGTCCCTCACCCCTCCACCAACACACATGTTCACTCTCTCTCTCTCTCTCAAAAAAAAAAAAAAAAGAAGTAAGATAAACTATAGATAGTAAGTACCTAGATCTTTAATTTGAAAATATGTATTTAGTTTTTTGGGGTGCTTGGGTGGTTCAGTCAGTTAAGCATCCGACTCTTGATTTCTGCTCAGGTCATGATCTCGGGTTCCTGGGATTGAGCCCCAGGTTGGGCTCTGCCCTGTGCGGGAAGTCTGCTTGTAGATTTGTGTCCCTCTGCCTCTGCCCCTGCTTGCTTGCATGCTCTCTCTCTCTCTCTCTCCCTCAGATGAATAAATAAATCTTTAAAAAATAAAAATATATGTTATAGTTTTTAATGATTTGAATTGTTCATCTTCATATAGTGATAATGAAACATATATACTAGCAATGACTGATAAAAGAGACGTGGGAATAAAGTACCATCATCTCTTTCTCTCTCTCTCTTTCCTATGGTATTTGGAATGTGAAAACATACATAAGGAAAAAAAAATAGTTGGTTAAGCATCTGCCTGAAGCTCAGGTCTTGATCTTGGGGTCCTGGGATCGAGCCCCAAGTCTGGCTCCCTGCTCAGTGGGGAGTCTGCTTCTTTTCCTTCTACCCTTCTTCCCCTCCCCTGCTTGTGCTTGCTCTCCCTCTCTCTCTCAAATAAATAAATAAAATATTTTTTAAAAAAATAAAGGAAAAAAATAATGCCTTCCTATCTTTCTGTATATTTCGTATACATTTGGAGGATCTGTGGCTCGTTCGACAAAATGTTGCTGGTCTGGACCAAGGTGATTGTTACTGTTGTCATTGTCACTGTTGTGGAACATCATGAAAGGCTTTGCTGTGACCATTAATACTCATTTTATTCATTAGCCTGATCAACTGTTTGACGTCCTTTACAACCATGAAGTAAGGAGAGAAGTTTTAGATCTATGACTGGTCTCTTTAGTTGGATATACTTTGAAAGTGAATGCTGGAACTCCTATGTTGCCAAAGAGATTTCCCGGTGCAGTGAAGTTTAACTGCAATTGCTGATGCCTCTAAATTGGGTTGTACCTGACTGAGGACTAGAGAGTGATCTTTAAAAAACTCGTACTAAAATTATTCCAAAACCCCAGGGGTACAGTTTCTAAAAGAACTGGACTGTGTTTCAGTCCAAAAGAAATTATTTTGTTTTGTGATTTTTGAAACCATCTGCTACTATAGTTCGGTTGGTTTATTTGCCTTTTTTTTCTTTCAGAGAAGAAGATGCCATTCATTATCATTGCAGGGTAGCCACTTAGTACATATTTAACCCATAATTATGCTCTTTTGTTAATTTTGCTGATGATACTTTTTCGTTTTGTTTCCTGTTGCAAAGTAACTTGGCCAGGCATCCCCTCTACTGAAAGAATACATAGCATAGCATGAAAAGCTGGAGGCTGCCAGGTGAGCATTTGAACTCAGATGTAAGTGGTGTAGAAGCCGAAAGAGAAGCAGCATCTGTTGTGATAGAACTGAGCAATGGCATAGCTGTCAGAAAAACCAAATCTTATGAGAAGGGCCAAGGGTGAATGGAAGAGACCTATCCAGAACATTTGCTGTAGGGAAGAAACAGTATGCAATTTCATAAGAAGAATGGTTATCAAAGAATAAAATAAGCTATTTTATGAGGAGAATGGTGTTGCTAAAGAATGAAAATATCTATTGTCTAAAATTTTATAACAATCATAATCGGTGAGACCTTTTCTGCTGTCATGAAATTAGAAGCACCTGCTGTTACTGGTAATAACAACTCCTGACCCTAGTATGTCAAATAGATTTTCCAGGCACTGAAATTACTGTTGTTATGGAGAACTGCAACTGTCCAGGAATGAAAGAACTCTTTTTTGTAGTATTAAGGACAGTTTGGATCATTGCTTTTTAATATGTTACTGTCGCCAAAGACAATTGCTTATGTCTGGATGAAAAGTTTACTTAGCAATCTAACAGTTTTTACTATCTGGGAAAAAATCATCTGGTCAATAACCTCAACTTGGGTTACTATTTTTTTTAAGGTTTTTTAAATTTATTTATTTGACAAAGAGAGACAGCGAGAGAGGGAACACAAGCAAGGGGAGTGTGAGAGGGAGAAGCAGGCTTCCCGCTGAGCAGGGAGCCTGATCCCAGGATCCTGGGATCATGACCTGAGCTGAAGGCAGACACTTAATGGCTGAGACTCCCAGGTGCCCCAGGATTACTATTTTTTAATGACCACTTGTTTTCAATATTTCAAAATAATACTAGTTTGCAATGATCATATAAACTGGTGTATCCATTACCATCATCAAATTGAACAAATGTAATGAGTATTGGGTAGTTTATCAAAGCAATAGCTCTGATTAGTTACATAAATAGTATTTTTAAGAAAATGATGCTGAGGTTAGAGGGCTAACATTTGGAGAGGATAAAATTTAGGTTAAATTATATATGTTTATAAGAACTAATATATTTAGCACAATGCTTTGTTAATGTTGGTATACATTATTCCTTATAGCAAAATGTGTGTCTAATGAAAATCACATGAAAATTTGAGTCACAGAGAAATTTAATAAAAATTGGTTTTGTATCATTATAATTGAAGGTAGCGAGGAATTTGAAAGACTACAAATAACACTAATGAATACACACATTCAGGTAAGCAGTTTATTCATCTATTTAACATAAATGTATTGAGCACCTAGCATATGTCACTGGAATATATGGCACTGAACAAGCCTGACAGAAATTTCTGCCCTCAGAGATCTTACATAATACTGTCATTACATATCAATTTCATTTTAATTAGTTACATATTACATTAAATATTAATAACATGACCTCTTTAGCAGATATCTATTTGGCTTTCAATGGTAAGATCTATGAAAATTATGGTTATAGCATCTCCATTACCCAAAAATATTCTATATCTTGGTTATGATGGTGGTTATATGGGTGTATACTTGTCAAAAGGCAACAAAAGGTACAATTAAAATTTAAAATTTAACTGGACAATTCAAGCTGTAGAATTAAAATTAAACTTGTATGTAAGTTATATCTCAATAAAGTAGATTTTTAAATGCTTGAACTATTTTACATACTAATTATGAGGATTAGTATATTTGTTGTATTTTAGGAATACAGTTTTTATTTAAAATGAGGTTATTTCATCCCTGTATGTCCTTCAGATCCCCACGATGACATTATTGATGTCACTAATAGATGGCATAGAGAAGGCGTCATATGAACTTTGGATGATTTATATAAAAATAAAATTCTGTTGTCTTGCTATAGTGACATTTAGCTTTCTCTGAAGCTTTCATTTTTAGGAATATTTTATAAAGAAACAGCGGATTTTTTGTTGTTGTTGTTTTTTGCAAAGAAATGAAGAAAAAATCAGTTTGTCTATAGCTTATCTGACACCATTAAGTTCTCAGTTACATTGTTTAAGAGAACGAAAACAGCACATATCCTACCTGTGATTAATGACAGAAACAGTTCAAAAGAGAATTTATAGCTAAAGCCTTTGAGAGTAGCTATCTAAGTCTGTGCCACAAGTTATAAGTGCTTGGGATTAAGAGAGTATCAGGACAGAAAAGCAGGAATACAGAGGCTGTTGACCTGACTCCTTTTGAATGATTCAAACACAGTGATATTGGCCCAGAAACAGAATTATCAGCACTAACCTGAGATAGGAATGATTCAAATGGCACAGTGCTAACAAACAAAATAAGAAGGAAAATGTGTTTCGACTGCTTATTTAAGACCGTTTTAAATAGTAAAATGATGCTTCTGTGTTATAATTACATAAAAATGGAGGTAGTACTATGTATGTCATGATAGAAAGTAGAGAAGAAAATCATTTTGAGTAACTTAAAAAAAACTTGCCAAAATATGAATAACTATGATTCCTAATGAATTCAGTCTCTTATCATGGCTCTGTTTCTATACGCTTGTTGCTTTTGGATCTTTATTCCTGCTCTTTCCTACCTTCTCTTTATGCTATAAACATGGACTTAGACCTCAGAATTTAGTTCATGTTTTATCTCATCCAGGAAGCCTTCCTTGCTTCAATCTCTAGCTCTGTGCCAGAGAACACTTTCATTCTGCGTGCTCATGATAGACCGTGCGTGTTCCTTACCCAAGATAGTTACCATATGGTATCGGACTTATCTCTTTGCTGATTCATGTCCATCATGAGCAGAGGGCTCCTTAGTAAACAAACTGTCCAAGAATCCTTCCCTCTCATCTTCTATCATAACATCTTCTTCAGGCCATTTGTAAGCACATTGTAATATACTATTTATTAATTCATGTATATTACTACAGAGTGCTCTCCATGCCTGTGGAGACCTGTCTGTATCGTTTGTTCTGTCACCAGTCCTTCACACAGTGCCTGGAACATAGTACAATTCATATATCTATTGAATGAATGAACAAATGAATGAATACCTCATGACATTTTTATAATCATTTGTCCATCAGACACCATCTTATCTAACACATAATAGATATGTTAATATGGAAAAGACCTGTGTGAAATATTAGAAGGAAGAAATGGGACATTATTGTTAATGTGAAATTGGCCTATTTGAATATGTAGATTTGTAGATGGTGTAACAATACAAGAAAAGATAAACTTTATATCTAAACTTTGGATTGTATTCTGTATTTTTATCTATTTACCAATTTGCATCCCAATGCTTGATTTCTCCATTAAAAGATGGACTCAATATTATAGCTGTCTACCAAAATCATAGAGAATAATAACTGTGTAAAACATTAACATACATTAGAAAATATTTATCCCAACCTTATATTAAAAATGAGCAGTTTCACCAATGTGATAGGCTTTATCCAAAGTTGAGATCTAGTTAATAGCCGAACCAAAGCAATATTATGTATTTGCAAACTATTGCTTTAAGAAATTTAATACACATACAATATATAAGCAAAAATATATTTAGCATATTGTGTGAGTTCTTATTAAGAATATATGTGACATATGTTTTAAGACTTATAAAGAAGACATATTTACTTAGTTTTACACATGCTAATAGAATTTATGGGGAAGGCAAGAAAGGATAAATCAAATCCAAACTGTGGCTTAGATTCCCACTATAAGTTTTATAGTTCTCAGATATATCCCCAGATGGCTGGTTATAAAAGACAGAAAAAGAAAGAAAAGAAGTGGGGAAAACATGAGAATAAAAGAAAAAGAAGGGCCTAAGGAAAGATGATAAAAGAGAATGGACAATAGAAAATATGACAAAGATGGAAGAATTGATAATATGAGAACAGGAAAACAGTCCCAGCAAAACAATTCTAAATCATCTGATGAAATTCTGACTCATCATCTGCACTGAGTAAATTTAAGTTCCCTTCTCTCTGATCCAGAGATTATATCCTCTTGAGCTCAGTAAGACTACAGCAATAGCTACAACTAATATTTACATAGAATATCCTTGTTGACAAATACATTTTTTTAGAATCTCCCAGCTGTAGATTTCATGTCATCTGAAAGAGAAAACAAATGACCTCACTAAAATATCATAGATAGATAAGTGGATATTTGAGATATTTGTTCTTTTTGTTATTTACATATATTTGAGTTGGGTAATTCTACACAAACATCTCTGATAAAATTCCAAAATTTTTAAAGAAATTCAATTAATTTTTAAAAATTAAACGTTTGAATAAAGACCCTTTGAAATATTTTATAATCTTATTCACCATCTCTAGATTAATCTATGTATATATTGTAGGTTGAGAATCATAAGCAATCATTGGTATAACGTGGTCTTTATGGTTTAAACATTTTCTGTTTATTTTATATACTTTTAGATAAATGCAGTATCACTTTACATTTTCATTGAGTCAGATGTATTTATATGGTAAATTTGATATATCATTTTGGTCTTTTCTCCTATTAAATCTCCTAGCCTAGATTAGTTATACTGACAAGTTAATGGGAACAACAACAACAAAAAGGCAGTATCTTCTAAGTACATCATAAAGAACACATGAAAAAGATGGTGGAAGTCCTTTTAAATTGTGCAAGAATGAATATGCATATACGTGTTTTTTAAAATTCTACATATTTTTTATTTCTTTTATAATTTTAATTGTAGATAGTTTTTTTTTTTTTTTTACAAAATAAGTACCTTAATAGGCATAATTTTTAATGACTACTTAATTCCTTCTTAAGAACATGTCATGGGTCAGATAATATTCATATCTCAAGACTGAAAATATAAAACAGCATACACATGAAAATGTAATAGTACCTTTCAGTGAGTTATGGGATTTGGTTGATTTTCTCATTTCCTTTAATATTTTTTGGTGTTTAAGACATTAAAAATGCAGTCAAATAATTTTAAATAGATTTCATTGAGATTTTCATGTGAAACAAATTTGTATTAAAATATGACTGTAAATTTTAGAAGGGAGGAAAAAGAAGCCAGGACCAAACTTTGGGATTAAAGTAGCTAAATTTTAATAGGGAAAACATTTTTTTAAAGTCTGTGACACAAAGCTCTTCAATTAACATGACTGACTCTGAGGATGGGTGAAGCAGAGCATAGAATAAATCTTCTCAAACAAAATACCAACACTCCAGAGGATTACTTCCATGCTCTATTTCTTTCAGTTTGTTTCTGTGGTCTATCATTGTAATACAGATATAGTCAGTAGGTAGTCCAAATGAATTGACTCTAAAATGTGTCAAACTGAAAGAAAAAAGTATATTAAAATTGAATAATTTCTGGCCTCTTCTTATTATCAAATGCTCAAGATTTCACAATTCAACTATACTGAAGGGGAACGAAAGATACATTTTTATGTGCTAATCACTTACATGGTTTATACAGTTAAAATCTTTAGAATATTTTAAATGGCTGGAGAAAGATCCACAATACTTGACTAACAGCAAACATGTAGTATTTTCTTTTATACATTTATACACTTGTAAGTATATGCATATAGAATTGGCATCTTGAGAAAGGGATCATTTTAGGAAAAAATTAGAGTGGATTAAATGGTCAAGATGTTAAAATACGTGATAGTAAATGCTTTACCTCCTCCTCCTTCTCCAGCTGTCGTCTTCCAGAAATTACCAAAAGAAAACATGCAGTTGTATTCATTTAAGTGAGGCCTTTTAGACTATTTATATAAATGTTTATTTTCTGTAAAATGCCGTCTGTTTTTCTTAAGTGACATCTCTGCTTTCCCCTGCAATTATGACATTTCCTGCCATATTCAAAGATAACAAGACTGAATCCCCAAATGGAGAGTTGTCTCTACGTTATTTGAACCCAACTCTACCTATTAAGAGACATGTACTTAGACAAATTACAGTTTAGGGTAATTGTAGGAGGATATTCCCCCATATATGCTGGATATTGCCCCATATATGCACATTTATAAGCCGCAGATATGTTATTAACGTTACAATGCACTTCATCTAATCCACACTCTTATTTCAGAGGTGCCGTCTCAGAGGACAAATGTCCTTATTTGCTGAAATGCAAAGAGCCCCATGGGTTCCCATAACATTGTTAAAACATTTGAAAAGTCTGTGTAACCAGTAACCATGGAGACTGTTATCTCAACAGAATCAATGCTCTCAAATTAGATGTGTAAAGAGGTCAAGTAGAGGATTGTAATTTCCTTCTTGTTTTACCTTTCTAGATTGCAGACATGAAAACAAGATAAATTATCTTCTTACAATGAAAGATATTATTAATTGAACATAAACAGTATGCATTGCCCTAAAATAGACCTTCAATTAAAATTTTCAGGAAAACTTTTACGACACTTGAACTATTATGCATTTCAGATTGTGTGTGATTCATATTGTTAATTCTCATGCACTTGAAAGCCAAGACACTATGAAATCAAATCTCTGTTAAATAGACACATGAGAATAAAAAATAATATTTACCAAAAATAAAAATTTAAAATGCTTCAATTAAAATGATCCCTAATTCTTTGCCCCAGAATTTCTACTTATATATAAAGATTGAAATATTTTTAATTCTTAGACTATTCTTTAACATTATAATTTTTAATTAAGACACAAATATTAAGTAGTTTTTGAGTCATAGTTTTGAGTCATATCATAATTTGAAAATTTCCTCTAAAATATTTTAAAGGTTCTCTCTGGAAATCTAACCCTGAATATTGAATTCCAATAAACTATAAAAGGGTCAAATCATCTCTGATCCAAATATAAGCAGATATTGGTTAAAAATGCCAGATCTGTGCAAGATTAAATCTTAAAACCATATGCTTTATTAACAACAGATGTGACATTTAACAACTGTGCCTTAATTAGCTTCAAAACACACACTAATTCCCCTTTCAAACCACCATATCCATTAACATCCAGATGAACCAGCGCCCAAGGTCTCTTCTATTTTCCAAAGAGTTGTTTTGAAGTGCTGACACCTCTAATTGCTCAGAATATCTTCATTCTTCCCTCACCCAAAACACAGTGTAATTTAACCTTATTTTTCTTTAGATTTCCGGTGACCAGATAGGAGAATATCAAAATTGTATCATGAAAGAGTTCTTAGGTACTCATTCAATCAATAAAATATTAAGTTGTACCACTTTTTTAAAAAAAATGTGGTGTCTAGGGGCGCCTGGGTGGCTCAGTCGTTAAGCGTCTGCCTTCAGCTCAGGGCATGATCCCAGCGTTCTGGGATCGAGCCCCACATCAGGCTCCTCTGCTAGAAGCCTGCTTCTTCCTCTCCCACTCCCCCTGCTTGTGTTCCCTCTTTCGCTGGCTGTCTCTATCTCTGTCAAATAAATAAAATCTTAAAAAAAAAAATGTGGTGTCTAATAGGCAAAAACATTAAAATGGTATAGCCGTAGCTTAGAATATATATGTATATGTGTGTACTAATAGATTCAATTTTAAGATGATGATATGTTAGGTGATCATATACAGACAAACCACCAAAATAAAAGATACATCTCAAACAATATCATTACAACAATCTAGATGCTTTTGACAGAGTAGTATTTAACCCAAACGTATGAAAACACTACAGGCACATATATTAAATATATATATATATATGGGAAAAAAAGAGAGAGGAGATAAGATGTTAGAGGAAGATGGATTAATTAGATCCTAAGCAAAGAAGTGAACCGAAGTGAGGGTTAGGTTCAAGTGGAATCTCCTATTGAAACAGGGAATGTTTAATAAGAAACATGCAATAGATGGATATTTATAAGAACGCCAAAGTAGATAAAATTTCATTTGCTTCTTGAACTAAATATTCGGATCAATTTACTGCTATATAAACTAAAATTCTATCTGTACTTACAAGTATATATGCATTGAGTTCCTCATAAGTGTAAATAAAATTTCAAGTGGGACATAGTCTTTGCCCTAAGGACTCTAAAGATTAAGTTAATTTCAAATAATAGTAAGCACCAGGAGAAAACAGCTTACCCAGATTTAAGCGATAGCTCTGAAATGTAACCATTATATAATCACAGGTAAAAGAGTCTTTAAATCTACCTTAATTTCAATTTCTTCAACCAGAATATGGGATTAAATATAATGACTAATATATTTCAAGTGTTGGGAAGGATAAAAGGAAGTAATGTTTATGTGATTTAGTCACCTTTCAGAGTCTGAATAACAATTATTTTTCTAACATTTTGGTAAGTATATTTGAGTACTGAAGAATAAGATATTTGTTCTAGTGCTTATGGTGTCATGAAAATGGCAATTCCCTTTCACAAATAAGAAGTTCAAAACTGGACACAATTCTTAAAAACAATCTTTTCAGGCATCTGGAAACTAACCAATATCAGACAACAAATGGAGAATTTATTCTTGAAAATCTTCTAGAATTTCATAAGACACACAGAGGTCTGTGCCTTCTTACCTGGAGCTATTATTTACATTGCCATCCCCACTAGTTGGTGAGAACTGGAGCTTTACCAACCTCATCCTGGCCATGAAAAATAGTAGCTTTACTTCCTGAGAAGGTGATTTTAATTCAGGGCAGGGAGTGAGAGAAAAAAAAGTGTGGTTTCACATGATAAAAATTGGGAATGGTTGGGATAAAAAAAGTAGATTTGCTAGCCTTAGTTTTCAGGCTTCCTTTGAGGCAAGTGGTAGACCATTATCAAGGAGACCTTGGAATTGAGACACTAGAGGAAGGCCTGATACAAGGTTTCCACACATCACCGGATGACAAAGAAACTACGCAAGTTTACTGAGACTAAAGAGAGTCTGCCAAAACTGTGAAAACAGAAGAAACTTGAGAAATGACTGCAACTTTTAATTTATTCCCTAACCCATGCACAGATCAATCAGCAGAGGTGGGAAGCCGTACAAACTTGGAGTATTTGAGCACAACTTCTAGTCAAATCATCAGCTTGCCATTAAGCTATACCTACATGAGAAAAAGACCTAAGGAACTAGGCTAACAGGTAAATATAAGCAAAAAGAAAGGAAGGAGGGAGAGGAAGAAGAGGAGGAAGAGGAGGAGGAAGAAAAAGACAACAAGAAAAGGAATTGGGCAGACATATCAAAGACTGAATTTAATTTCAAGTTACTAAAACAAACAGGCAAAACCCAGAAAAGTAAAATATAATCCACTTTTGCTACAATACATTATCTAAAATACCTCATTTTCAACAAAACTTAAGTAGACATGCATAGAAGAAGGAAATTGTGACCCACACTATTAAGAAAAAAAAAAAAACAGGTAATAGAAACTAACTGTATGTGGGACCAGGTTTCAAAGAAAAACTTCGAGGATATATATAAGTGTGTTTAAATAACTAGTATTTAAATATATGCAAAGAATTAAAGAGGAATATGATGATAAAAACTCAATCAGAAGTATCAATTGAAAATAGAAATGATAAAAAAAGGCCAAATGGACATTATAGAGGTGAAAAGAGCAAAAATTGAAATAACGATTCGCTAGACAAGCTGAACAGTATACTTGAAAGAAGAGAGGTATCAGCTCACTTAAAGATAGATGAATATTAAAAACCCAACCCAAAAAACAGAAAATACACCAAATATATAAATTATAGCCACAATGAGATATCACTACACATCTATAAGACGGGTAAAAGAAGAACAAAAAAACCACTGGCAACACCACGTGCTAGTGAGGAAGCAGAACAACTGGATCTCAGACTTACAGCTGTTCCAGAAGACAGTTTGGCAAAGTTAAACATACTTCCTATATAACCCAGTAATTGTAGTAACATAGTTATAAAGAAATGAATGTAAGTTTTCATTTCTTCATATACATGTTCATAACAGTTTTACTTTCAACAGCCAACAACTAAAAACAATACAAATGCCCTTTTATGAGAATATGGACAAACTCACGCATTCATACAATGGAATACTACTCAACAATAAAAAGGAACGAACTAGTAACACGTGTAACAATTTGGATGGGTCTCAGAAGCATTATGCTAAGTAAAAAAATACAATTTCCAAAGATTACATACTGAACGATTTTATTTATGTAACACTCTCAAAATGAGTTATAGTGATTAGCACTGGGTGGAAGACATAACTATACAGTGATAACATTGGGAGTTTCTTTGTGGTGATGGACGTTCTGTATCCCGAATATTGTCACGGTCACACAGATCTATTTTGCATCTCATGTGACTGAAATTATTTTTTTAAATAAAAATTTTTTAAAAACTCATGTTTCAGCCTTCACATTTAAAGAGGGGAAGTCATTACTCATGTCTTTACAGAAACAAAACAAAACAAAAAACAAGTATTTTTTAACACACAAACCTTTAATGCACAAAGCATTACCTTTTTTGAGCTTATCAGAAAACTGAGATCCAGGGAAAACTGCTACCCTAAAATCTAGAGAGACTAACAATACATCCAGAGAAACACAGCTAAGATCCAGAATAGAAACTTCTGGATTCATTAACCAGTAGGGACACTTAGGCAGTAATTTTGAAATCCTGCTAGTGACTCAGTGAGGCCTAGCATGAGACTGAGAAATTCTGGAGCCATATTTTTAGAAGAGCCCAAACATATTTATGGTTTTAATCTCTAGGAACTCCACTGGGTCCTCATAGTGAAGATGCAGGAAGGACACTTTCATGGCTCTGCCACTGGAAGGAGAAGGCAAATCACTGTTAAATATTCCCAGAGCCTTCTCTATAAAAAGTTCAAGTCTTCAGTGGGGAAAAAAAAAAATTGGTATAGATGTCTCCAAGTTGGGGGAAAGGAATTGTCTTATTGCAGACCCATCTAGTCTTCCTGTTTCACCTAATGGGAGGAAAATGTCCCACAGGAGTCATGGCTTCAAGAAGATACATTTGGATCACTGATGATACAGAAAAGTGTAGGAGACAAAGGAGAAAACAACAACAACAACAACAAAAACCAAAACTATACCATTTGAGAAACAATTTGTGAGGGTCACAGACATGAGACATAGGATGCTAAAAGGCTGAGATTTCATCAGAAGAGTATAGAATATCTTTCCTCCTCCACTTTTTACCAGCACACCAGCTGGGCTACAATAGAGTAACATTGAATCAGAGTTGAAAACCACAAATCCAGGAAGCTCAGAGAACACCAAGCAAGCAAAACATCAAAGAATTTAAGTAATTCAGTATACTTCTTTGCAATCACTGGCTTAACATTTGAACAATTTTGAGTACATAATTATCCAAAAAGACAGTCACTATGTTATTTTTCATATTTTCATATTTATCTAGAGGTAAATCATCGAGTGAAAGTATTATAATTTATCTTTTAAACTCCTAGATCCCTATGAAATTACTTCAAACTCCCATATGAGTAGATCAAAGAGGATGTGAGTGCAAGAATCAGTAGCCCCTTCAGAGTTCACAACAGAAGTCATAGATTTTCCTATGACAGAAAGTCACATTGTTGTAGTTTTGCTCATTTAATAGAAGAGACAGAAATATTAGGAGTACTAAATAATAAATGGGAATATGTTGTTGGTTTGGCAAATTTAGCAATGGCCATAGAAGAAAAAGAGCAAACATAATACCTGTTCATTAATCGCCAATCTGTCCTGGGTCCTGTGGGTTGCCTCCTGCATGGACTTAACAGTGCTTATTTAGAGGTCACTTTCTACAGTCTCTGGTCCAAGTGATCTCCAGGTTAGCACTTTAGTACCCACAGTACTAAATACTTTCTGAGCTCTAGGACTACTACCAGTTACTTGTACTGGTAGACACTAGGCAACTACGTTTATCAGGAATTTATAACTTACGAATGAAGGAGTAGAACTACAATTAGAAGAATATGACAACTCACGTAAGAAGAGTTTACTCTCACAGATCATGAGAACAAAGTTCTCCACAAGGATCCCTGAATGCATGGATCTTTCTTTGGCCCCTCTTCTTTCATGAAATTGAAGGCTGAGTTTAGCTTCCCCCAAAACAGTTCACTGAGCAAAATTCTTTTACATTTACTACCATGTCTCCAAGTACCCTGATAAACAAAGAGAGAAATAAAGAGAGAAACACCTAATACTTACTACTCAAATCCTCGTTTTCCATTCCAGGAGATATTTGCTCCCTTAATAGTATTACAGTGAATTTATCTAATATCCCAAGATAATTACACTCACTGTAATTTGTTACAGTGGCCCTAAAAAACTAACTCATCCAACTAAAATCAATAGTGTAATATAAATATCATAATAATATATAACGTATTTACAAAAATATAAGATATTGAAAACTGAGATCATCAACAGTATGGTCTATATTGAGTATACCAAATTCTGTTTGCTTATCTTACAGTTTTAGGTGATAATCATGTCTATACAGCCTTTTAGTTATCTTCAGAATCATTATCTATTTCTCCTCTGTTCAACAGTTAAACACACACCCACACACATTTGCATACATGCACATACACCAAAATATAGCAATACCAATTCCCTAATAGCTAAAATATACAGTCCTTGGACCAACTAAATCAATAAACAGGTAAAAAAAGTGTTTTTTATCAACAGAATACAACTTGAAGAAATACTGCTTTATATATCAAGTTAATATTTAATATTCTTACTCAGAATAAGTGAATTCATTAGAAACAAAGGCTCTGAAATTTGTTTATTCTCTGAATCAGTTTTTGTTTACATTTTATAAATGTATAAAAATACATTTATATCTTTGTTTCTAAGCAAACACCCATTTATTTCCAAGAGTAAGACTCTACTTCTTTTCTTTCTTTCTCTTTCTTTCTTTCTTTCTTTCTTTCTTTCTTTCTTTCTTTCTTTTTCTTTCCTTTCTATTTCTCTTTCTCTTTCTTTCTTTCTCTTCTCTTCTTTTTTCTTTTTTTAGTAGGCTTCATGTCCAGCATGGAGCCCAATGTGGGGCTTGAATTTACGACTCTGATATCGAGACCTGAGCTAAGATCGAGTCAGACACTTAACAGACTGAGACACTGAGGCACCCCAAGACTCTACTTATTTTTTTTTTTTAAAGATTCGATTATTTTAGAGAGAGAGTGTATGTGTGTGGGTGGAGGGGCAGGGGGAGGTAATCTTCAAGCTGACTCCCCACTGAGCTGGGAGCCTGACATAGGCTTGATTTCACAACCCATGAGATCATGACCTGAACCCAAACCTAAAGTCAGACACTTAACTGACTGATCCACCCAGGCACCCCAAGCCTCTACTTCTTAAGATTAAAAAAAGAACAAATGGTAATTTCAAATTTTAATTTTTTTTCTCCTTTCTTTCTTTCCAGTTCAAATCAAAGATAATTTCATGGCTGTGGACCTCATCACATTTCTAATTTTCATATCACATCCTTACTTTAACCATTAAAACATAGGTTCAGGGCCACCTGGGTGGCTCGGTCAGTTAAGCCTATGGCTCTTGATCTCAGCTCAGGTCTAAAAAACAAACAAACAAACAAAACCTGTAAGGTTCAAAGACATAACTATAGGAAAAGTCCCAGAAGTGTGACTTGCAGGATGTCAGAGTAAGGATCTCAGTGGAATATCTCCGCAGCAAAGCAATTTAACTGATAAAACAATATATTAAATACAATTATTTAATGTCTCCAGAAATTATTCTAATGGTGTAAATTAAGTGAAGAAACATTTGTTCAAAGAAATCTATTAAATTTGTATACGAAAAGGGGTGTCGGGGTGGCTCAGTTAGTTAGGCCTCCAATTCTTGGTTTCTTCTCAGGTCATGATCTCAGGGCAATGAGATTGAATGCTGTGTCAGGCTCCACACTCTGCAGGGGGTCTATTTGAGAATCTCTCTCTCTCCCTCTCCCTCTACTTCTCCCCCCCCTCATAAAATAAAAAATCTTAAAAAAAATAAAAATAAATGAATTTGTATATGAACGGTAAGAGTCTGTGACCCTTGAGGGTGTGACACATCACCCACTTCCTTAACAATTCTGTGCTATGGAAGCTCTGCCTCAGTTACTCTAATCTAAGAAGGGGCAGCCAAGAAGATGGTGGCCCCCTCGCCACAGCTCCCGATTTTGCTACAGTTTTACCCATAGAGGGGCAGAGTCCCAGTGTTTTTCATTCACCTCTGCCCCTAGTCTATATTATAGAAGCTCTATTCCAAGAAAGAAAGAAACAGAGATGGCTAACAGACACATGAAAAAATGCTCAACATCACTCATCATCAGGGAACTACAAATCAAAACCGCAATGAGATACCACCTCACATCTATCCGAATGGCTAAAATTAACAACGTAGGAAACAACAGATGTTGGCGACGATGCAGAGAAAGAGGAACCCTCTGACACTGTTGGTGGGAATGAAAACTGGTGCAGCCACCCTGGAAAACAGTATGGAGATTCTTCAAAAAGTTAAAAATATAACTACCCTGTGACCCAGCAATTGCCCTTCTAGATATTTAGCAAAAGGATACAAAAGTACCGGTTCGAAGGGATACTTGTTTATAGCAGCATTATCAACAGTAGCCCAGGACTTTACCTAAGGGTGCCCGATATACTGTTATTTGTTGTTATGGCAATTAAGGGTGAAGCATGAATATCAATATTTTCTAGGACAAATCACTTAAACTCAAACCAGGAAATTATGTCCAAATGGATGAGTACAAGAGATTATCAGTATTAGTATTAACCTTGGTATTCATTTCTTAGGGCCGCCATAACAAAGTACCAAACTGTCACTTAAACAACAGAAGTTTATTTTCTCACAATTCTGGAGGCTAGAATTCTGAGACCAAAGTGTCAGCAGGCATGCTCCCTCTCAAGACACTAGGGAGGGATCTGTTCCAGAACTTTCTTTTACCTTCTGGTCATTCCTTGGCTCGTGGCAGTTTAACTACAGTCTTCATGTATTTCTCTGTTTGTTATCTGTGTCCAAATCTCCCCTTTTTATAAGGACATCAATCAAATTGGATTAGAGGCACACTGTTCTACAGTATGACTTCATCTTAACTAACTGTATTTACAATGACCTTATTTCCAAACAAGGTCTGAGGTACTAGGAGTTAGGACTTCAACATAGGAATTTTGGGATTACATATTCAACTCATAACAGAAAGCACAAGGACTAAGATGCAGTATGTGCCTTTGAGACACTGAGGCAAAAAAAAAAATCCGGAAATAACATCTTGAATTGGGTGCAAGGGAAGTGTTTTGTATAAATACTAGAGAGAGGTGGCTAAGGCAAGGGTTTTAAGTTGCTGATTTATAAGGCTGGGTTACATATAATAGTATACTCAGACAACAATAATTGAATGCTATCTATTTTTATATTATTTTTTTAAATCGATAATTTTAACTTTGCTCCTTAAAATGTGTCTCCTAGTTTTGATTTAAACAATACACATGTATATGTATTATTACATAAATATGTGGCAAGTGTTATTGAAATAGAAGAGTATTTAAAACTACTAGCTATAGTGACTTTTTTTTTAAGATTTTATTTATTTGAGAGAGAGAGAGTTTGAGAGAGAGAGAGAGATCATGAGTAAGGGGGAGTAGAGGGAGCAGACTCACTGCTGAGCAGGGAGCCTGCTGTGGGAATCAATCCCAGGACCCTGAGATCATGATATGAGCCAAAGGCAGATGCTTAACCATTTGAGCCACGTAGGCGCCCTAGTGACTTTTGACAAAATAATTTAAAAAGAATTTCTAATAATTGTCCTGGGACTAGCATAGAAAAGAGCAATTAAATTTTTTTTAATATTCACATAATGTATGTTATCAGACAAGAAAAATTAAAATATGTATAATAAATCGTATTTTAGAGAAAATGAAGATAAGAACGTGGTCTATTTTAGAAGAATTGACCTTTGTGTTACCAGTGAAGGCAGTGTCAGTTCAGATTAAATATGGAATAAATCCCATTATCCTAGTTATCCTAGATTCTGTTTCCCTTCTAGGTTCCATAACCATGCACACTACCATTTTTAAAGGGATCTATTTTGTCTCTACATCTTGAACTACCAAAAACATTTACTTTCCTTTAAATATATAGTCAATTTTGAAACAAAAAGAGCAAAATCTTACACTTGAGAAAAGCTGCTAAAATACCAAAGTGAAACTAAGTTTAACTAAAAGGGATGATTTTTATAAATATAAAAGGAAGGCTGTACTTACTATTGGAACTGCTACCATGATGGTTTTACTTCTTCATTGTAATCCATTAATATGTATATTAATTGAACATATATTTAAGTATTTTCCATTTGAATAACATTTGGGGAATGAAGACTTCCTTCGAAAAGGTATGTGAACAAGTGTCATTTGGAACCTAATTATGTAATCAATACACATCACAAAGAAAGTCCAGAATTTCACTGTTTGTAAATGAACACTAAATTTGACATTATCAGTACTATCCCCTACAAGTATCTTAAAAGTTGATGGTATAAACTCTATTATTTTTTAATTTAATGTAATTTCAAGCTAAGAAAAAACTTAAAAATAATAAACTTTCATATGCTTTTTACTAAAATTTATTAACTATTTACATCTGTTCTGTATCCTTTATCATTCTGTCTTTTGATACATTTACAAATGTCAGCACCTATATCACATCAATATCAAGAGTCATATAGATAAATAGAGAAAAATGTTAAAAAATGTTAATTTTTCTGAAATGTTTGAAATAATTTGGGAAATCATGACCATTGTGTCTACATTCTTTGGTATGTATTTCCTAAAAACAAAATAAAACAAAAAATTAAAAAAATAAGCTCTACTTTCAAATTTTTAAAAATCAGGAAATTTAACTTTGATGCAATATTACCTACTCTACAATCCATATTCAACTTTGCTAAATTGTTGAAATAACTAAAATAATTTTAAAAATAAGAGCAAAGTAGAAAGTTCATACTAGTCAATTTCATAGAAACCCATATGCTTGTGTTGATGTCCTAAATAACATACTTTTTGAAAATGGACTTTTAAGGGATTGGGCCTGAGCAGACAGGGTTTTGAGGATTCTGAGACACAGACTTCTTTAAGGTGGGAACACAACTGTCTTGGCATTTGGATAACCAGAGATCAGTGTGACCTCACTAATGACTGAAGTAGACAGATGAAACACAGATACTGCTAGGTTAGGTTTCCCATAAGAAGTGCTTGAGACATGAACCCATATGCAATTAATTTATTAAAGAAGTGCTTAAAGGAAAAAAGGGGGGGGGGGATGCCAACCAAGAAACAGACTCTTAACTATAGAGAACAGATTGATGATTACCAGAGGGGAGGTGGGTGGGGGGATGGGTTAAATAGGTGATGGGGATTAAGGAGGGCACCGGTTTTGATGAGCACGGGGTATTGTATAGAAGTGTTGAATCACTTTGTTACCAATATTACAACCAATATTACACTGTATGTTAACTAACTGGACTTTAAATAAAGACATAAAAAATAAAGAAGTGCTTACAGAAGTAACTGGTGAGGGAGGGGCAAACAAGACAGGGAAGGGTCAAGAATCAAGAATAATTCCCAGCCTCAGCCTGATGTCATAGTGAATTCTGCAGCATAAATCACATCTTAGAGTTCTTCCTACTTACAGAAAGAAGAGTTGGGATTTCAGATTCAACAATCAATAAGTCATTTATACCTGAGTGGGTGTAAACTCTCAGGCACTTCCAGCTCTCTTCTGCTGAGGGAGAAGGGGTTCCAGGACCAAATGACGAATCTGTGCAGATGATTACGGGTGTCAACCATTAGAAACAAAGCCCACAGAACCTGTAGATGAGGTCTGAGGGCATCTGGATGGCCAATGACAGTGTCTGTGCTAGCGCCCCTGTGAGACATAGAGAGGAGGACTGAGTAGATGGTTCCAGTCTTAGAATGTTACTAAAAGTCACACTTTTAGTGTTACACTTCCCACTTGAATACTGGAAAAATAATTATACTTTGTGATAGAAGATTGGTAGCTTAACTATTATCTTTGAATTGGAGAGTGGGAGTTGAATATGTTTTTGCCTGTTGAACATGTATTTTACAACTTTTCACATTGTATCATTTAATCATTCAAGTATGTCATTTCTGTTACATCTAGCTCCAAACATTTTGTAGCACAAATAAGAATAGAATTGTTTTTACATATTTCTATTCATGCTTTCCATGGATATGATGTTGAAAAAGTTAATTGTACCTCCCTCTAAAAGATGAATAATAAGTAATTAGTAGTTCAAACATAAATAAGTGTTATTCAGGAACACTTAGGGCCAAATATTCCAGGATTGGTCAGATGAAAAGTCTGGAATGTTCCCTCAGTTTCTTTGTGTGTGTATGTAAAATAAAACCTTGAAAGGGGTACAGGCTGCTGCATCTAAAATGTAGGTATGAGCCCTGTGTGGGTAAGGAGAAACTAGGCTTTGTTTAGGTGGGAACTGGATAACTCTGCAGGTAAAGGCATGTCTCCTAAGTGCTTTGTAGCAATTGAGCTAGACTTAACCTTAGTATCTGGTTCATCAGGTACTCATTAGGTTGGCACCCATGGAGGGTTCAAATAGGTGTGACCCAGAGATGGAGAAGTCAGTAGGTTCCTATTGACAGTTCACAAACTGAGTGCCCAGATGAGGACTAATCTTAAAAATGCTGTTTTTAAAACATTTCTAATTATTTTTTTTATCAATTATCAATCAATTATAAATATCCGATATGATGCTTTAGGCGCACGGTGGTGATATGATGTTCAAATCATCATGTCTCTTGGTTGAGTTGTATCAGCACTGTCACCGTGTTCTAGGACATTTAAATATCTGGAAGTATGTGGCAAAGTAAATGGGAACAGAGGAGAAATAGCTGAGCTAAAAACTAATTTCTATAATACAGAAGTAATCCAGACTTCTGAGTGTAATTATATAACAATGAATAATCAGCATTAAGCACTAGGAAGAAAAGATGAATAGGAGTAAAGTTGCAGGGCTGTTTATAGGGTGCTGATAGAAGACCTCTCTGTGGTGGTAACATTGAATAAGAAGCCAAAATAAAATGAACTTAGTGATGTGACTATCTGGGGAAGAGTGTTCCAGGCAGAGGGAACAAGTGAAACAGCAGTATGCTTCCTTTGTTTGAGGAGTAAAAAGGAGACCAGGGTGATCAGAGCAGAGCAAAGAAGAGCTGGAGAAATATGCAAGGGCTCATAAAGATATGAGAATTGATTTATGTGAAACTTACAGAGTGGTAAGAATTTTCCATTTCAATCTGAGTGAGATAGAAACTATTGGAGGACAGGCATGACATGAAATGTTCATACTGGCAGTGGTGGTGATTTTACAAGAGTAGTCAATCTGGTTGTTGTAATGCCTTCAGTATTCACTGGGTATAGGCCTTGGGAAAATTCATAGAGGTATTTGAAATTCAGTTACATCATTAGAGAATTTGCCAAAATATTTATTATATTGTCTTCCTTTCAGGTTAAATGAGAATGTAAGATCAGATAACCTTGTAATCTATAAAGCATCAAATCAATACTAATTGTAGAGAACTGTATGATATCCTTTATACAAACCACTGGGAAATCTATGGGGCTCAATGTAGTTACTTCCAGCTAAACACTGCATTTATTAATATTTCCTCTCCTAATAACAGCATCATTTTGAACTGAAATATATGAAACATATATCTAACAAATAAATCTCTTATTCATCTACTCTTCTTTTGCTTGTTAGCAGTTTACAAATCCAAGCACCTTAGTGTTTGGATTGTAAACAACGCAATAAATGCAATTCTAACACGTGAATCTACCAAGTTATTAGTTTTTAAAATGAGTTCAAGGGCACCTGGGTGGCTCAGCCAGTTAAGCGTCCAGTTCTTGGTTTTGGCCCAGGTCATGATCTCATCGAGCCCTGGGTCAGGCTCTGCGCTGAGTGTGAAGCCTACTTGAGGTTCTTTCTCTCCCCCTTTTTCCCCTCTCTCCCTGCCTCCCACTCTCTCTCACTCTTTCTAAAATAAATCAATAAATCTTTTTAAAAAATGAGATGTTTTTCAAAACTTTTCATCGCACCTCAGTTGATTTTAACTATGCTTTAAGTGAAGTTAGAGTACTTGTAACATGCGTATTTCTGAATTTTTGCCAGTGTAACAATTACTGAAGAATTTTGCCATTATCTGCGCAAATGCTGTCTTTTTTACTTCATTAATTCTAACTTCAGTATCCTCCACATAATAAATTAAACTCATAAGTGTGATTATAAGTGTATTATTAAAGTAAACAATAAAAATGTGTCATAGTGTTCAAAAATGGTACCTGCTACTTTGAGGGGTCCTTGATCGACCTCTGCAGAGTAAGTGAGGGCCTGGCAAAGAGAGTATTGTTAGTGAGTGAGTTATTT
Source organism: Ursus maritimus (assembly GCF_017311325.1). NCBI lineage: Eukaryota > Metazoa > Chordata > Mammalia > Carnivora > Ursidae > Ursus > Ursus maritimus. The sequence goes on along the minus strand of NW_024424453.1, from coordinate 2,867,847 downwards.
CACCTACAGAGACAGCCTGCATTTGCCAAACAATGTAGGTGGGTTTTCACCACTTCCTTTCATTTTAGCAATCAATTTGAGAGCTGTACTAAAAGCAGCATAAAGTTCATTGTCCTCTGGCACAGAATCAGACGGCACATTTAAATTTGGCTGTGTTATAAAAATCATGTAAACAATAAATGCTTTTACATGAAAATATGCCCAAGGTAAAATGCTTTGACTAGGTTTTATAGTGAATTAAAAAATAGAGGTTTTTTTAAAAAATATTTTTAAATAAAAACTTTCTAATTAACTTGGCAGAAAGGGTGTAATTTAAAAGATTCTGCATGAATCAGTCACTCTTTTACTTCAGAAATTCACGTAGGTTTACTATTTTTTTTTCCGCAAAAGTTGTATAAAAGAATAGCTAACATTTTTCCAGCATATATTTTGGAGAATCACTCTTTTAAATTGTTATGCACATTATCTCAATTAATTTCTCAAAACAATCTCTTAGAGTTGGTCATAGTATCATACTGTTAAACAGTTGAGAAACTGAGGCACTGAGGTGAATTATTTCCCCAAGATCTCACAGAGAGTAAATTGTGGTGCCAAGATTCAACCCCAAGAAATCTGCACAATAACTGTATATGATTACGCTTGGGAAGAATCACAAGAGAATGTGAAGTAAGGACATCTTTATTAGACTTTACAAATAATGAGATTTTTATTGTCAAGGTGGTATGTTTGTAAAAAAGATACGGCTTTTTGCTTATAAAATTGGCATGATTTTTCTTCCAAACCCCAGAGAGGGTTGGGATATCATATAATACAATCTTTCTGAAAGGAATTTTGGCAAATGAATTAAAAGCTTTATAAGAGGCATAACTTTTGACCCAGCAATTCATCATTCGGAAAAGTAATTATAGATTATCAATGGTCGGGGGAGTTGGAGATAGAAAGTCATGGAGGTGGATTGCCTAAGGTAAAAGGCACTGGCTTCTTTCTTTCTCTTTCTTTCTTTCTTTCTTTCTTTCTTTCTTTCTTTCCTTCTTTCCCTTTCTTTCTTTCTTTTTTCTTTCTTTTCTTTCTTTCTTTCTCTTTCTCTTTTTCTTTTCTCTTTCTTTCTCTTTCTCTTTCTTTTTTCTTCTTTCTTTCTTCCTTCCTTCCTTCCTTCCTTCTTTCTTTTTTTTAAGATTTTATTTATTTATTTGACAGAGAGAGAGAGACAGTCAGCGAGAGAGGGAACACAAGCAGGGGGAGTGGGAGAGGAAGAAGCAGGCTCCCAGCAAAGAGCAGGGAGCCCGACGCGGGGCTCCATCACAGGACTCTGGGATCATGCCCTGAGCCAAAGGCAGACGGATAACTACTGAGCCACCCAGGCGCCCCAAGGCACTGGTTTCTGTGTCGATTGTGTGAGGAGTCCAGACACATAAACTCCAGATTAGGAAGAATACAAAGTTATATTTCATTGTGCCCCCAAAAGACAACACAGTTGTGTTCATACAAAATTTTAAATTGAAACAGTGTATAAACTGCTCAAAGAGAAATTGTTTTAGAGTGAGGACATAGCCACATAGCCACTTGGATTTCCTGGAGGGCTTCATGACCTGATTCCTACATCCAGTTTGTTCCCATTGTTTGAAAAGAAACAATGTAATCGTAACACATGACCTTCTTAGGTCACTATCCATTTTAGCAAATAAGACATAGAATTTCATTCAGTACTAAGGTTCCCACCAATAATCCACCTATTGAGCCAAAACATTACAGTTTATACACAGGAGAGCTCTTCCTGGTCTTTGGCTAATCTGGATACCGTAATAGATTTGGTCTGAGGCTTTGGTTCCTTTTTTTTCCACTTTGGGGCATATAATTTGGACTTTTGATATCCTAGGGTACCTCGATGTCCCTGCATGTTCTCCAATATCTCTAAGAGCTCTAAGGAAGCAAGAGGGCAATCTCAAGTAATCTCAAAATTAGTACACATTTACTATTTTTCTAATTTGAATATCTTTTTAACCTTCTTATTTCAGAACAGCCTAACTCTACCTCCAGGCATAATGTTCTTCATAATGTTTCCTTGATCCAGTTCAGCATGAAACTTCCCAGGGCATCTGAATTGGTTCTTCACTCTATCTGTATCATCCATCCTTTGGTATATAAATAGATTAACCTCTCGCTTCTCTCAAGTCTTTACTTAAATGTCACTTTTCTAGTAGAGCTTTTGTACTGATACCATTACCGTTTACAAATATGTAAATTTCCTTATTTCCTTGAATAGACAGAAAACCACAGTCCCCAATTCAATTACATTTGGGTGTGAGGATATGACTAATTTTGGCTACTGACTGAGAAGAAATAAAGAGTGTTGTGTCTAGAGGCAGTCATGTTACAGAGGCAATGGCCAGTAACCCATAACCAATATGGACACTTGCTCACATCCATTCCAGCAAATATGAAAGTCTTATGGTGTTAACAGTGGAGCCAGAATTAGGATCCTTGTGTCACCACTTACGAAGAAGTTGCCATAGAGATCTGCCAGATCTACACAGAAATTTACCTGAGTCAGGGGTGCCTGGGTGGCGCAGTCGTTAGGCGTCTGCCTTCGGCTCAGGGCGTGATCCCAGCATTCTGGGATCAAGCCCCACATCAGTCTCCTCTGCTAGGAGCCTGCTTCTTCCTCTCCCACTCCCCCTGCTTGTGTTCCCTCTCTCGCTGGCTGTCTCTCTCTGTCAAATAAATAATAAATAAAATCTTAAAAAAAAAAAAAGAAAAAGAAATTTACGTGAGTCAAAAGACATATTCATATGCTAAACCAATTAAAACTTAAAAGCTATTTTTTATTGCAATTTAGCCTACCCGACTAATGTACTTTCTTTAAACATACAGCTTAAAATTATAACTCTTTCCCCAAACATTTTCTCATCCTCCCTTCCTTTTTATTAATTTTGTTTATAGAATATATCATCTAACATATCATGTCATTTTAAACATTGTTTTTTAAAATTCTTGCTATCACTGTCACAGCCTTACTCAACCATAGCCACAAGAGGACAGAAATTTTATTTGCAATGTCTCTGCTATATCTGCAGCACAAAGTAGGTGCTAAATAAATATTGTAGAAAAATGAATTATTAAGAAAGTCTGAATTGATTAAAGATTTAGAAAATTGAGTTTGTGCTTATATCAGCTGTCTAATTTAGACTAATTTTCTTCCTATATTTATATATATTTTAAGAAAGAGTAGTTATTATTTATCTTTGCTGTATATTCCTCACAGCTTGAGTAAAATTCAACTAATTAGATGGTACTCATAAATCAAGAAGTAATTTGACAGTTCCTTTTAAGTTATTACTATTGATAATGGATACTATAATTGTTGCAATTCGGTCTTGTCATATGAGCTAATTTTAAATTTTCTTTCTTTGGGTTTCATCCAAAACTCATGATCTTCCACATGTATTCATTTATTCATGTTTTCAAATCCTTAATAATATTTGTTCTATGATAGGGTGAAAGTGTATAGAAATTCTAGTTTATTGAAAAAAAATGAAGGTCTGAGTGTAAAAAATTTGATAATTTTGTTGACTCAGTATTCATCTTTCCTCATATACTTTCTTAGAAATGTTATAATATGCAATTTTTTATTTATTTTTAGAAGAGACATTGTTTATGAGAACATCTAAACTGCCACATACTTGACATATTTCTCACTTTCTGTGAGTAAAATTTTGAGAACTTTGGTATATACAGTTCATTAAATTTTTGTGGAAAGAAAAAATCAGAAACCATAGTATAAAATGACTTACATATTTCTAATCATTTACTGCACATTTCAGAAAGAAAGTACTTGTCTGGGAAACTAAGAGTTATTACATGATTATCAATTTGTCCTTTTTTTTTTTTTAAATCCTGGATTCTTAAAAACGTTAGAATGACAATCAACAACATTTTATCAATAATTACTGTCATGGCCTTTGTAGAAACTGTACTGCACATATTTTTACTTTTTGAACAATTTTTACTTTTAAACTCAAAGCATAATGTTTTAGTGAACTACATCATTTTGTTCTGATATTTCTTGTTATCTGTTACTTGTATCCTCCTCTGTCTCTCTCATTTTTGTCCTCATCTTGGGAAAGACAATTCAGTAGTTACCAGGCAGATATGTTACTTAACAAGATCCCCTCTCTCCCTCTCTCTTTCTCTTTCTCTTTCTCTCTCTCTCTATATATATACATGTATATATACACACATGCATAAAAATAGAGATATAGACATCGATATAGAAATATGCATATATATACAACATAATAAATTATATGTTAATAATACATGCTACATAGTATGTAGTAACAATATTATATATCATCTACTACCATATTATTTAAATATAACGCAGTATTTGAAGATTAAAAATAAATATAATTATGAGGTATTTTAATCTGTGAGTACATGAATCAAAAAGACAATTAAAAAATGGCTTTTATTGGGGCACCTGGGTGGCTCAGTCGGTGAAGCATCTGACTCTTGATTTCAGCGCAGGTCATGATCTCATGCTTGTGAGGTCAGGCCCCATGTTGGGCTTGGTACCCAGCACAGAATCTGCTTGATATTTTCTCTCTCTCCCTCTGCCCCTCTCCTGACCCTTGTATGCACACGCTCTCTCTCAAATAAATAAATCTTTTTTAAAAATGGCCTTTATATTTGATCCAAAATTATTATCTTTCTTCTTTTAAGAAAGTATAATGTGTATAATAAATGTTTTTATGTGAACATAGGTTACGACTTGATTAATACTGGATCATTGTCCTCCAATTTTATATAGATTTAATAATGAAATATTATGCTTATGTAATATCAACACAATGGAGTTGTTTTGCACATGCTCAGTTCTAGTCACTTAAATAATTACACAATTTAACTATATGTAATTAGCCATAATTACATATAATCATAATTATATAAACCATTATAGAATAATTTGATATTTCAAAGAATTGCTTCATCATCAGGAAAATACATTTTTTAACTTTCTACATCCTCTCTTCATTTACTTTAACCAAAAAAAGCCAATAACCAAACTCTCTGAAGCATAGCACCACCTTACTCATTCATCCATAAGCCAATTTCATATTATTCAGACAATAAAGTTTTTCTCCATGATTTTGGTCACCCCTTAAAAATTATATATCATTATATAATGTGGGGGCTAGGGTTTGAAATGAAGTGTTTTGTTTTTTTAAAGATTTGACTTATTTGAGAGAGAGAGAGCGAGAGAAAGCACAAGCAGGGGAGAGGGAGAAGCAGGCTCCCTGCCAAGCAGGAGCCCAATGCAGGGCTCGATTCCAGGACCCTGGGATCATGACCTGAGCTGAAAGCAAATGCTTAACCGACTGAACCACCCAGGCACCCCAGGATTGAAGTGTTTTAATATGGTTAGTTCTTAATGTGTCACAGAACCTCTGCAATATTATGTAATATGTTCACTAGGAAACTTATTTACTTAACTTCTTAATATATTCATCCAAATTAATGTTCCTATTAATATTTCCAGGAGCAGTGAGATCCTGTCAGTTTTCACACACACACACACACACACACACACACACACACACACGAAGAAGAATAAAGGAGTAGAAAATGCAAAACAGATTACAAAGAGAAACAAATGAACCAAATCATGTTTCAAATAAATTACATAACCACCATGAAATTCATGGAAAAGTATTAATCAGCATTTGGATGGTATATCCTCAGGCTAAGAAAAATGAACTCTAAAAATATTGAACCTATACTTAATACACAGAGTCATAGTTAGAAATTCTGAAACTACTTTTTGGATATTCAAAGATTGAGTGATTATGTAAATTTATTGTGGATAATTGGAGCTTAGTTTCTTATTGTGGAGATGGAAGCTATAAATATAGAACAGGAGAAGGATAGAATAAGCCTCTGCTGTTGGATTGGAATGGAGGTGTCAGTATGAGCTCATGTGTTTATGCAGAAACACATACTGATACATATGCAGATACAAATGTGTGTAGGCATAAATAAAGATACATATAGTTTTAAATAGAGATTGATCTATAGATTCAGATGTATCTCCATATATACACATATATGCATGTATATAGGTACACATGTATGCAGACAGATAAATATATATTCAGTCTACAGCAACAATTTTCCAATGTCTTTGAACTCAACTTATGCCCAAGTCATGGTTGCTATACTTTATTCTTTGCTGAAAAGAACTGTTAATCTGGGGAGCCTGGGTGGCTCAGTCGGTTAAGCATCTGCCTTTCGCTCAGGTCATGATCCCGGGGGGCCTGGGATTGAGCCCCATGTTGGGCTCCCTACTCAGCAGGCAATCTGCATCTCCCCCTCTCTTTGCCCCTCCCCCCACTTGTGCTCTCTCACTCTCTCAAATAAATAAATAAATAAATAAATAAAATCTTAAAAAAAAAAAAACAACCTGTTAATCCGTGGGAAAAGGCCTAATTCCAGGCCTAGAGCAGCAGAAGTTCAAGAAGAATCTAGAATATCTTGTCTGGCAAGTAAGAAAGTGCTGCAGGAATAAAAGGGTCAAGCCAAAAGATAAAAGATCCAGCGTGAAGGGTCTTCCCTTCACTATGAGGCAGTTGTGCCACAAATAAAGGGCTATTACCTACTGAATAATTTAAAAATTTCTGAGTCCACCCTGATATAAAGAAATGATGATAAAAGAAAGCCCTTCTTCACAGTAGAAAGGCAAACATTAATAAGCAATTTTTAAAAGAAATGATTAATCACTATTTTCAAAGCACTGTTGTAATAATTTATTTAACCAAGAATCATTATGAATACTAAAATTATTGGGTGAAAGTTTGAATAATAAGACTTTATCTGTATAGGATTAAAGTATCTTGTCCAAAAATAGTTGTGAAATACAAAAGAAACATAGTAATTAAAGAAATCTCCCAGGCCCTACCTTAATCATGTGAATAAAATTAACATCACCAGTACTGAATCATATGAATTCCATGAGTTTCCTGACACAATGCACTTTTAGAAGAACAAATATACATTGAACTAAAATTTATATTAATGAAATTGAGTAAAGTTATATTGAGATTTTCTTAATATGAAATAAGTGCCACTGTGTAAGAAATGTTTGCTGCTTTTTTATGGTTCATAATTTCACTTGCATATTATTTGCCAAAAGTGCATAACTGGAATATAAAAGTAAGGTAACATTAGAAAATCCAATGTGTGTGCATATATGTAGGACATGAAACTAATTTAAAATAGTACCATTTAAAGGGAAAAAACCTTTTAATCAATTCTTTTTATGGTGAGAGCAATGATCAGTCTTTATCTTCTGCATTCTGACTAGTAAGTGAAGTTCATCAGTTATTTTGAACTCATATTTTTCTTGCAAAATCTTACTAAGTGAGATCAACAGTAACTATTACATGCTGCCATAAGTAGATTACCAGCCTTTCCCCCAGAGCTACAGGCTTTAGGGTATATGGTCTACATCGCTTGTGACATAAGGCAACATTTGTATTAAAAAAAAACTGCTACTATGTATAATGGATTACCATCTTGCCAACACCAGCAATCATTCCCATGCTGCTAGCTAATAAATGTTAAGATAATGCCACATATTTTGTATTTTATCAGTAGCCCATCACTGATAATATGTATGCCAGTCTGAGTGGGCTAGGTTATACAGTAGTAAAAAGACTGCAACATTTTTAGTGATTTTAAAAAGCAAAGATTTTGGGGCGCCTGGGTGGCACAGCGGTTAGGCGTCTGCCTTTGGCTCAGGGCGTGATCCCAGCGTTGTGGGATCGAGCCCCACATCAGGCTCCTCTGCTATGAGCCTGCTTCTTCCTCTCCCACTCCCGCTGCTTGTGTTCCCTCTCTCGCTGGCTGTCTCTATCTCTGTCGAATAAATTTTAAAAATCTTTAAAAAAAAAAAAAAAAAGCAAAGATTTAGGGCACCTGGGTGGCTCAGATGGTTAAGCATCTACCTTTGGCTCAGGTCCTGATCCCAGGGTTCTGGGACTGAGTACTGTGTCGGGCTCCCTGCTCAGTGGGGAGCCTGCTTCTCCTTATAGCCCTCCCCCCCCCCCCCCCGCTCTTGATCTCTCTTTCACTCTCTCACTCTCAAATAAACAAATAAAATCTTTAAAAAAAGGCAAATGTTTAATTTTGATGGAAAAAACATAACACAGTCTTTTTCTGAAAATTTAGTGCATTTCTTCCTTAGAATATTGTATCATCTTCATAATGCTCATATGTCAGTCAAGTACACTTAACTGAAATCAATGGTCTTCATTGAGTACTATTCATTATGCATTAAAAATAATGAAGTTTGGGGAAAAATGCAGTTACTGTTCCTTATTTACCTTATGACAGAAATGTAAGGTTAAATGTTAATGATTTTGATTAACTTATAATTGAATATTGTTTAATGTAATATTTAATTATATAGAAGATGAGCAAGAGTTTTCTAGTTGAGTGGATTCTAAAACGGTTATATTCATGCATATAAATCAATCATTAATGTGTACAAATACAATGAATGTGAATGATTTTTTCTCATGATAAACACCCTTTTCTTTACCTTAGAAAGCAAAGCTAGTGAAGCATTTATAAATATCCATATAAATCATAATATATATTTTAATGATGTTACTCATGAGATTTTATAAAGGAAAGCAGTCTAGATATTGCTAATTATTATTTTTACTTATTTTTAAATTATCATTTACATTTACATTTGATATATTACAAATACTGTCTTCCAGTAATGAATTAGTTTGCTAGAGCTGCCATAACAGATACCACAGACTAAGTGGCTTAAACAACACAAAGCTGTTACCTCATAATCCTAAAGTATGTAAGTCCAAGATCCAGCTGTTGGGAGGATTTGTTTCATTCTGAGGGCCTCTCTCCTTGGCTTGTAGATCCATTTTCATCCAGTGTTTTCACTTGATCTTTCTCCTGTGTATGTCTGTGTCCTGATCTCCTCCTTTTATAAAGATACCAGTCATATTGATTAAGGGATAACCCTAATGACTGCATTTTAATTACCTCTTTAAAGGACTTATCTTCAATATAGTCATATTTTCAGGCACTGGAGATCAGAACCTGATCATACCAATTTTAGGGGCACACAGTTCAGCCCTTAACAGGTAACCAGAGTTATTAGGTTGTGTTATTTTGACTAAAATGTATATTAATGAAGTTGGGCAAAATTGTATTAGGATTTTCACACTTTTAAATAGGTGCCATGTATAAGAAATGTTCATTGCTTTATGATTTACAACCTGAAATGGGGATTTGTTGTAGGGAAAGATGTACCAAAGGGCATTTATTCTGTCTACCCGGCACTCCGTTTCTCTCTTCTTCTTAGAGTAATATATGGGTGATTTGTATCCCGCTCACTCATATAGTTTTGAGGGGTCTCGTCATATTAATGCCTGCTCCACTGGTATAAGGAGTAAGCACATAACAGATGTGCACCCTAGTGTCTTTGATATATTAAATGGCCTAGTTCTGGGACTAGTTTTCTAACAGATGAGAAGAAACAAACAGAAAACTTCCCTAGGAATTAGTGTAGTGGTATAAAAGGATCCTTTCATTTTTATTTGTGGAATTGTGAGTTGTTATTCTGGAATTTCTTTCTTCTTTTAATTTAAATTCAATTAGCCAACATATAGTACGTTGTTAGTTTTTGATATAGTGTTCAATGATTCATTAGTTGCATATAACACCCAGTGCTCATCACATCGAGTGCCCTCCTTAATGCCCATCACTCAGTTACCCCATCCTCCCACCCACCTCCCTATTCACAACCCTCAGTTTGTTTCCAGGAGTCAAGAGTCTCTCATGGTTTGTCTCCCTCTCTGATTTCTTCCCATTCAGTTTTCCCTCCCTTCCCTTATTGTTCTCTGCATTATTCCTTGTATTCCACATATGAGTGAAACCATGTGATAATTGTCTTTCTCTGATTGACTTATTTCACTTAGCATAATGCCTCCAGAATTTTTGATAACCGTGTCTATCCCAGTTTGGGTTACCTGGAAGAAGGCCTTAAAATGTAAATTAGCATAGAAAGGGATGTGTTTTTTGTTGTTGTTTTGTGACCACAAACATATAGCTTAAACAACAGAAATGTATTCTCTCACAGTTTGGAAGGCCAGAGGTCTGAAATCTAGCTATGGGTAGAGCTGTGTTCCCTCCAGAGTTCCCAGCTCTAAGGGAGTATCCATTCCTTGCCCCTTCCAGTTTCTAGTGGACGTTGGCATTATGGCTACATCTCTCTGCTCTATCTTTATATTACCTTTTTTGTGTCTGCCTATGTCAAAAGTCCCTCTACTTCTTTTTTCCCAGCTCTACTGAGATAAAAATGACATATAGCATTGTGTAAGTTTGGGGATTCTTTTATGTCCTTATTTGGTGATATATTTCTTCAAAATACTTGCCCATATTTTATTGGGTTATTTGTTTTCTTATTACTGAATTTTGAGCTGTTAAAATAATCTAGCATCAAAACATTTATCAGATATATAATTTGCAAATATTTTCTCCCAGTCTCTGGTTTTTCTTTTTATTTTCTTAACATTATGTTTTAAAGAAAAAGAAGTTCTTAATTTTGATAAAGTCCAATTTATTCATTTTTCTTTTATGAATAATGCCTTTGGTGTCATATCTAAGAAAATTTTCTAAACACAGGATCAGAAAGATTTCCTCCTACATTTCCTTCTAAAATGGATAGTTTTGTGTATAAATCTCTGATCAATTTTGAGTTACTTTTGTTTATAGCAGGAAGTATTGATTATGGCTTATTTTTTAGAATGTAAATAATTAATTGTTCCACAAATCGTGTTCCAAAATCACTTGTGAATTGCTCTTGTACCTTCTTTCAAATCAATTGGCCACATATAAATGAGTCTACTTATGGACACACTATTCCTGTTTAAAATGTAAAAAGCATTCTGGGGCACCTGGGTGACTCAATCACTTGAGCGTCTGAGTCTTGGTTTTGGCTTGGGTCATGATCTCAGGGTTCTAGGATCTGGCCCTATGTCAGCTCCATGCTCGGCGGGGAGTCTCCTTGAGATTCTGTCTGTCCTTCTCCCTCTGCCCCTCCCTCTTCACTCTCTCTCTCTCAAATAAATAAATCTTAAAAAAAACCCAAAAAACAAAAAACACATTCTTAGCTCACAAATAGGACAAAAATAGGCCAACATATAGATTAGGCCTACTGAATATAGTATAACTGACAAATAAAAATTGTATATATTTAAGTTGTATAAGTTAATGTTTTTATATACATGTATATTGTGATGTAATCACCACAATCAAGTTAATTAACATATCCATCACCTCACATAGTTATCATTTTTTTTTCTTTTTTTTGGGAGGAGTGGTAAGAACACTTTGGATCCATCCTCTTAGTAAATTTCAAGTATACAATACAGTATTGTGAATTAAAGTCACATTATTATACCTTGTTCTCTAGAACTTCATCTTGCGTTACTGAAATTTTGTCCTCCTTGATCAACATCTCCCCATTTCCCCATCCTTCCCAGCCCCTGACTACTACTATTCTACTCTTTGCTCTATGAATATCACTGTTTTAGATTCTGCATAGAAGTGAAATTATGCAGTATTATCTTTCTCTGTCTGGCTTATTTTGTTTAGCATAATGTCCCCAGGTTTACTACTGTTGCAAAAGGTAGGATTTACTTCTTTTTCAACCTAAACAATATTCAAGTGTGTGTGTGTATGTGTCTGTCTGTATGAGAGAGAGAGAAATATCAATTGATGGCCATTTAAATTTGTTTCCATATCTTGGTTCTTGTTAATAATGCTGCAATGAACATAAGAGTGCAGGTATATCTTCAAGGTACTGATTTAATTTATTTTGGTTATAAACCCAGTAGTAGGATTATTGGATTATCTAATAGTCATATTTCTAATTTTTTGAGAAAACTTCATACTGTTTTCCGTAATGGCTGTACCAATTGACGTTCTTATCAGATGTGTACAAAGGTTCACTTTCTCCACATCTAAATGCTTTTTCTGCATCTGTTTAGATGATCATGTGGGTTTTTGTCTTTCATTTTTTTTTAAATGTAGTATATCACATTGACTGGTGAATGTTGAATTACTCTTGCATCCTTAGGATAAATCCTCTTGGTCATGGTGTGTGGTCTTCTTAAAGTGCTGGATTTTTGTTTCAGTGTGCTTCAGGGGTATTGGCCTACAGTATGCTTTTCTTGTGGTGTTTTTTCCTGGTTTCAGTATAAGGGTGATGCTGGCCTCATAAAATGAGTTTGAAATTGTCCCTCTTTTTTTGTTGTTTGGAAAAGGTTAAGATGGATTGGTATTAATTCTTTGAATGTTTGGTAGAATTTACCTGTAAAGCCGTCTGATCCTGGGCTTTTTTATTGGGGTTTTTTTGATTACTGATTCAATGTTACTGTTTATTCTTGGTCTGTTCAGGTTTGATTCGGTGTTGGTAGATGGCATGTTTCTAGGAATTTATGCATCACATCTAGGTTATCCAGCGTTAGTTGGCATAATAATAGCTGATAGTCCTTTAAGGTCTTTTTTTTTTCCCCTGAGTCTTCCTTTCTAATATTATTAATATCTAAATTATTTATTTGAGTCTTCTCTCTTTTCTTCTTAGTCCATTAAGGGTTTATTGATTTATCTTTTCAAAAAACCAACTCTCAGTTTTGTTGAATTTTTAATATTGTTAATATTGTTTTTAATTTTTTCTGTTCTTTATTTATTTCTTCTCTAATATTTATTTCCTCCCTCTGCTAACTTTGGGCTTAGTTTGTTCTTCTTTTTCTAATCCCAGGAGATGTAAATTTACGTGAGGGCTTGCGAATGTTTATTTGCACAGTGTCAAATATATCTCTGTAAATATTAAAAACAACCTCTGAAGTCTGTTTTATTCATGACCTTTCATTAAATATAAGCATATTAATTTCCCCTTTCCCCTAACAGTACAAATTTAGTCTGGCTTCCCTTTTTATTAAAATATGACCCCAGGTTCTACTTAGATTCTCCTGATCGTTTGACCACATCATTGTCACCACAGGACTCAAATTGTTAACCTTCCCTTGACAACATATGGAAGGAAAATGAGGATAGAATGTTAAGAGTTTCTAGCCCTCTATTTTAGAGAACACTTTGATAATATGATTGAACTGCTTAGAAGTAATATATATTTATCATAGTACTTAACTTGTTTTTATCTCTTGAAAGAAGGTATATTTTTCCTGTCAGAATCACACATTAGATATGTCAAACCATTGATAGAATTTAAGAAAAAAATCATTTTCACTAAAAATAAGTAGAAGTATTTTCTTCTGAAGAAAAAAAAGACTAAAATTCATGATAAATTTGAACAAATAATGCAAGCAGAAAAAGTCATTCACTTTTCTCTTTTTTATAACCTATAATTAAGTGATGTGAACTCTGGATAATCAATTGATTGGGAGACTACTATAATCATCATGCCTTAGCTTTTCCTCCTCCTGCGTGAATAATTAATACTCTTGAAACAAAAGCAGGACACTGCAATGATGATTTCAAATATTCTTCTATTGTTAAGATACCTAGTATAGCATAAAAATGATGAACAAAGCATGTAATTGAATTTGAATCTGTATTTTTTTTTGTATTGTACAGAAGCAAGTATTTAAATTTGCCACTAAAAGAAATTTCTCCTATCATTCACATGTAAAATGTTGGTTTTTCTTTAAAATTGAACTATTCTGTATAACAATTCTTAAATATTGGCAGTTGTTATTCTTTTAATATTTATATTGACACATATAATTAGGTTTTCAGTCTTTTACGTTTGAGTATAATTTGGCTGTATTTTGCTTAATTCAGTAGTTCAGACAGCTTAAAATAATTTTATATGAGAAATCAGCTAAGTTGTTTATACCACTGAGCTAATAAGGCCAAATTCAGGTCCCTGATCCCACTCGAAAATACGTTCTTTTGTGCACAAAGGCAAGATAACAATGCTGTGTCTACGTATTTTCAAAATTCATGGTGATTACTGGAAAAATAATTTCAACTCTATTTTTTAAGGAAAATGAGCAAAAACGATACAAATTTTAAAGACTAAGAGCATAACGGTAACCAATTATGGCCCTTTATATGTTGCTGTAATATAAAAATATAGTTCATTGAAGACTTTTTTCCCCCTCAGTATTTTATTTTTCCTCATTGCAAGGAGATAGCAGGTCATTTTCTACTACTTTTTCTCAGTAGAAAGTTGTGCATTTAGGACAAATGTAGAAGTTTTCAAGACTATAGGAAGTTTTATTTTAATGATTAAGTTTATTGGGTTTCAAGGGGGCGGAATAGAAGGTGAGGTATAAGAAGAGACTAAAATGTCTAAAAAAAGGAATAATTGCATGAGAGATAGGACAGAAGCCCTTTGTTTCACTTAAAATATATACCAAGTACCTACCATGCGTTATAACACTAAGAAAAATGCACAAAAATTTTGTTTTGTCTTCAAGGCCTGGGAACAATAAAGCAATCAGTAAGCTCTGTAGTGTGTGAGATGATAAGTCTGGTGAAGAAAAAAGTTAAAAGAATAAAGAGTGATAAGGAGGATGGATGTGGGGAATTGGCTTTTTCGCAGATTGGTAAAAGAAAGCTTCTCTAAGATAACACTTAAGCCAAGTACTTGAAGAAGGTGAGGTAGGAGTCATGCATATAACTCTAGGACCAGATGTTTCTAGAGAGAACATCAGGTACAAAGTTACTTCAGCAGGGGCTTCCCTGGTAGATTTGAGGAACATATATGAGGCCTACACATCAGACCTGAGTGAACAAGCGAGTGATTGAAAGTAAGGTTGGACGGGTGGTGGGGGTGTCAGTTTGTCTGAAGACTTGTAGTCTTTGCAACAGATTCTGCTCCAGACCTTGGAAGAAGTGATGATTACAGTGACGGAGATGGAGTTTTAAACTAGCCTAGAAGAAGGGATTTTTCGAACCTTGTTGAATTTAACTTGGACATCGAAGGTGGGGAATCTAGGATGGGGAAATCAAAGTCTTAGAAAATAAAATACAATCAAATACTACAGTTACTGTTAATGTCCACTGCGCTTGTCTTCTTGCTGGTTTATCCTTGCACACCCCTCCCAAGAAGCATTCTTATCATGAATTGGGTGTTTATTATTTATCTACATTTTAAAACATATTTATGTCTTAAACAGCATATACAATTTTTAAACTTTTTAAAACTTTACATATGTTCTATGATTTTAACTCTCCCTTCTATTTATGTAACTTATTTATGTTAATGTATATAGCTATAATGTATTCATTTTCATTTTTCCTGAGGATTGCAGTTTTGTTTTGTTTTGTTTTTTTAAGATTTTATTTATGTATTTGACAGAGAGAGAGGCAGTGAGAGAGGGAACACAAGCAGGGGGAGCAGGAGAGGGAGAAGCAGGCTTCCCGCTGAGCAGGGAGCCCGACACGGGGTTCGATCCCAGAACCCTGGAATCATGACCTGAGCTGAAGGCAGATGCTTAATGACTAAGCCACCCAGGTGCCCCATGAGGATTCCAGTTTTTGAACACACCACAGGTTGTTTATTTATACCCCTGTTGAGGGGCATTTAGGTTATTTCTGGTTTTCCTCCAATATAAATGATGTTGATATGGACTTTTTTTTTTTTTTTTTTTTGCATATTTGTATCATCTCTTTGTTCCCATATGCAAGAGTTTCTCTAAGGTATGTATCTAAGAGTGTAAGTGTTAAGTCATAGGGGCATGTACATTTTTAATCTTACCAAATCAGGCTATATATTTCTTGACACATTCATTTCACCAATGTACTCTATAATCCACACTCTAGGACAGATCCATTTTTTTCAGTCAGTCTTTCCAAATGGGTTCAAGATTATAAATGGAGGGGACAAATTTACAGTTTTCTTAACTGTCCTGTACGTAGCTTAAACAATATCATTCCTGGCCTTTGCCTACCAAGTGCTTACCAAACCTCCAGTAAGACATCTCCTTTTTTGAGATCCCAGATGCCTATTTAATGAATGCCTGTTATATTTTACCTGGAATTCTTTAGTCTTTATATGAGTGCAACCCATGCCCCTAAATAGCATTTGTCCTGCAATGTGTGGAGAACATACCAGTTTGTTATATTTTGAAATATTCCCTAGGTCATTCTTAGCAAACTTTTCTTAGCAATTTTTTAACTGAACGTAATTGACATATAATCTGTTATTAGTTTCAGGAGTATAACAAAGTGATTTGACAATTATATACATTGCAAATTCTTACCATGTGGTTACCATGTGTCATCAAATTTATTACAATATTATTGACTATAGTCCCCATGTAGTACTTGGCATCTCCCTGACTTATTTTATAACTGAAAGTGTGTACCTCTTACTCGCCTTAACCTGTTTCACCTATCTGCCTGCTGTCTTCTCTGACAGCCACTAGTTTGTCTACTGTATTTATGAGTCTTTTTCTCTTTGTTATTGTTGTTTGTTCATTTGTTTCATTTTTTTTAGATTCCACATATAAGTGAAATCATACGGTATTTGTCTTTTTCCGTCTGATTTATTTCACCAAGTATAATATGCTCTAGCTCCATCCATGTTGTTGCAAATGGCAAGATTTCATTCTTTTTCATGGCTGAGTAACATTCCGTGTGTATATACCACATCTTCCTTATCCAGTCATCTGTGGATAGATTACTTCCATAGCTTGGCTATTGTAAATAATGCTTCAATACACATAGAAGTGCATATATCTTTTTGAATTAATGTTTTAATTTTCCTTAGGTGGTAATTCTAAATATAGTGTCCCTCTGACAAACTTTGGGCTTATCAATCTATCTATCTCCTCTGCTGCTCTTTTGGCTGCCCATGTCGTATCCCTGGGTCTTACCAGTTCCCCTTCTCCATTCTTATATTACCTATGTTCAGATTCACCTGTTTTATCAAACCCCTTGTAGATATGCAACATAAATTTTAATCAAATGCTATTCTTTACGATCATATACTTACAGAAAGATAATTTATTTTATTATATATGTATATATTGTCCCAAGTAGTAGTGACTCATTTTATATGTCAAATAAAATCTAAAGTATTTTGCCAGATAATTTTATTTTCCTTAAAGACATAGATGAGAGGAAATAGAATAAATCCACATGCAGGTTATGCAGGGTGGTAGATGAGTCTATTTGATCTAAAACAGCTTTCTGAGATTTGTGAAATATCTGAGGGAAATGATATTTCAAAATCTCTTTAATATTCATGTCTAAAACTGACTTGGAGAGATTTGTGATACTCTAGTCAGGATGGAAAATATTTTATATATGTAGTATTTGGAAGGTTCAAAATTGGGAAAGTTTAAATTTACTTAACACAGAAAATGTTAAATCAAATGTGCCTGAGATGGTGACTTGAGAAAAAAGGATGACAAGATCGTGGAATAGGTAGGCCTGAAGAACTTGGTCAAATCGTATTTTAAGACCAGTAAATAGAGGACATTACTTTTAAAAGGAGTTAGAGTTGAGATCCTCAAATTTTAAACCTGCTTTATTTTGCTTCTGATCAGTATATAAAAAATCAATTTCTATGAATAAAGAGAATGCAACCTAATAACACTTTCCAGAAAATTCTTATCACCAGACCCAGAATTGTTCTAATTTTTAATGCCAGTGTAGTGGCAGCAACTGAGATAAATAATCTGTTGTGGAAATTTCAATGAATATTTATAGCCAAGTATTACTCTGAGTAGACTTCTCATTTCAGAAACTCACTGTTACTATAGTCAATAGATTATAATTGGAACTGTCTACTGAATAGCATATGCATATTTCATGCCATCGTTTTCTTCTCTGGGTATTAAGTGTGAGGCTTTGCCAGCACATAAATTGCATTCATTCCTGTGAACATAGTGGATAGGTTTGAAGCCATCTGACGAACAATAGAGTCCATTTTCTTAATATGAATTAAGACCTAACCAGGTAATCATCAATTCTCAATACCAAATCTCAAGGCAGCACACACACAATCAACAATATCTGTAATGAAATTTCTTTTAAAGAGTCTAGGGTTTTATTTTCTCTCATTTTGTTAAAAAAAGTTAGGTTATCATTGGCATTTGCCTAGTCCTATGATGACAGGAATATAAGTGATCTTTTTTTTTTTTAAAGATTTTATTTATTTATTCGACAGAGATAGAGACAGCCAGCGAGAGAGGGAACACAAGCAGGGGGAGTGGGAGAGGAAGAAGCAGGCTCATAGCGGAAGAGCCTGATGTGGGGCTCGATCCCATAACGCCGGGATCACGCCCTGAGCCGAAGGCAGACGCTTAACCGCTGTGCCACCCAGGCGCCCCAGGAATATAAGTGATCTTACATATTGTATTTTCCTGTGTACAAAATCCTTCAAATATATTTTGAATCTAAACATTTAAACAAGAAAACATTGATGTTTATGAAGATAATATATTAATCCCAATTTTATTGCTATTTTTAAACTAGTTTTATAACATGGATTTTAGGTACAAGTTATCAATAAAATTCATGTTGTTCACATTTTATGTAAGAGTTGATATGGGAAAAATGTAAGAAACATCTTCCTTTAGCCAGTGATATTATCAAGAGTGGAAACTAGAAAACTTTCTCAAAAGGAACTGTATAGTTCTATTTAAAACTTTTATTTGTATCTGTTTTTCAATAGCACCATTTAAAAAATATATTTGTATTAGCTTCCTATTTCTGCTCTAATTATCACAAATTTAGTGGCTTAAAATAGCACAAATTTATTATCTTACAGATCTTAAGGTCAGAAATCAAAGATGAGTCTTTTAGGGCTAAAATCAAGATGTTGTCTGGGCTGCATTCTTTCTAGAGGATCCAGTGGAAATTTCAGTTTCAGAAATTGCTCATATTCCTTGGCTCATGGCCCCCTCCTCCAACTTCAAAGTCCATCATTCCAACCTTTACTTCCTTTGTCATATCTCCTTTTTCTGAGTCTGACAATCTTGTTTTGGTTTTTGTGTTTTTTCTTTTTTTGTGTTTTTTTAATAAAGACCATTGTGATCACAGTGGGCCCACTCAGATGATTTGGGGGGGGGGGATTTTGGAGGATAATCTCCCCATAATCCTTAAATTAGTCACATTTGCAAAATCCCTTTTGGTATGCAAAGTAACATGTTAGGGTTGTAAGGATTTGGTGAGAAACATTTGAGGGGGCTATTATTGCATCTACTGCAGTATCTGGGATCACGCCAGCGTTTTCATGACAACTGGCAAGGTATGTGTGCATGTGCGCATATGAAGCAGAAACAGTACATCACGTTTGCCTTTCTGTAATTCAGCAGGCATTAACTGAGGGCAATAGGTGTATTATTACTCATAATCATAGGAAATGGTTAACTTTCCTCAAAGAATGAAATGTCAACCTTGTCGTTTGTTGCAAAAGAAAGACTGACAAATAAGCAGTACTTTATTCTTCAATCTAATATGTATGGATATTTTTAATGATTTGCGGATATGTTTCTTCTATTCATTTTAAGGAGTGAATTTTATATCATTTTATTGAAACACTGAAAACATTTGGAGACACTGCCTCTTTACTATATCTAGGGACAAATGATTACTTTTAAAGTACTGTGGCTCTTACCTTCAGAACTAGAATTTTCTTAGTTTGAATTTCTGTTCTCTTTTTCTAATCTGCAACCCGAAATTATCCAGTTTTGGAAAATGCTAAAAGTCTCTAATTTTGAAGTTGGTCCCTTAATTCTATTTTTACCCAAATCTTTGCGACTCTTTAAACATTCTGCAAAGCAATCTTTGCAAGTGATATTAATCTCTGTTTTTTTTAGGACTATCTCAGTTGCTTCTCAAGAAGTGCTTTCAAGAAGATTTAGGAATTCCTAACAAGGCAGATTTCCAAAGCAGTCTTACTCATTGGTTGTTTATATTCTAATTATTTTTTAAAAACTAGAAAATATACTTCACTAAGCTTTACTCTTCAGATACATTGTATTTTGCCTTCAGACTGCTTGTCATTTCAGCATAAATCTTCCTTATATGTTTCCAAATTTGAGTGCCTTGGAATGAGTGTTACCTTTTATTTTACTATAGCTGGACCTATGAGATTTTTTTCTTTAATGACTGATAGATTTCATCTTAAATAATAGTTTTGTATCAATTGCATTTCTCATGAAAGTAGTTCTTGCAGTTTACTGCAATTTGATGTTATCTGTTTTCCTTTATTCCTTTAAATTCAAGGTGTCCACTGAATTTGACGACAAAAGAAAAATCTCACTGCTTTGAGACAGAAATAGCAGAAATTGTAGTAAGGCCCCTCCCCCCAAAAAAAGACAAAACCCTGCATTTTATTGGTTAAAAGATCAATTGCAAAGTAACATTGATAATTCTCTTAAGAATCTGGGCTAAGAAAGCCTAAGAGAGGAAATTATAAAGAAGTGGGGTGGAGCTGTGAAGGAGCAGTGTGGGGAAACTGGGTTTCTTTGGTTGGCTATTCGACATTGGTTTAATCAGTTTGCCTTTTTAACTTTTGGCTTTGATTTGTATTGTTTCCTTATAATTTTGGGTGAGGAAGAGATAAATCATGTTTAAATTGGTATTAATAACAAACTAGATGAAAACTATTCTTAAATATTGTATTTGTGGAAATGAATAACATGCCAACACATAAGTTCAGAAAAGTTATTATTTATTATTAGCATCACATGAAAAGTAGTTTCAGTGAGTTTCCTAAGATTAGTGGAGATGGGACAGGATGCTGCAAGAAGTTAACTGACCTCCATATTTCTATCACAACTGTAAAATAAATGTGCAGTGAGCAGTACAAGAAACTTCCCTAGGTATCAGAGTCCCACTAAAGTTGGAAGTCTTTGGAACCTTGTGTGAATGCTAGCTACAACAGTATTTAAAAGCCCAGTCTGCTCTAAGATGCTAAGAAGATCATTCCTATAGGACCGGCAAATCAACATGGGACAATTAATATTTATAAATGTTATAAGCACAGAAAATGATGTATCTGTCATCATCTCAGATCCCCGCAAAAAAAGGCTTTGTTAATAATTTCTAATCAGTAATAGGGTGACCAGTCATCCAGGTTGACCCAGGACTGTTCCAGCTTTAAGACTGAACATAATATATATATTTCACATAATTAAATTTTATAATTTTTATCACTCTGAATCACTGAAGTCCCCAATTTATAATCTCTCAAATGTCACAGATAATTGCTTGAGATTACCAGTGTCTAACCTTGGGTCCAAGTCTCTGAAGCAAACTGGTATTGCTGTCACTTTTATCCGAGAGAGTAAATAATGAGTTTCCTAGGGATATGATTATATAGAGAGATATAAGTTTTATATCTCATAGGGCATCACTGGAGTAAAAACAGAAACAAAAACAAAAACAAAAGAAGGAGAGAGAGTGAGAGGCTGGAAGCAGCTTGGTTTGCTAGACTGTGTATCACGATGAAGAACAGGGATTCTGAGAATGAAACACTTTTTTCTAAGCATTCTCTGTCTGTGGCAGTGTCACCCTGATTCCTACTGCTATCATGGTGGAAGAAGGTGACCTGAAGGCACATTTGTGATGCATTGGCTGTGCTAATTTGGAACTTCTTTGCCTGGTATGCAGTAGTGATATAGAGTTACAGTGACTTGGAGTTCTTTAGAGATCCCACCGTAGAAAAATGGATATCATTTGAATCTTGGATGCACTCATCCAATTTCTCTATTGTTCATTAAGCAACACTGGTGGTGAGTTATAGGGGGAAAGCCTATAAATATTAATATCTTATGTCATTACAAGTAGTAGTTTCCAGCTTATTATTCTCAAATATTTTCTAGAACTGGAATTCTAGTAAAGCTAAAAAATTGTTCAACTATAAATATAAGAATTGGAAAAATAGATTAAATCCGATGATTATCACCAGTAACAACAGAAGTTGCTTCACAATTAATAACATTTTTTAGCCTTTGTTTCAGTTAACTCCTTGCTGAATGTACATCATAATACAGTGAAAAATACCATAACTTTTGGAGTCACAGAGGCTCAAATTCAAAAACTGACTTTCCAATTCAATATTTTAAGCAATGATATCATTTCCCTAGGCCTCAGTTTCCTTAACTGAAAAATGTGGACAACTATTCTTAGGATTTACTTTGAAGATTACATGAAAACATATATTAGGCATAAAGCATGCAGCAAACACTCACACTTAATTTTCAAATCTGCTCAAAACTCACCAAAAAGAATGATCTTTCATCATCAGCTCATTAAATATGTGAATCTTCTGAGGTTGTGAGATTCCTCTTGCTTAGGTCGAGATAGAAAGTGCTCCAAAGAGCGAGATCAAGGGTAGTCCTACCCCATGAGATGATTGCTGACTGTCCTTCCTAATGATAACTATTTTCCTGACTCCAAGACCTCAATCATTAGGGCTGGAATAAATGGAGTTGTATCATCTTTTCCCTAATTCTCCTGTATTATCATTTTCATAGATTATTATGTATGTAATATGCAAAAACACACTGCAAAGTCTAGCATATCACATATATAGTATAGATAGGGTATATTATTATACCTGCCCTTAAAAGATAACAAATAACTACTGTTTGCTCACTTCCTAGTATCTACAAAAAGATTTAGAAACTCTCCTAAATCCTGAAAAATACTCTCCCAAATCCATAAAAAAAACAGAAAACAAAAAATTATGCTAATTAAAACTCATTCAACCAATTTTAATTTTTATAAAAGGGGTAGTTACAGCATTTAACTTCTCAATCTTTATAGCTTAATTTAATTATCTATGTGATAGAAGTAACAAGATTACAGGATGGTGTGAGGATTAAATTAATTATTGCTTTTAAAAATCATAAGAGAGTCTTGGTTTCTAGTACTGGTGACTCACTAGCAACCTATACTAACAGTATACATGCTACAGATTTATTCATTTTTATTTTCAGTATTTCTTAATTCACATTTTTGTAGAAAATATTAAATATTATTATATTTCCCTTAGGATTATTTAAAATAATATTATTTACTCTAGATAAATTAGCTCCATGTAGTAGTTAAATGTAGTTATACATTCCAACCCAAACCTCAAGCTTAAACTTTCTGCTTCTATCATTGTTGCTATAAGACATTCTTGGTTTCTGAATCAGTTAAGTTTTGTTTTTGTTTTTATTCTTATTCTTATCAGACAGGTTGGAATTTGACAGACTACATCCCAGAATAAATAAGAACTTCTGGATGAATGAAAGCAGTTATAAGGTAGTAAACTGTAATTTCCACCAAGTATTTACCTACATGATTTAGTCAAAGGCCATGCAGACTAGGGCTCTAGGTAACCAAACCAGTATATCTGTCTCCACATCTAGCTCAGACATGCCCACCTTTAATTCTTGCTTATTTCATTTCTCCTCACTTTTTAGTGCCAGCGGTTGTACGATGATCCTAGAACGTTAAGCACACGTCTAATTGGACTCACTGTGCACTCATAATGAGAATTTTAGAAATGAAAGTCAATACTGGGAGAAAACTGTAGGTCAATGCGGAAAAATACTTATTTGTGCCTTTCATGAATATCTTTTAGTCTTTTCTATTTCCACATCGCTGGCCATGAAAAATCAGAAGTCCTCAAGAAGCAGAAGCATATTTTTATATCGATTTTTATCTTTACAGAGTTACATCTCCCATTCTAATACTGACTTGTAAGGCTGGAATTCCTTCCCCTCTGCATCCTGTTTCCTTCTGCCTTAGACTTTCCATTCTTCAGTCTCTTCCATCTCCTTGACTTCTTTCTTAAAATCTGGGTAACTGTTTAATTTTTAACAATATGTGAATATTGATTCTTTTAAAATTGTGTGAATGTATTAAAAAATCTCATGCTTTCAAGTGGAAAAGACAATACCTAGTTTGTGAATACCTCATTTTTGTCACCAAGATTTCTTGGCATCCCTTAAATGAAAAGTAGAAAATTCCACTCCTAAGTTTTTAGTGTTTTCCTTTAAGTATAGCAGAAACATACTTCATATAAAGTTATCTTAGATCTCGGTTGCAGGTGAAGGTCTTATCAAAAGGGTAGTATCGAAAAAAATAAAAGAAAAAATCTCAATATTCAGATTTGGAGTAAAGTCTAATGGTAACAGGCTCATCTGATTCTTCTCTTGACATCATTTTCTTAATCAATGATGCAATCTTTTTACAGTGTCACCAAGCATAAATGATGATACATCTGCTTTCCCCAAAGGATGCTAAC
Source organism: Ursus maritimus (assembly GCF_017311325.1). Classification (NCBI taxonomy): domain Eukaryota; kingdom Metazoa; phylum Chordata; class Mammalia; order Carnivora; family Ursidae; genus Ursus; species Ursus maritimus. Next base: position 2,843,528 of record NW_024424453.1, on the reverse strand, counting down.
ATTACAATTAACAAATTGATTGAGACTTTTAGATGTGTTTGATTGTCATTTTGTCAGTCATACAGTACTGAATGGCTACTACAAGCTATTTTATTATGCAGTTTCTTATCCTATGTGTTTCATCCTTCTCTTGACTTTGAAACAGCTATTTTATTCACTTTTGAGTTCATCTTTCCATAGTATTTTGTTTTGCTTGCTTTTTTTTTCTGTTACTGTCTCATTTACATTCTTATCTTGCTTCTGATATATAGTTTAATGATTACTTATTTTCTTTTACTTGAACTTTATTTCTTTTTAAAGATTTTATTTATTTATTTGAGAGAGAGAGCACATGCACGAGCCGAGGGGGAGGGAGAGGGAGCAGCAGACTCTGTGCTGAGCGCAGAGCCCAACATGGGGCTTGATCCCAGGACCCTAAGATCATGACCTGAGCCAAAACCAAGAGGTCAAAGCTTAACTGACTGAGTCACCGAGGTTCCCCAAACTTTATGTTTTTAAACATTGTAGTGTTCTGATTTCTTTAAGTCTACAATTTTCCTGAAATAAAATATTCCTATTTTATAGAAACCTCCTTTTCAAAAGAAGATATTACATGTTTAATGTTACTAACATTGAATGTTGTATATAATGGTTATCTTAACAAGAAAGTATTAGTAATTTTACTGTTCAAAATAGGCAAATTCAAGTGTTATTTTATACCTATTAATTTATTGTTATTTTTATTTCTACTTTATTATTGATTTTTATGGCAGAAACAGAGAACTTTAATTTTTCAAAAATCTACGTAAAGTACACATAACACTTCAGAATATGTGCAGACTGAATAAATACTTATATTACATATAGTTTCAGTAGGAGAGATATTGTGGCTGCAAATAGAAAATTACTGGGAGGGACGCCTGGGTGGCTCGGTTGGTTAAGCGTCTGCCTTTGGCTCGGGTTGTGATCCCAGGGTCCTGGGATCGAGTGTCACATCACACTCCCTGCTCAGCAAGGAGTCTGCTTCTCCCCCTGCCTTCCAGTTCCCCTGTTTGTGCTCTCTTTCTCTGACAAATAAATAGATAAAATCTTTAAAAAAAAAATGAAAAGAGAAAAGAAAAAGAATGGAAATGCATAGGAAAAATCATTTCATTCTCACACCAGTCGCTTATTTGGATGAAATCAATTTGCTGGACGACTTGGGGGGGAGGACAGATTCTCTACATTGATTTTATGTGAAATTTCAGCAAAAATATTTAAGATAAAAATATACTAATTGTGGCACAACTTTAAACTTTTTTTTTCTTTTACCATGGTTCCAGTTACAAAATTTTTGAGTAATTTAATATTCTTATTTTCTTAGTATATCCTACAACAAATAGCTAAATATGACAACATAAATCATTTGAGTTCATCCTCCTATTTATTGAAAAAATATGTATTATTTCATAAAATTATAGAACATTGTCAGATTGGAAGGAAAAAAAGAGGTTAAGAATGTTCTCTATTTTTCCCTTTGAGGTTGTTGATATATATTACAAAAATAAAATTGGTTTTCATCCTTTTCAGGGTCTAGAATTGTAATTTTATTATAAAGGCTAGTTTTTATAACCCTAACTTTACAAATGGGGAAAAAAGTCAGGAAGAGCTTAAGTAACTTGCCCATGCCAGATAGTCTGATGTCAGATTCAGAACTCAATAATTTTTTGTGCATCCTCTATAATGCTAAAATATATGCCTTGTTACATTGAAGAATTTAAAAACAGAAGGTAATTCTGAGCATATTTCTCCAGCTTGTTCTGGAAACTATAAAATGGCAGGGATCTAAAAAAGCCAACTGATGATTATAAGAATTGGAGTAGGAGCTCAGAATTACTTACTTTTTTTTCCTCTTTTGATCAATATTATACTCATATACAAAATTGGAGACATTGCACATTTTTATACCATAAACACTACATGAGTTGCATAAATAATAATGAGCAATGTCCTGAAAGGAAGTCTTTCTCATTACTCATTTATCCTCATCTAAGAAAAAATTCTCTCTCTCTCTCTCTCTCTCTCATTCTCTCTCTAAAATGTGCATATGTGTTTATATATGTGTGTGTGTATATATGCATGTGTGTATATTCTCATACACACGTGTACATGCCTACTTACGTACTCCTATTACATATTCCAGTATATATGCATACATTCTTATGTTACAAACTTGCATGTGTCGTATATAATATATTTATGTTATCTGTGGACATTGAGACTTATTTTCAGAGATTATCAGACATAGGTAAATTGGTCACTAAAATTGAGAATAGGAAATATGTGTGTGTGTGAATGTGTGTGAATGTGTGTGTTTTTAGTATTTGTTCCTATTTAATCCTCAATCACTATCTTACCCTCTATCCCTATTCTTATTAAAATGTTTGTTTTGTTATCTATGAAGTCTTTATGTATGGGCTCAACAAAGACAACTCTAAGTTAAATTTTTCCATTAAGCAGTGTTCACAGCCTTTTATTTTATTTGTATAATCTCTAGTACAAATCACATAACAAAGTTATGTATCTTATTTTTATTATGGCAATTACATATTCTTAATTTTAAAGGTGTTAGTTACAATGAAATTTATGTATTTGCTCAAAATGGTTTTATTTGTAATTTGACAAAACACTTATGAAGTGTATATAGTAAGGTAGAAAAATAATATTTATGCAATGGTAGCCTAAAAACTAAAAACAAACAAAACAACAACAACAACAAAACACAAGATTAATGGACCACTGGCTGAAGCAGGGTCGATCCACAGTGACATTAGATAAGACTATGAATATAGCAATATTTAAAAGACATACTGGTGTAAGGGAAGGCAGTCAAATAGAAAAAATGAAGAATTCTGAAATACTGTCACATGTATGATAATGATTGCATTGACATCAAAACAGGGAGGAAAACATGGATGAGTTAATCATATAGAATTAATTGGTGCATCATTTGTTAATCACATTCACACAGACATTCAAAGCACACAAAAGTTGCATCCTTAGGTCATTACAAGCACAACACACACAATATTGAGATAATAAGTAACTGAATGCGAAAATAAAAATACAAAATAAGTTGATAAACAATCTAAGGTATCTGTGTATACTTTTAAAACATAATGCAAATAATTAAAACTTTAAATAACATTAAAAATGCTGTAAACATTTGAAAGACAAAATAAACAAGAAAATTATGTTATACAGATCAGAGAAATGTTTCATTGCCCTACTACAAAAAAAATCAAATCAAAATAAACAAGATCAGCTTTGTATTAAAAAAATTCGAATTACATCAATGGAATTGACAAGAGAAAAATAAGCATGCCCAATAAACAATGTCCAATATCCAAAAAATACACACAAAAACAACAATCATGTACATTTTGTGCCTATCAGGTTGATAAAGATATAAAGATTCAAAATACCCTGTGTGAATGAGAGCGACATCTCACACACTTTCTTAGAGAAAGATCCATCTTGTTTTCAAGAGTAGAGCTTGACAATAGCATATGGTATGTGTATGTGCGTGTGTGTGGGGGTGTGGGTGTATACACACAAGTATATACACATACATTTACACATACATATAGGTACACATACATGATAGCCATGATACATGTTATTTAGACAAAATAGTCACAGAAAAAACATTTTAGAGTTTGATCAAATTTATACAAATTGGGGGCGCCTGGGTGGCACAGCGGTTAAGCGTCTGCCTTCGGCTCAGGGCGTGATCCCGGCGTTCTGGGATCGAGCCCCACATCAGGCTCCTCCACTGTGAGCCTGCTTCTTCCTCTCCCACTCCCCCTGCTTGTGTTCCCTCTCTCGCTGGCTGTCTCTATCTTTGTCAAATAAATAAATAAAATCTTTAAAAAAAAAATGTATACAAATTGGTATTCTGGTATGTTCATGAATGTTGATATTTTCATGGGCATTGACCAAAATATTGATGGTAGCTATTTCAAGGTGGTAAGATTTACTGTCACACTGTTATAGTCTTATTGAAAATACTTTTTTCTAAAAATATTACTTTGCAATTATAGCTTTTCTACATTCCTAATCATTTTTTTCATAACTTTCAGGTATTGCCTTGATCATTGCTGAAAATTGGTTGTTTTCATATTATCTCTTAGGTTCATTTCTACATCAGTATGCTATGATATTTTATTACTCTGGATCAGAATTAGAGTTCCAGTCTTACTCTTTGGCTTAATAATTTTTCTTTAAAGTATACTCAAGTATAATTTAATATAAGACCATTTAAAAATGAGTTATTTCATACAAGTAAGGGTTTTCAAACAATAAAGATTAAATGAGAAAGTTAGTGCATGTGCCTGATTATTTATTCAGCATAATTTCAGGATGAGTCATTAAATAATAAAAACAAGGAATATTGGGACTGAGCAAAGCCATTATTACAATAACTACCATTAACTCCTCTCACTTTTCTTTTTACTTTTGCTTTTTATACAAGAAATTTAGATAAGAGATAAATTCAATATAACTTTTCCAAAAAATTATAGCATAGTAGAAAATATACAATTGTATATATTTTAACCATCTGATTTTTTTAATTTGAACAGAACTGGAGTGTATTTATCATCTTCACTATATGAGAGTACAGTTAGCTAGAACATTTTAATTTCCTTAAAGCAGTATGATCTTGGGGGAATAGCTATACTTTAGTTGGAATACATCTGAGTTGACCTCAATTCTGAAAGTATTTTTGTATGAGTTTATTTCCTGGCATTTTATTTCTAAATGAAATTGAAAAATCTCTAAGGAGGTGGTTCTTTGAGAAACCTTCTATATAAATGTATACATATATTTACATAATAAAAACATATTTATATATTATACACACTGATTACACTGATAAAATCCATCAAAATAAGATACCTGTGACCAACGTACCCTCCACCACCAGTGCTAAGGATCCGGAGTTGAGCTAAATGATTCCTCAAATGACATGTCTATTTATTTTAAAAATGAGTGTCATTGCTTACTTCTTTGAGAACATCATATATTTTTTAAAAGCCATGTAATACAAAGCTATAGATGTTGGCATCATTTTCAGTTTTTATTCAAAATTGAAATAATTTTTATTTTGTTTTATCATGACTATATTACATGTCAAATAGAAGACACCAGGAAGAAAAGCATAAGTAAGAAAATGAAATCATCTTTATATCCTTGCTCTGTAATACCAGCTCTTAGAGATAATTGTTATGAGTTTTAGTGATTATCCCTCTAAATTTCTACTGTTATTTAAAAAGTGTATGATCCATATGACAGCCACTTTTAAATATTGTTAACTTATCCATATACTATGAGCACATTTCCATGTGAATATAAAGTCTTTAAAATAATTGTGTACGTTTCTGGGCTCCAGTGTCATGGCCGCCCTTACGCTGAATGTGTGCTGGCTGCACTTTGCAGCCAGTTCCTGAGGGATCCAGCAAGCGTCCTTCTCCATAATGCCTGGGACAGGGTGGAGTGGTAGGAAGGGCAGGCCTTGGCTGCGAAGATGAAAGTCCAGGAGAACAGCACTGAGCAGTGTGGAGGAGAAGCAAGTTGATTATTAAATCAGTGCCCACATACATTGGAATGACTTCTACACAATCCACGAAAACGGTTTTTCAAGGACAGGCATTGGCTTCTTACCAAATTCCCAGAGCTGGCAGCTAGCCAAAACCAAAATCACTTGAAGGATTTGCTCTCTGAGAACAAGAGGAGTGAAGTACCTGAATGTTGGAGCAGTGCGGATGGACCTGGTTTAAAAAATAGAAGAACGACACCAGTGTTCTTCAGATAGCCTTGGACATAAAACACAGATGCTTCCTGTGGAAGAAAATGTAACTCAGAAACTCAGTCACCTAGAAATCTGGGCTGATGAGTTCCCTGGATCATCTGTCACCTACTGAGCACTCCAGCAGTGTTCCAGACAAGATGCAGAAGGCTATCCAGGCTTCTGAAGCACGGAGCGATGATGCTTCTTTCTCCAAGACTGTGGACCCTATGGTATGGCGCAGCTTCCGTTTAAAGAAAGGGCAGTGTCTGCCTGCAAATTTCTATGTGAGAGGTGATGGTGCTAGAGTTGACTTCTCTACACAAGATGAACAGGATACACTTTTCACTACTGCTGGACTGAAAAAGGTTCAGAACCTGGTGCATCGCCGATTGCAAGTAAACCGAGGGAAACAGCTGTCAATGGACTGGGTTTGGATTCAATGCAAATATCACAGACCTCTTCAGTCCAGTGCTGGCTGGAGAGGCACCTGCTCCTGACATGGTATGAGCTCGTTGGAGCTGTTTCAAAAGAAGAGTCACAAATGGTGTCTTGCTGATGTTGGAAAGTTCAAGGATTCAGACTTGAACCTTGAACTTGAAAAAAATTGCTTTTTATCAAGATTCTAATAATTATGCTTCATATTTGTAAAGCCCTTTAATATATACTTTGCTCAGGTTTTTTTCTAACCTTGAGATTTCAAAGAATCTTTCTTGCCATTTTATAATTTATCATAACTGAAATTTTCATGGGAATCATGAATTTAAAAGGCATCAAAAATTTATTTCCATATGAAAGGATTATATATGATAAAATGCCCTTTGTGAGTTTCATTGCATTATTTCAGAGTTCAAATACCTGGACTATGCAGTTGATACATACAAAGGTGAATATAAAGTTCTTGTTCAGTGAGAAGCATGTCGAGAAGAATCATCTTTCTTTGGATATTTTTGTGACTCAAAAATACCACTTTAAAGAGCATCAGAACATATCCTTGTTAAGTATTTATTTGGTCAGGGTCCCCCCTTAACCTTAGTTTTGAGGAATTTTAAGGACTGTTCCCCCTCCAAGTAACCTCTTTCTAAGAAATTAAAAGGATCTTCTCTTTTAGCAAAAAAAAAAAAAGTAAAATAAAAAATAAAATAAAAATTATATTCTATACCACTGTATCTCAGTATAAAAATATTTTAATTATTTTTTTACACCTTTATATAATCTCTGTACAACAACCATTAGCCAAAAAACAAGAGAAGATGTCTTCTGGGGGAGAATTAAGTTGTTTCGTATATGTCTGATACATATTTGAATCATGTGTATATCTGGGATATATGAGAGAGTCAGAATCCTGATCCAGAAGTGAAACCCGTTCTCTAAAATTTAGCATTTCTCTCTATTGAGTGGTCAGATAGAAAATATTTTCATGTTGAGAGATATTGTAAGATAAAACCATGTCTTTTTTCTCATATAAAAGACCTCCTACTCTTAATGGAAAAAAAAAATGTGGAACTCAAAGAACATGCCCATTTAGTATTCATCTTGAGTCTTAAATCCTAAAACAGGATTGAACAAATTATCATTTCTTAAATGTTTGTATTTAAATACATAAACAAAAATACATTAAGTTGAATGGATTTTAAAGAAATGGAGTAATCTGGAAATGGAAACCAAATTTGCATATGTAATTGCTAATGTTCATTAACACTGTGCTGTGACAATACATTGTGTCTGGGGTTCAGGGGAAGCTGCCAGGGAGTTAAGTCATTGCATTTGTTATCAGTAACTATGTATATTTATACCAAGTACTTTTCAAATGCTCAGAACAAAGCAATTTAGCCATTTTCTTCATTTTAGAAGCAGAAAATTAATTTATTCTAATTATCAACTTCTTATGTTCATGGTATAAAAGATAAAAGAATTTGGTGAGCACAATGAAACAACTGAAGAGGAATTAGTTTCTCTGCAGGATGAGAGACATATGGAAAATTACTGTGGAACACAAATTTAAAATATTATAAATCAATTTAAAGGATATTTGATTAGTTTGTCAAGAGATTTATAGAGCATGGTAGAGAATCAGAAAATATGAAGAGGATTAAGGTTATGTGTGTGTGTGTGTGTGTGTGTGTGTGTGTGTTTATATACTAGCTATATGTGAAAATTACTAAATTTCTTCATGATTAATGTAACCTTTGAAAATTAAACAAAAAATATACAAAAATCTTCATATTGAAAACGAGGACCAATACTTCAACTCCAACAGAATTCTTAATTCTTTTTGTATACTCCTTCCTGTTTTTTTCAGTATTTCTAACTCATTCAAAGATTTTACATTCCACTATTTTCCAATGTATTGTGAAATGTTTTTGAAATCTGTCATAAACTTCAAATACATTTTTACCCAGTAAAACTCAATTTGTTTGAAGCTGCATTTAGTATTAAGAACTATAATCGCCAATTTGTAAAGTTCTATGTGCCTTAGAGTTACTTACTTCAAAATACCAAGTTTAAATTACACTTTGAGTCCATTCAAGAGTCAGAAATCGTACCAGTAGCCTGAAGAGGATAATTTTTGTATAAAGAATTATTAACTAGTAATAGGGAATCAGCTATTAAGAGGCTAGAGCGAACTCTACACAGAGGGATAGAAATAAGGGGACCAGCCGCAATCTCTAGGGCTTGGAGAGAATAGTAAAGAAAGAAGAAACTTGAAAGAAAGAGGGTCTCTTCTCTACACAACACACAGACCCCATTGGAGAGGGAGGGGCCCTGGTTCCCCGGGTGGTAGAGAGTTTTGTCAAACTGCAGCACGTCAGGATTAGCAAGTGAGGAAGCCCAGAGTGGGGTGCTGCAGAAAGTCTCTGGGAAGCACGCAGGCAGCGACCAGGGGTATTTTCTGGGAAGCCAGCTGCTGCATGTCACGCTGTAGGAGAAAACAGGAAAGCAATAGAAGCAGAAGAGAAAGCCCTTCATTTTGAAGTGTCTCTCCACTGCTCTCTGCTGACAGAACCTAACACTGTGGGAGTTCGCAAAAGATTTAAGTGGTGCAGCTCCAACATCACAAAGCAGGGGGAAGGGTGGGTTTGGATGGGGGGGGGGCATCTTGACAACAGCTATTGTGTTTCTTTTCGTTTGGTTGGTTCTTGTATAGAGGCCATTTGTTTTGAGTTCTAATGTTATTATTTTTGACCTCTCATTTAAAGGCGACTTCAGTATATGAGGAATAATAGAGTCTTTGCATTCCATTTATTTTCAATGAAAATAATGTTACATTGCACTTCATTGCACGCTACCTCAAATATGTGTAGAATGCATTCCTATCCTTATTTTCCAGGTGAAGAAAACATAGTTTAAGGAGTCAAAGTAACCATCCAGGGCCTTAGAGCTAATGAGTAGAGTTAATACTTGAGAAGAAAACAAAAATGTGCTCCTGATTACAAGGTACCTGCTATGACTTTCGATCATGATGATTTTTAGTTCACCCCCATGGAGCGTCTGCTATATTCGATGACTTTCTCATGCTCAGCCAGCTGTTTAAGGGCAAAATATTAGTACTGGAGCTCACCCTGCTCAGTCTTTGCCTAGGCCCTTTTTTCATCGTGTCTTCCATTCCCGAAATACTGTGAGCGGTGGTTACTGTATAAAAGAGACAAAAGAAGAGGCAGTAAAAGAACCAATATGAAGATACTCTGCAAAACTTTAAAAATATATTTATCACAACTATTATTGGGTTAATGTGTATTGGGTATCTGTAAAAGTGGCAGAATTAACATTTCTGTAAATAATATTCTTTGGGGCAAGGTTTGAGCTTTTTAAAATAACATCCAGCCTAACCTGATTGACACTAAAAGTAAACAGTGCGATAATAAGCATATGTCCAAATGGGAATTACTGAAACGTTTATATTTTTTTGATTCAGAGTGAAATAAAATCTATTAGGGCTGACTGCTGGCTAGAATTCAACTCCATATTTGTAGTTCTATAAAATATTTATTACAGTAATAATAAAATGAAAAGAGCATACTAATTAAAAAAAAACTCTTAAGTTCCTGCAAAATAGAAAAAAACATTTCTATTCATCATAGGTGAATTATAGAGCATGTAAAAGAAAAAGAATGTGCATTAAGATTTGTGACAACAGTTATCATAGGAAAATTCGTCCAAATTCTCATTGCAGCTGTGTTTATTTTACTAGTTAGGGATTTAGGTTATTTGTGTATGTTACTTCCTTTTGACTTTATACTATCAATTAATCTATTTCTATCATTTTGTCCATTCTCGTAAAACCCATTCTGCCATGTTAATGTAACTTATTCAGCCATTGGGTTTTCTTGTAGTGGAAACAGAACCTGAAATGATTTTCGTTTAAGGATGATGATATATTTACATTGCATATTTAACTTACACTTTTTTCTATTCAAATTTGTTATGACCATCCATAATCTAACCCCAGTTATCTCCCTTATTTCCTATCACTATCACCCCAGGCACTAAAATCCAACCAAGAAGACCTTCTTTCTTTCCTTGAACATAAAAGCTTTCACCCAAGTTTTAGATAACTGTTCTCTTCTGGAATGCTGTCCCCTCAATACTTCATACGGTTGGATCCTTCTCATTTTGTAAGTTTCCGATTAAATATCTATTCCAAGTAGTTTCTTGCTATCCCAAAAGAGAGGAACCCCCCCTTAAAAAAAAAAAAAATATTCTCAACCCTGTTTTTTATCTCGTTCTCATCAACATCCAATTCTTTTAAGTCAAAAGTATGGTCCATTTTACTTCGAGTACTGCACTTTTGACAAACTGGAAAAAACAGAAGTACCCAATTCATTTTGGAGTCTAGAAAGACCTTATTACATTGAAAAACAAACTACCGAAAGTAGAATCTAAAAGGATTGAGAAAGTGTGGCTCAAAGACAGTATCTAAATATATAGATGTTTTGACATAATTTTTACATCTTTATTATTGTTGATTCAGTGATTGGTATTATGCAGCTAACTTGCTCTGTGTCCTTGTAAACAGGTCATCCAAATTTGCTGATTTGGGTATGTTCTTATATTCAAGTATTCCTCTTCCTGTGTTTTGTCAATAGCAATTTTTGCAAAGTTGTCACTATTTCCTAAAATTTCTCTCATTTCTCTTATTAAAAAATGAGTTCTACAGTTTCAATAACTCAGCCATTTTGGACTCATTAATTTCTCGGCCCTCCTTATTAATTAGCAGCCTATTTTTGTATCATTGCTCATCCCCTAATGAATTCAAAACAATTCACATTCTTTAACCATTCTGCCAACACAAAACTTTTTTGCTTCTTTTATTTATTTCATCCTTGGAAGCTTTTCTATTTTCTTTGCTGTTTGAAGAATGCAGACTTTTTTAACCTTAAAAATGTCAAAGAGTCCCTAGTAAAAATATCTTTTTATTTATGGCAATGACCTAACAGCAACTGGAAAAAAAATGAAGGAGAGGGATTTATGTGCTCTTTTAACAGACAGTTCATTAACATTTAAGGATTGTCTGCACAGATTCACTGACTTCATTATTTGTTAAAACCAACAGAAGCAAATAAAGAAAATAAAGATGAAAATACAAATGACAGTAAGGAAAAATAATTTTAAGTCTAATCTAGGTTTACGATTGGTTCAGTCTATATTGAATAAATAAAGAGCTAAACAACTGAATAAATACCTGTTGACTGTGTGATTTGCTCTCCCAAGAATCTATGTTATTGAACACTCAGGAACCAGCTACAATATACAGTATATACCCACTTTCTAAATTATCATTCTTTGGGTGCCTGGGTGGTTGGTTAAGCCTCTGACTTCAGCTCAGATCGTGATTTTAGGGTCTTAGGATCTAGCCCTGTGTCGGGGTCCCTGCTCAGTGAGGAGTTTGCTTGTCCTTCTCTCTCTGCCCTTTCCCCAGCTCATGCCCTGTCTTTTTTCCTCTCTCTCTCAAATAAATTAATTAAATCTTTTCTGAAAAAAATAAAGCATCATTCTCTTTCTTGCTTAACAGTAAGTTTGGCTGGTAGCCAAAGGAAATAAATGAGGAGAATAATTCCTGACCATTTAATTCCTGTTATAGGGGATGATTATATCTCAACTCACATTTTTAGGATTTTTTTTCTTTTATAATAATTCACAGTCTTGCATGTTTGTTTTTATTGTTGTTTCTTCAGGAAAATAATTGAGAAACTCTCTGATACCAGTACTACGTTTTTTCTACAAACGTTTCTATTAGCTACACTTGGTGAGACAATAAAGGAAGTGTTTACATTATATATGTTAATTTCATAAATTTATGACTGAACTTATTTAATCTGTAAGACCCAACGGAGCCCTTGAGAACAAAATGTCTTCACTGGTGCTTTTGTGAGAGTCTGTGACCTGATCGATTTGATTTTAATTCGGTACCACTGTCTTCTTGTTGATAGTTGTCATTCATATACTTTTCAGGAATATCTTTGTAAAATATACTTACACTGTGGTAAAAATTATTTTTTTATTTTTGTTTTTATTTGTGTATTTTTTTTTTTTTACTTAACATACATAAAACTGACATTTTTGGAAGAAGAGCACAGTTGCATGAGCCTTAACCATGTAAGGGTTTCCTTAACTGCCATCACAATACATAACATTGCCATCACTCCATAAAACTCCTCATGTAGTCATACCGCTCCCCACCTCTGACAATCATTGATCTTTTCTTTGTCACTGTGGTTCTGTCTTTTCAAGAATGTCATATAGATGGAAATATACACTAGGTAACCTTTTGAAACTGGCTTCTTTCACTGATAAGGCCTCTGTGTCCAGGGGTTAAACAAGAGATCTTGGACATGATACTAACAGCACAACCTATAAAAGAAAAAAGATGATAAATTGGACTTCATAAAATTTTTAAAATTTGCTATATGAAAGATATTGTTAAAAGAATTTTAAAAATAGATACAAACTGGGACATATTTATAAATGATCTATCTGGCAAAGGATTTGTTTCCAGAATATTTTTTCAACAGTCTTGAAACCTGATATAAAGATATATAACTTATTTCAAAAGTGGGAAAAATCCCAAAGAAATGGTTTTTATTTAAAACATTTTGTGACTCAATGTTAGAAAATAATCTGGATTGTAGACTTTATTTTTGAAGATTTTTTCCTTTTTCTAACTACTGACATTTTTTGATATTTGTGTTCAACTTTTTTTCATTCATCAAATAAGACCCTTTATTGCTTTTCTGAAGCATATTTGAGCAGCTGAATGGAGGAGACAAATATTATACTCACTTTGCACGCTTCAGAAAACTAAGTGACATTATTTGTTAATTAAATGCACAAACCTAGAGATGGGGTCAGAAGACCTGTATTCTGTGTAACAGGAAGTTCTTAAAAACTTGTAACTAGTTATACTACTTCCAAATTTATTCTCTTTCAATGTCTTCATATTTCTATTTCTATTATATCCTAATCTATAGATCATTATGATCTTTGTGTTATTACTTGTTTTCTTTTTAGTGCTTTATTTTTAGTTAAGAGAATTGTATCTATTACTTTTGTTGTCTTTGTTTTTGCCAACCTATAACCACTTGCACTTTCCTCTAACTCACTTTTTTTTTTAATATGAGTATAGTTGACACACAAAGTTATATTAGTTTCAGGTATATGGCATAGTAATTCAACAAGTTTATACATTTTGCTATGTTATTCTATGCTCACCACAAGCATAGCTACCATCTGTCACCAAATACTATTACAATACCATTGACTGTGCCCTGTGCTGCTCTTTTTATTCCCATGATTTATTCATTCTGTAGCTAGGAACCTGTATCTTCCACATCTCTTCACCCATTTTGTCTATCCCCTCACCCTCTTTCCCTCTGGAAACCATCAGTTTGTCCTCAGTATTTATGGGTCTGTTTCTGCTTTTTGTTTGTTTGTTTATTCGTTTGTTTTGTTTTGGTGTTTTGTTTTTAATTCCACATACAAGTGAAATCATATGGTATTTGTCTTTCTCTTCTGACTTATTTCACTTCACGTAATACCCTCTAGGTGCATCCATGATGTCAAAAATGGCAAGATCTCCTCCTTTTTTATAGCTGAGTAATATTTCATTGTACATATACCACATCTTCTTTATCCATTCATCTGTCGGTAGACATTTGGGTTTCTCCCATATCTTGGATATTGTAAATATTACTGTGATAAATGTATAGGTGCTAATCATCAGGGAAAGACAAATCAAAACCACAAAGAGATATCACTTTATATCCGTCAGAATGGCTAGAATCCCGAAGAAAAGAAATAACAAGTGTTAGTGAGGATGTGGAGAAAAAGGAACTCTCATGCACTGTTGATGGGAATGTAAGTTGGTATAGCTACTGTGATTAACAGTATGGAGATTCCTCAAAATATTAAAAATAGAAATACCATATGATGCAATAATTCCACTACTGGGTATGATGATTCTTATATATAATATATACAATATATATGTTACTTGGAAAATTCAAAATATTTACTTATTTTGTGTTTGACCAATTCCATTAAGGAAATCAGTTTGCTCCATCAATCTGTAATGGCTCCCCTGCATCAAATAAATATTTTTAACTCTGGCATTCATTAATTGCACATAGGATAAGCAAATACTATTTGTTTTAACCATAAAAGTGTATTTTTAAAATGAAAATCTATATGCATTTTTATATAGCAATTAAACATGCACAATTTGGCTTATCAATCAAAATTTTTCAACATTCTGCTCTTATTCTCAAATCTTAATGCTATGAGTAATTGAGAATTTACTCTATTTAAGTGGATTTTTGAAAAAGGAATATGAAAGTTAGAAATGTATTTAATAACCGGTTAATACTTCAGGTTAAACTATGGATCTTTCATAAACTGTTTTAGAAGGTCATTTTTCCCCAAGTATACCAATTTAATTTAGAAAATATTAGTGACAAAATTAAAACTGAAAAATTGACTAGAACAAACTACTTCACAGTGTAGAAATAATTAGTCTATGGTTTTGTTTATGAAATTTTCCTGCAAATACTAATCTGCATGTCCATGGCTAAGATCCCAGAATAGTAATTCACTCATTTGCATTAATGTTCCATGTGGAATATATTGATTCTGGCTCTAGGACAATAGCAAAAATAATTATAATATATGTACATTGAACATTATAACTAACTCACACCCTGTCTAAACTAATCCAGTGTCAAGTGATAAGGTCATCATTTGTCAGACACAATTAAAGCAAACATTTTTTTGCAGATGAAAATCCAGTATAGGTATGCATGTAAACTGCACACACCTGCACAGTGTTGTGGGTGTTGGCAAGGTATGACCATAGAAATATCCTAAACTGACGTAAATGGAAATTCACAGGCCTAACAGAGCAGTTGAAGGTGAGAGGATCTTGCCTCCTTATAAACACAGTAAACAGGGGCACCTGGGTGGCTCAGTTGGTTGAGCACCCAACTCTTGGTTTCAGCTTGGGTCATGATCTCACGATCCTGGGCCCTGGGCTCAGCACGGAGTCTACTTGAGATTCTCTGTCTCTCTGCCCTCCCCCCTGCTCACACGTGCTCTCTCTCTTTCTCTCTAATAAAATCTTTAATAAAATAAAATAAAACACAGTAAACAATATATGGCCTTGACCCAGACATTTGATAAAAAAGCAAAGAAAAATAACCTTGAAGAGAGTCTATCACTGTACTTTTTTTGTGTTTTTTTTTAATAGTGTCATTCTTGAGTATGGACTAGACTCCATGGTTTGGCCTCCCAAGGCAGTAGTTTACAAATTGCTGTTCAGGTAAATAGAGCCAAATTGAGAGGGTCTGCCTTACTAAGGGGGCTGGAATTTCTGGGGCAAGGCCAGAGACAAGGGAACGAGGGAACAACAGAGAAAGAACCCTGGTAATCTGCTCCGGGGTTCCTCTTAAATGCTTGCCTGAATTCTGAACTGTACACGTACAGGATTAGACTCAAAAAGAAAAATAAAGAACAGCTGCTGGTGAGTGGGAAATGAAAAACGATTTCAGAGGTAATACAAAGCTGAAGAGACACTGGAGTTCTGACCTAGGTAGAGCAATTAATTTTCCTAACTAATTATTATTTAAAACACTATCTCATAATTTGTTAATAAAAAGCAATATATATTTTGAAACAACTGGAAAACATTAAATATTGATTAGATAGTAGTTGTTAGGGAATTATTATTAATAATATTAAGTGAGATAATGGAACTGTGGTTCTTAAAATGCCCTTATTTGGGACGCCTGGGTGGCTTAGTTGGTTAAGCATGCGACTCTTGATTCCAGCTTGGGTCATGATCTCAGGGTTGTGGGATCGAGCCCCACATTGGGCTCCACACTTGATGTATGCCTGCTTGAAATTCTCTCTCTCCCTCTTCCTCTGCCCCTCCCCACACACTTTCTCTCTCTCTCTCTCAAAATAAGTAAAACCTTTAAAAATAAGTAAGTAAAAAATAAAATGCCCTTATTTGGATATGTACAGAAGCACTTAAGAGAAAAGTAACATGATCAGGAGTTTAAAAAAAATATTAGCGCAACATAAAAAGAAATAAATTGAGTAAAAAGAATAAAACAATGTAAGGAAAGAAGAAAGGAAGGGAGAAAAGAAAGAAGAAAGAAAAAAAGGAGGATAATCATTTAGTAGGTTACAACGACAGCTTCTTGAGTTTGCTCACAAATTAGAAGATAAGCTGTACTGCTGTTATGTGGCCCAACTCAGCTTAAATTTGATGCTATGTCAGTAGTTGGCTGCAGTTCAGCTCATGGCTGGATGATGTAGGATGATTTCACTTGCTCTGGAAGTCGGCGGGCTATTTGTCGGTCTTGGTGTTCCTGCATTTAGCCCCTCATTCTCCATCAGTCCAGCTCAATTTTGTCTGCATGGTGGTCTTAGGGTTCTAAATACAGCAAAAGAAGACAAAGTCCAATATGTAAGCTCTTGTAAAGGCTCTGCTTGAGTTATGTTTGCTAATGTCCCATTGGGCAAAGCAAGTCACTGGCCAACTCCAGATTCAAGGTGTGAAGAAATAGAATTGACCTCTTTTTATTTAAAAAAATTTTTTTTTAGGATTTTATTTATTTAACAGAGAAAGACACAGCAAGAGAGGGAGCACAAGCAGGGGGAGTGGGAGAGGGAGAAGCAGGCTTCCCGCTCAGCAGGGAGCCCAACGCGGGGTTCGATCCCAGGACCCTGGGATCATGACCTGAGCTGAAGGCAGACGCTTAACGACTGAGCCACCCAGGCACCCCTAGAATTGACCTCTTAATGAGAAGAGGTACAAAATGGGATGCTAAAAGGTTGGGAAGATTATGTAGCCATTTAACAATTGAAAGAAAAGTCAAGGAGGAAAGGGAGAAAGGAAGGAAATGACAAACAAGCAAGTGCGGCATAATGTTGATAACTGTTGAATTTTGGAGTCGGGATAGAGTTTATTCTCCTGCCTGCTTTGTGTATTTTGGAAGACTTTTAAAATATAGAAGTTAAGAAAAAGACTTGTTAAGCGGAAAAGTAATCCAACAACCATTTGTTTGTGTTCAGCAGTTTCTATTAATTTTCCTCAATGGATCAGGTCCTCATAAATTCCACAAATTCCAGAAATGTTACAAATGAGTGAACCAAAATAAGTTAAACCTGCATTCGTATATATCATTCTTATATCTTATGTATCATAAATATTGCCATAACAGATAGCAAGAAAGATATCAACTAAAATATTTTCCAAATGAGCTGCCTCTATAATATTTCTACGAGTTCACAGGCTAAGTATATAATTGAGAGCTACCTTCGGTGGTAAAATAATCATCCAAGGAATATTTATATGACTTAACATTCAAAATTTTAAGAAGCACATTAGGGTAGAGAAGTGTTCACTGCATTTGACATCTTACTTATGCACCTGAGAGTGCAGGGAGAATAATGTTCTTTTTTCTACAAGCTGTTGATCCTAGAGAAATGAACTGTCAGCTACAGAGAAATCTGTCAGTGAAATAGAAACATTAAAATGGAATGGCTCAGGAAGTTACTTACGGTAATTTAGACTGCTTTGAAAAATTAATACCATATTACTAGGTAAAATATATCATCAGCCTTACTAAAATAATTATGTGGTTACATAGGGAAACATTACTTGTAATTAAGTGATTAATATACTATAAGCAGGATTTTAAAATACGTTCCAATATTCTACTACAGTTCAAATTTTCAGTTTTGGAGCAGGGCAGTTATTTTCCAAATATTTTTTCTCATGATAGGCTTTACCTTTCCTGGTTCTCAGACTAGAGAGAGCATGCTTTTGCTGGAATTTTTGGTTTGTTTTATTTTGTTTGTTTTTTGTTTGTTTGTTTGTTTTTGTTTTTCACTTTCACCTACTGCCATTTCCAAGTGGTTGGCTTCTTCAGCTCCAAGTCTGAGATTTGGGAAACTAGGGAACCACCACCAAGTCATTCCTTTGGTCCCCAGTCTGACTCCTTGTCAGAGTTTTTTGGGGTTTATTTGTACTTATTCCTGAAAATTAGGGAAACTTACAATCTACTCCATCTTCCCAGAAGTGGAAACGTGTCCTATTATTTTTAATCATTGCTACTTACCAAAATGAAAAGAGAGAGAACTATAGTGATTTTATGTGTCAGTTGAAATTCTGTTGAAAATCCACTTTCCCTAATCATGTGTCTGATTGCAATCTATTCCAAAATTTAAAGTCTCATAGGAAGGGACAGACAGCATTATGATTATAATTTGCATAGTCTCTATATTCCTAATTTTCTTTACATTTTATTGGTCAATAAAACATAAAAATATTTAAAAATTGATTATCAAATATTTGTTAATGAGAAATGTACAGAATCTATTTTTAGTGAAAGCTACCGAGCTAAAATAATGTAATGTCTACCTTCTTGCCTCTTTCTGATCTTTTTCCACTGATGATTTTGTTGTAATTTTCTTCACCTGTACCCACTGAGCTCCAGTGCCAAAAACAGCATGTCCCTAAATCTAGTATCTAGAGCCTTTCATAGAGAAGTAAACAGAAAAAAATGGTGATTATCAATTTATTTTTAGATATATGCGCATGTGTGTCCAAGTATGTGTGTGTATGGTTTGTGAGTATATAATATAGTTTGTCCCAGATGGCTTCAGGCCAGGGAGAACTAACAAAAAATGCATTTAGCATTTTGGAAGTATTGAATGAAACATACTTTGTGTTTATGAGAAATATAACAAATTGATAAATCTCAAGGAGGAGATTGAAAACCATATTTTAACTTCAGAGGAATGAGCAAAGATGAAGACATTTACTACAATTTTAAGAACACCAGCCAGGAAATTTCTCAGTAGGAAATCTTGAAAGTCAATAAAACCAAATTGACTACTGGAGTGACTCTCTGTGGCAATCTGGGAAATGCTAGTTTTACCTTCACCTCTAGAAATGAAGCTTTTTTATAAACCGCAGCAGCAAAACTTTTGTACATATACTGCACACTCACACAGATGGGGAGGAAGAGAAATTAATCTGGTACATTTGTCCATGTGTGGAAGTGTTTTCCTCCTATGTAGAAAAAGCATGATTTAAATAGACTTCAACAGCTATAATTTTCTATAATATTTTTACTTGGCAATAGTTAAATATTGAAATGAGTATAATATTTTCTTCTATATGGTTTAGATGAGTCAAAAATTAAAATAAATTCAAAGTGCCTTTTTAAAATGATAAATCTCACTAAGGGAATTGATGTCCATTTCCTTCTTACCTGTCAGTGTACTGAAAGATATCACAGAAGTTTCTCTCAGATTGTACCTTAAGTTTGATCATTTTTTTGAAGATTTATTTATTTGAGAGAGAGCACATGTGTGTGAACAGGTTGACGGTGGGCAGAGAGAGAGGAGACAGAGAGAAAATCTCAAGCAGACCCCTGCTGAGTGTGGAACACCACGCTGGGCTTGATCCCAGGACCCTAAGATCATGACCTGAACTGAAACCACAAGTCAGAGGCTTAACTGACTGAGCCACCCAGGCACCCCTAAGTTTGTTCATTTTTAACTATTTAAATATTTTATTGTACTATTCATAGCATAAACATGATTTGAAAAATTAGTATGCTTCTGTATTTACTCATTGTTTTTACTCCTGACTTACACCTAGACCACAGACCTGTATCATACCTCCCGAAGAGATAAATATATATAAATATATATGTATGTTTGAAAGAGAGAGAGAGCATGTGTGAGCAGGGGGGGGAGAGAGAGAGAATTTTAAGCAGACTCCATTCTTAGCGCAGAACTGGATTCAGGGCTCCATCTCATGACCCTTCTTCTGAGCCAAAATCGAGAGTTGGATGCCTAACCTATGCCTCCCAGGCACCCCCCAAAGTGATATTTTTAATTCCATTTAGTTGAACCAGAATTTGAGTTTTAGACATAAATATTCAAATTTGGGCTAGAACATAGATTTCTACACAAGCTATACAGTGCATCTAACATTAAATGCCCACTTAGTAATAAATGATAATGAAGATTGAGTTGTTAACAAATTATAGAAGGTGACAGTATATCTTCCTTCTTTTTTTTAAGTTTCTTTCTTTTTAATTCTTTTTTTTCTTTTTTTAAGATTTTATTGTTAAGTAAGCTCTACACCCAACATGGGGCTCAAATTTATAATCCAGAGATAGAGAGTCACACACTGTACTGACTAATCCAGCCAGGTGCTCCTTCCTTTTTGATTTTAAACAAAAAAGCGAGTTCAAAACATATTCTCAGAAATTTCCACGAATAATTTACACTAATAAATATTCCTTTCAACATTTATAATTCTTAGGAAAGATAAAAAGAGAAGACATGAGGAAGAGAGGAAGAGAACATTTGTACTAAGGTATATTAAATGTTTTATTCTCTACTGGTTCTCATTTCACCAAAGCAATGATTCATTTTATAATGTATTGTTTATATGGAAACATAAGATAAAGGAATGAGAATCAAAAAATTTCATTGTTAATACAGCAGCATGATATAATGGAAAGAATTGGAGTCTGGAATCTGAAAGAAGTGAATTCAGATTCCAGCTCCTGTCTCACAAGCCCTGATATTGTCAATAGATTATTTATCTTTTACCAAACCATGGTGTCAATCAGGAAGAATAATAGCTGACAGGATTTTTTTTGAGGGGAAAACATGATAATTCTTGATTATTTTATCTGACTTACTAATGCATACAAATAACCCCAAATATATTTTTTGCTTATTAACATTATCTTTAATAGACCTGATAACTATTGTCACTGTAATATCCTACTTCTTTTTAAATTGCTTTTTGTAATTTAGAGTTAAATTGGAAAAGTCAAATTATATATAAAAGAAGCTAAATCAGTATCATGGAATATATCGCTTTAGGTTATTTAATGTAATTCCCATTGAAATTATAGCCTCACTACAGTAAGAATAATGTAATTATTTTTTAATTAAATGAATTTTTTTATTAAATGAATATCTTGACTTAGAAATGTAGAGTTCTGGGGCGCCTGGGTGGCACAGCGGTTAAGCATCTGCCTTCGGCTCAGGGTGTGATCCCGGCGTTATGGGATCGAGCCCCACATCAGGCTCCTCCGCTAGGAGCCTGCTTCTTCCTCTCCCACTCCCCCTGCTGTGTTCCCTCTCTCTCTGGCTGTCTCTATCTCTGTCGAATAAATAAATAAAATCTTTAAAAAAAAAAAAGAAAGAAATGTAGAGTTCTATCAATGCCTTTAATGTATCAGTTTATGCTTTCCATCTAAATACAACCCAAAATGAATTATTCATATACTTTTCTAAATACACATTCAGTGTTATTGTTTATCATTATAACCTGAAATTAGCTTCCTAACAATATCAAAACACCAAAAATAAGTTTCTCTTCTAATTAAGGTAATCAAAATAAAGATGCTAATGACCCCAAAAAGGCTTTTTAGATAAGAAAAGGAGTTCTATAATGCTTGTGTGAGTCTGAAGTAACATGTGACTCTTCTGATAGTTTTGAAATATCTAGAATTAGACAGACAAAAACTAGGTTTGCATTGTGACTCTGTTAACAACATTTAATTGAAAATAGCATAACAGAAAAACAGAAGGAAAATAATTGATGCAGAGTTGCAGAAGTTGAAGAATAAATGCTTTATCACTGGTACTTACACAAATGTATTGCATGACCAAGTGGAAAAGAACAAAGACTGAATGCAGAATTCATTTTTCTATTTTATTTTTTTCTGACATAACAATTATGAAAAGAAATCCTTCTGAGCCTAAGTTCTACAACCAACTCAGTG
Organism: Ursus maritimus; assembly: GCF_017311325.1. Classification (NCBI taxonomy): domain Eukaryota; kingdom Metazoa; phylum Chordata; class Mammalia; order Carnivora; family Ursidae; genus Ursus; species Ursus maritimus. Next base: position 2,821,400 of record NW_024424453.1, on the reverse strand, counting down.
TTGAAAATGTATGTGCTATTTTTTTATAGAATCTCAGAAGGCATAAGCACATAGAATTAAGTAATACTGCCTTATTCTTTTACATTGGGGTTCTATCCACCTAACCGTAATATTATAGAGCATGATTAAGACAAGTAGACAATTGAGATAAGGTGTGCACAAACACGTACACACAAGTATATATTACATTTATAGACAGTGGGATTGTAAATGTCTAATTATAAATTGTATTAAAATGGTACAACATTAATATGATGAAATGTAGAGTTCAGCAGCACTAAATTAATAGTGTGCTCAATCTTTTAATTAATAAAGTAAATAATGCAGCTTAAATCAGTGTGGTTTGTAATAAACCAAACCAGATGCTTTAAAATAGAGGATGAATGCAAAATATTTTAAGAAAAGTGGTTTTTTTTTTGTTTTTTTTTTTTTTTTTTTTTTTACTATTTTTGGATTAGGACTGTTTTTTTAAAGATTTATTTGTCTATTTGAGAGAGAGAGACAGTGAGCACATGCACACATTCCTGAGTCAGAGGACGGACAGAGGGAGAAAACCTCAAGCCGACTCCTTGCTGACCACAGAGCCATCACGGGGCCCCATCTTACCACCCAGGAGATCACGACCTGAGTTGAAACCAAGTATCAGACACTTAAGGAACTGAGCCACCAAGGCACCCCTGGATTAGGACTCTTTTGTTACATGTATCATGTTTAGAAATATTTTTGTATTACTCTACAGAGTTCAGTCCAGTAGGGTTTCCTAGAATTTTACAGAGAAGAGTCATTTCTGTGATCCTGAGCTGGACCTTAGAAATAGGCCATATGGAGAAAAACATAAAGATTCACTAGAGATTGATTTCAATGCATGGTGACCAAAACTATGTTTCTACTTTTCTCCATCTCATTTTTCCAACATCTATTGCTAGTCAACATCCATGATTCACAAATAACTCCTGAGCATCATACCCTCACATGAGCTTAATGGTATTTTTCTAAATCTTAGGGAATAGAAGTAAAAAATAGAACTTAATTTGGGTTGTAGAAAAGTAAAGTTGTTTTGTTTTGTGTGTGTGTCTGCTTTGCACTCAACATATATGATATATTATTAAATCATCCCAGCAATCCTAGAGGAATTTTAAATTTTGCTTACTTTACTAATGTTGAAATTGATTTTCAAAAAAATATTGTCCTGAGATATTTAACCATGAAAGCAAAATACTTGAAACTCTGTTTGGTTAGGTTCAAAGTCCATAGATTTTCCTCTTAAACTTTTTGGCTGTGTATTTTTTTTTTTAAATGAAATGCAAGAAAAATCTGCAAGTATATGATCAACTAGACATTTTCATTTTGGTCTTTGTTTCTTTAGTATAGTTAATACGGAACAAAAATTTGTGTCTTTTTAAGTGGGCATTGGGAGATACACTTCAGATTTTTTAATGAAATAGGTTTTTTATTTCTGTGAAATTAATTCAAAGATGATTCTAAATATAGTCTTTCTCTAACTGAATTTTTAAAAATTTTTTGAAGATGTATAATTTGATAGGTAAATTTTTAGTTATATAGAAAATACTACAAATAAGATCATTATTCTCTTCACATCCCTGTATTCAGTTATTTTTTAAAAAAAAATGCTTTAAAATGTCAATTATGTCCTGGGAAACTGGTGAAGAGTAATAGACCTGGTGCCCACCCTTGTGGTGCATACTCTTAGCAGGAGAGATGCATGTGAATAAAATAATAATGTAAATTTACAGCATTATGGAGGAGAGAATAAATAAAATACAAGTAGTAATCTGATGTTTTTAATTAAAAAATACACAAAAATCAACAACACACATGCTTAAGCAGCATACAATATGATAGTTTTGAAAGTGCATTCTAGCAAATATTACATAGATTTTACACACACAGATATATTATATGGTTTATAAGACATGATAACACCACAAGGGAATTAATACGAATACAAAATGAAGGGGGTCAAACTACTGAGTCTTATGACTATAAAATTAAAAGGCCAGAGAGATAGGGAGGAAATAGTCTTAAGTAGTGATAGTAATCGTAAGTAGGTCAGCAGTAGTTAGTAGTTTTAGTGACTTAGAAGAGAAAAAGGATATGTCAGCCTTTTACATCTCCCAGTATGGTGATAACACTCTTCACTGCCACATTTTGAACCATGTTTCTTCAGTTCATTAAACTGAAGCATGGCAATCATTTCTTAAAATTTTTAATCTGAGTATAGTTGACACACAGTGTTACATTAGTAACAGGTGTACAACATAGTGATTCAAACACGCTACATGTTATGCTATGCTCACTACAGGTTTAATTACCGTCTGTCACCGCACAACACTTAGAATATCCTTGACTATATTCGCTGTGCTGTACCTTTTGTTCCCACGACTTATTCATTCCATAACTGGAAGCCTGTATCTCCCACTTGCCTTCCCCCTGGGAACCATCAGTTTCTCCTCTGTATTTATAGGTCTGATTCTGTCTTTTGTTTGTTTATTCATTTGTTTTGTTTTGTTTTTAGATTTAGCATATGAGTGAAATCATGGTATTTGTATTTCTCACTCTGACTCATTTCATTTAGCATAATAGCCTCTAGGTCCATCCATGTTGTCACAAATGGCACAAACTCATTCTTTCTTAAGGCTGCGTAATATTTCAGTGTGTGTGTGTACGTCTTCCTTATGCATTCATCTATCGATGGACACTTAGATGGCTTCTGTGTTAGCTACTGTAAATAATGCTGCAGGAAATACAGGGGATATATATATATTGTTGACGATGTTAAGACTGAGAAATAAGAAAACAGAGGGTAATGGCTGCATATAGTGCATACTTAAGTATTGTAGCTTATTTATCCAGGAATATTTTTTTAATATTTACTCTGTGTTGGAATCTATGTTAGGATACTGTACCTGGGATACTCTGGTGATAAAAATAGATGAACTCTTTGTCCTGTGGATCATTTAGTAAATATAGCTGTAGCTGATGAAAAATTACAAAAAAACAATAGTGGATAAATAGTAGGATGAACCACCTCTTCTCTTCGCATTCTTGTAAGTGCTTCATCCTGTGCAAATAAATTAATGAAGCAGTTGGTGGAAAATATTTAGGAGATGGTTGAAAAGGAGGCTGTGAGTGACTAATGGGAATGGCCATTTATAAAGGGGTAAATTTTATTTTTAAAAGCATTATAATTATCAACTTTTAAAGGAGTGAAAAAGAGAGAGAGAGACTTATTTCTTACGTGGTATCAAGGGTCCCTGTGCTTGTTTTTCTTTGCTGATGCCAACTGGATGACCTGCTGGTTAGCAGCTTATCAGCACATTAGATTAGATGTGTTTACTACATTATATAAATTCTCAAATATCTTCTTTTAATTCTTCAATGTTGCAATTTTGTCTTTTTGACAATTCTAACTCCATTTCCTGGATCTTCCAACAGCTCCTCCTTTGTTTCCTTTAAATCAGCTCTTCCAATTGAGTTTAAACATTGTACTCAGTACTTTTACCATCTGCTTTAGAAACAGCATATTTTATTTTTAAGTTGTTATTATCCCTTGAAATAATTTTATTTCTTTTCACGGAGCTCCTCAAAATCACTCAATGTTGAGGACTCCCTTGATCTAATACTTCTTTATTACGTGTTCTCATTCAGTATCTCCTCCCATGATGTGATATTCAAAGAGCAAATGTGACTCTTGTACAATATGTTGAATATACGTACTATAGGTCTCTGTGGTTTACTTTAGTGTTGTTGATAATTTGAATTAAAGTGTATCTTAAAAATGAGTTTTCATGCAGCACATAGAAAAAAGAAAGGAAGTGGGTAGAGAAAGAGAGAAAGGGTAGGCTAAAAAGTGAGTACAAGAATACCTCATAATAATCTACGAATTATTCAAAATGAGGTCTGTAGAGGGTGGTAACAGTAATATGTGATAAGGATGAAAACGAGGAAGGGCCAGAAAATAGAGGAAAAAGGCAAGAAATTTAAGTTAGGAGAAAATAGCCCTAAATGCTTTGTTTTCTGATTTTTGTGTTGGCAGGCGATGGAGGAAAACCACAGAGAAGAGCTGATAGCCAGCTGCGTGTGTGTGTGTGTGTGTGTGTGTGTGTGCGTTTGCTTTTAGCTAACGTGCCACTGATGCTTTGTGTTTCCTTTGCCTTGGGCTAGGGTTTTCTACCCAGCAGCATATTAGAATCAGGGAAGGATCTTTTAAGAATACCGAGAATGAACCCCTATCAGGCCAATTCAAATAGCATTCAGGGCAGGGGGGTAGATCTGGGCACTAGCTTCTTGTTATTGTTATTTTTAATTCCGTGAGTTATTATAATATGAAGTCAGTTTCAAAGTTTATAATCTAAGCTAGGGCAAGTATTGGACTGAAATTATGAAGTAAAGCTAAGCCTTTTTATGGGGTCTTAAATAGGGTCAATCACTAAGCTAGAAGCAATAATGGGAAAGGAAACTAGGCGGGAAAGTTCAAAGCTAAATAACAATGGTAAGATCTAAGAGATTAAAGGATATTACGTTAATTACTGCAGTCCCATTGTACGGACAAGAAACTGACATCATAACCATTGACATTTGTATATACCCTTAAAGAGCAGTTTCTTCTGCCTTATCCTTTATCCCTTCCTTGTTCCTTGCTGCTGCTTCCTGACCAGTGACTACCCTTAACCTCCTCAAAATGTTTTACTTCTGAAGTTCATGCCTGTAGACTATAGCAACTCTTGCCAGCACATAGATCATTATATATCTTTCTACAATAAATGCTTCCATAATTTCTAGACATGTCAGTACTTCAGCCATTCTTCATTTTCCAAATCCTTGACCCTGTCCTCTAATCCCAGTCTCAAGTCTCTTGTCCCGTAGTCCAATCCTAGTTCCCGATAATGATTGTGCACTAGAATTCCCTGGGTTTCTTTTCAGAAACTACAGAAGTAAATCAGAATCTCAAAGTTCACTTCTACCATTCTTGCTGTATCTGATTCCATAATTTCGCCTTCTTTTCTATTACACTGTTTTCCCTGTTCATTCCATCATCAAGGCTTCTGTTTGAACTTGAGCCTCATTGGCATTTATTCAAGAACACTGATTCTTATAAATTTCCCCTGTATATCCTGCAACGTCAGTTATCCCTTTTTACTGCACCGTCCGCAAGAGCATACTAGGTCCCCAGGTGTATGTTAGGCACAGATCAGGTGAAGAATGTTATGTAACTTGATCAGATCCTGTACTGAGTAGAAGTGTTAGTGATAGAAACTAAGTGTTCTGACCACCAGACCAGTATTCTAGTTACTGTACTAGGCTCTATAACTTGTGAGACCCTTATTCTTTTACTCATTTACTTATAATTTATAAAGTGCCAAAGGGAACTTTTCATCATACGGTATTGATGAATGTAACAGAATTTTTAAAGGTCAATTTGGGCTTGCCTGAATATATTAATCATACAGTTCCTCTCCTATTAATAGTAAAAAAAAAAAGTGATAGTCAAGAAGATTTTCTTATTGATTTGTATGTATAGAAAAGCACGCTATATCTACATTTTGCTAAGTACTGTATTTAGAATAAAATTTGCAGGGTGCCTGGGTGGCTTAGTCGTTAAGCGTCTGCCTTCAGCCCAGGGCGTGATCCCAGAGTCCTGGGATCGAGTCCCACATCGGGCTCCTCCACTGGGAGCCTGCCTCTTCCTCTCCCACTCCCCCTGCTTGTGTCCCTTCTCTTGCTGGCTGTCTCTGTCTCTGTCAAATAAATAAATAAAATCTTAAAAAAAAAAGAATAAAATTTGTATTTAACTCTTATAGGTTACTTCTTGTGGCCACATAATTTAGAGTTTGGAAAATAGAGCCATTCATTTACACAGAAGCAACAAATTTTGGGGTATAATTATTGTAAAGTTTATTAGCATGTCTCTCCCTTGTCTGAGTAATAGAAATATGAAGCTTTTTATTTTTCCTAAAAAATTAAAATTGAGGGCCAGTTTCAGAGATCAGAGTATAGCAACTCTATTGTTTAAAAAAATTCTAAGGTATCTTTGTTTAAATCCTGTTTTGAATACCTCTATAGTTACGGGCACTCAGGTGGCTCAGTCAGTTAAGCATCTGCCTTCAGCTCAGGTCGTGATCCTAGAGTCCTGGGATGGAGCCCATATCAGACTCCTTGCTTAGCAGTGAGCCTGCTTCTCTCTCTCCTTCCTGCTTGTACCCTGTGCTCTCTGTAGTTATCTCTGTCTCTCTTAAATAAAAATCTTGACTACCTCTATAGTTAATATAAAAAATAAAATGCTTTTGATTAAATTAAGATATCAATAACTTTATGAACCACATCACATTTCTGGATTTTAATAAAACAAAATGTTGAATAGAAACAAAACACACTTTTATTAAAGAGAATCAAGTTCCAATGCTCCACAAAATTAGATGAATTTTTTGTAAGATAATTCTGTTATCACAGTTTTAATTTCAAGTTTATCATAAGCCTTACTGAAAACTTACATCTAGGATAATTTGTCATTTTAAATACTCAGACACAGCATAAAGAACACTCTATAGTATGTTTAAAATGTTCTATTTTACTTTAATTTAATTAAAAAAATACCTGAAAATAAAAGGGAAATGAGATGGGAACATTGTAGTATCTGCTCTATAACCTTATAAATCTGGATTTGATTTTCTGCTCGACGATTATAAATCTGGGCAAGTTATTTTCTTTCTGAGCACTGCATTTTTTAATTATAAAATTATAGTGTTTCTCATAAGAATTTGTTGCAAATTAAATTAGAAAATATAGTAAAAGTACTTGGGATGCTGGGGTGACTCAACTGGCTAAGTGTCCAACTCTTGATTTTGGCTCAGGTCATGATCTCAGGGTTGTGAGATCGAGCCCCGTGGTGGCTCTGTTGAGTGTGGAGTCTGCTTGAGATTCTCTGTCTCCCTTTCCCTCTGCCCCCCCCCCTCTCTCAACTAAATAAATAAACAAAATCTTTTTAAAAAAAAAGAAAATATAGTAAAAGTACTTAGCTCAATAATTGGCACAAAAGGAGAGCTTTATGAGGGTAGTGGTTATAGTTTTTAATTCAGTAGCTTTACATAATATTTAATGGATTCAATGAATAATCTCATAACCTTGTAGTTTCTCTGTTTGCTTCGTGTATATAATCACCCTGAACATTTCAAACTGTCATCTTGCTAAAGTGCAAAGACTTTAGCCAGCATTCTTTTAATAATAACAAAAGAAAGATTTTTACTGCCTCTTGGGCTTCAGTACCTTTCACAGAGTGTTTCAGTGTTCTCACAAGGAAAGCCCATTGGTCCTGTGGCTTTTCTGTTTGAATAAATGGGAAGCCACAGGAACCCACACAATTCATTCCACACTGTTCCCTCCAACCTTTCGTCAACACTTTTATATAGTTTATTGATTGAGAAAACAAGTGAAGCAGAGAAGAAGAAATAAAAACATACTTCTTGATTCTGCATACAAACACATTATATTTAACTCATGTCCACATATATATTTAGGGTATATATGCTTGCAGCTGTCTACATATATAAAGCAAATCCATAAAACACAGAAAGTAAAAATGCACTTTAAACTTCAGAATTTGAAGAAAAATGTATCATTTTTAGGATATTCATTTGGGTGAAATATGATGAAAATTAAGAAGAAATTTAAGATCAAATTAAAAATTGAAAAAATAAAAGATTGCTGAGATATCTAAGAGAAATCTCTGCATATATCTCAAGTTTTATTAAACTTAGAAGGCTGATGGATCAGGAAAGAGAACTAAATAAATGATAATATTAACTAAGGAGGCAAATAGTTCAAAATGAAGTCACCCTTAGAATTATCTGTCCAAACTAAACTGTCAGCTTTATAGACTGTTAAAAATAATCATAAATGTGCTAAACACAAAACATGGAAATGATTGAAGTCTAACCTGAGCTAATGATGATAAACTTGATAACTACGGAAAATCCAGTAAAATATTTTTTTAAAAAAAGTTAGAGTTAAATATTGCTCTCATTCTGCTTTTATCAAGAAAGCCATAAATTCTATTTTATAATGAAACAGCAGTTACTAGCTTATGTTCCTTTCTCTCCAACATGTTAATATAGAGACAACAAAAGAGAAGATAATCCTAAGCAACCAGGAAAAAAAGAAGAAACATAATACACAATGGTTGTTTGCCCTAAAAGCATAACTATTCATCAGGAGAAATAAACCTTAGTTAAATTCGTGACAGAGAGAAAGTTAATTTCCTATTTCAGGAATAGAAGATTCCCAAACTAAAACACACTAAATGTATGATGAAATTAATATTGTTAAAGTAAACTTTTTGCTTATATATAACTCTTATTTTGAGAATCCATGAATGTGAGTCATAGCCCATATTCCATAATTGATGCCCTTAAAGATGATTCAAAGACATCCAGAAAAATTAAATTGTATATGATATACTAAAAAAGTTGGCTTGAATCTTGTATAACTCCACATAATCATTATTAGTGGTTTCAGCTTGGCTTTCTTAGTCCATCTGTGTAATAAATCTGAGCTCCTACTCTACAAGAAATATTACATATGTACTTCTGAAATATCTTCTCCAGTCTCCTCGGATTTCCAAATACCCATCCTAGTCTCACTGCCAGCTCACGTTCTTGCTTTTGTTTTCCTTTTGCTTAGGAAGATTTTTAAGTGTGTTCTACACTGTCTCCCTGAGTTCTAATTGTGTGAAATGGCTCCCTGTTTAATAACGCATCTTTTATTTCTTCCCTTCTCTCTAATCTCTCAATTCCCCTTTTCTCTCCTGGTTCTTTATGGGATTACTCCATGTACTACTAGTTCATAATTCCTTTTTCCAGGGTCTGCTTTTGGGGAACCCAACTAAAAACACATGAATTTCAATTCAATGTATAAGAGAAACTCTACAGCACTGCTGCAAAAGTTAACAGTTACATGACAATATATATTCAAAAAATTAAGTTTTTTAAATCTTTGTTAAGTAAAGTAAAACTTTCTTGTCTTCCATGAGCTACCATAGTGAATATAAGGAAAATACAAATTCCTTAAAATGTCAAGAGAAATTAAACATTAAAATATAATTTAAAATTACATATACAATCATTTGGTACTAGGTATCTATATAACCAAACCACATGCTGAATAAGCAAGTACTTTAAAATTGCTGATGGCGGCTGCTGGAAATCATTTACATAAAGCTATATAACTTACATACTGTCAAAATTAGCTTTGACCGCACACTGAGTAATGAAGCTTTGGGGCTTAAAACCACCATTAGTATCCACACCAATCTTCCAAATATCCCTTTAATTATAAAATGTATCTATGTGTTATCTATATGTATATGTGTGTGCGTGTGTGTATTTGTTAGAATATAGATGTATTTGTTAGGATTGAACTCCCTGGTTTCATTTATTTCATGGGCTATGCTGATGATTGGGCTGCCTTTCACGGTTGCCTGAGCATGTTTGGTTTCCAGAAACTTTAACTCAGAGTTATGAATCAAACAAAATTCTTCTATAAACTGTTTCAACAAGAAGCTGTAGTTCAGTTCATATGAAGTAGAAGTTTACAATTAGGTTGCTAATGTTGTCAATGGATTTCTAAATACAAAAGGAATACAAATAAGGTATCTAAGAGCATAGTAAATAGTGTAATACATATTTTATAAACTTCTAGAACAGTCCTATATTTGCAGAAAATTTATGAAGATTATACAGAGTTCCTATATCTCCATCACCCACTTCCCCCGATTACTAACATCTTACATTCGCATGGTGTATTTGTCACCAGTAATAAACGTTTAGCGGTGTATTATTCTAACAAAACTCTGCATATTATTCAGATTTCCTTAGTTTTTGCTTAATGTCCTTTTTTTGTTCCAGAATTCCATCAGGACAACACATTACAGTTAGTCGTCACATCTCCTGCGGCTCCTCTTGGCTGTGGCAGTTATTCAGGTATTCCTTATTTTTAGGCTTATATTTTGGCTGTGAAGGTTTTGAGGAGTGCTGATCAGGAGTTTTGTAGAATTTCTCTCAACTGAAATTTTTTAAAAAATATTTTTCTCATTGTTATACTGGGAATATGTGTTTTAGGGACAAAGACTATAGAGGTAAAATGGTTTTCTTGTATATATCAAGTACGCATTCTACCAACATGACATCACTGTTAATAGAAGCTTTGATCACCTGGCTGACGTAGCACTTGCTAGAGATTTTTAAATGTTTTATTGAGATAAAATGCACATTATTACTAAATTTCACCAATTCAAAATGTATGATTCATTGTTTTTAGTATATTCACAATATTGTGCCATCATCACCACTATTTAATTTCAGGACATTTCCATTACCCTGAAAAGGAACCCATATTCATTAGTGGTTACAACCAATTTAGTCTACCCCACATCCCCTAGCAATCACTGATCTACTTTCTGTGTCTTTGCATTTGCCTATTCTGGAAATTTTATATAAATGGAATTTCATAATATGGAGCCTTTTGTGTCTGGCCTTGTTCACTTAATGTCTTCAAGGTTCGTCTGTGTTGTAGCATGTATCGATACTTCATTCATTTTTATGACTGAATGGTATTGTGTAGTACAAATATAACACATTTTATTTACTCGTTCACCAGTTAATGGACATTTGAGTTGTTTCTACTGTTTTGCTATCGTGAACAATGCCAGTGTGAACATTCATGTACAAGTTTTTCTGTGACCAAATGTTTTAAATGCTTTCGGGCTTATACTTGGGAAGAGAATTGCAAGGTTGGCAGTAACTTTGTATTTACTATGTTGAGGAACTGCCAAACTGTTTTCCACCATGGCTACCGCATTTTATATTTCCACCAAAAATGTATGCAGGTTCCAATTTCTAGCTCTTTCAGGTTTGATTCTCTGTCGCTGGAGCCTTCTTGGTGTGCTGGTGATGTTAGAAGGAGAGGGAGTCTCCTGTGTATCTTATTCTTTTTGATACAACTGCAAACTCCATCAGTGTAACCCCAGTGGTATAGTCCCCACCACTTCCTCCTTTCTCCTACTCCTGTCCCTGGCTACGGTGTTCTCTATTTCCTTGAAGCTGTCACTCTCGTTGAAACACTCTTGTGTTTTCACCCTGAAGTGAAATAAGAAGCCTACAGAGGACTGTACTGGGAGGAATGTGCTTCCTCCAGCAGAGATAAAGCTATGGCAATTTTTCCCCCCTGGAGAGTAAGCTTTTGTTACCAAGAATTACTTGGGTATATTTCACAATGATTGTTTTCCCCTCCCTTTTGCCATAGCCAAATGGACATATTTCTCAGGTCTTCATCCTGAAAACCATATGCTCATTTTTAAACAATAAAATGAACAATGGAGAACAGTATGAAGGAGTAAAAAAAAAATCAAATGTATAGGTTTATTTTATATCTTTAAAAAGTAAAATTCATGGTAGTGGGGCAACTTATGGGTGAAGAACCGAGATGCAAGTTTTGTCCTTTTTTTTTTTTTTTTTTTTTAATGTTAAAGGGCAAATGGAAGACCATGGACTTTAAGGAACTTCCATTTCATGAGTAAAGGCTGTGGATAAGTTGCAACTTCTCCATCATATCCCAATCCCTAAATGCATTAAGCACAATCTAGAAGAGTAACTCAAAAAAAGCCTAGAATTCAAGCTTATAGCATTTTCAAAAGAGAACAATAAATTTATAGAGAAGTGAAAGGATAAAGAAAAGCAGGTTTAGGTTGCCAAGGGCAGCAAACTGAGGGAAGGTAACTATATAGGAGGAAAGTGATGGAGTAGTAGGGTGTTTGCAGATTCCTCTGGAGCTACCTCTGGGATAAGAGTCCAGAGTCATCCCAGTAAAAGAGAATTCATATCCTGCCTTTAGGCAGAAAAAGGGGGAGGAGTAGAGAGAGCTTTTCTTGTGTTTGCTGCTTCTTAAATTGCTTCCAGCTCAAAATAGGATGTTGAAGAGGCATATTTTGGGGTAACATATTCTCATTTCCTTCAGTCCTTTTTTAACAAAATGAATTAATTAAAACCAGAAATAAACTCAAAGTATCAGCTGTAGGTAAGGTCATAACTTCTTTCTTCCCCAGGAATCCTCTTCCATCACTTATACATTAAATATAGGTCCAAAATTTGACTGAGTACATCCAAGAAGGGAAACTCTATAGAAAGCACTGGCCTACTGGCGGCATGGGAAACTAGAGACGCTGACTCAGACTTCCCAGCGTGTGTGTCAGCCTGATAGATGGACCATAGCTGGAAGACTGTCACTTTTCCTTAGCTGCTTAATAATTATCCAGTTTGAGATTATACATTGTTTCTCCAGTTTCTGGCAAAAAATATGTATTTGTTTGTTGGCTGGACTTGAGACTAAAGGAGGCATATGGTGTGCTTACTGATTTTGCAAGGTAATAGGGAATCAACAGATGATGTTGTATTATCATCTGAACAAAGAGGCTTAGATATAGCATCTCTCAATTTATTTCTGCTGTGAAATCTTTTTATTATATCTTAGGTAGGATCCAGGTATTTTCTTGGTTAAAAATGCCATCTTACTAGGACAAAGATGAAGGAAAAAAAATAGCCTTCTGGATAATTCAAAATAGCAAATGTTAAGATTGAGGCAGGGGAGTTGGGGAAGTAAGGGCTTAGAAATAATCTTATCAAACTGTACTTGGAGAAAGCTAACTTGTTTCCTTGAATTAAAAAGGAATAAAAAATTGAATTAAAGTTGATTTATATGTAACTAAGTTTAAATCAAATAAAAACACTTAAAGATGTCTCCAGTTTGCAAAATTAAAAATGTGTCTTGGACTAGTCACTTAAAAAATGTTATGATTCTAGGTTTCCCTAGCTTTAGAAAAAAAGGTAGGGCCAGTCTGATACATACCACTCACCAAGTATATGTTTGTTTAATTAATATATAACGACTTAAAGCTTTCTACATCATGTTCAAATCTAGCAGTTTGTAAATTGCTTCCATCTTCTGGTTTAGTTTGTTGTTGATGATAGTTTTCAATATCCATCCATCCTTCCCTCCTTTTTTTTTCTTTAAATCTTGCAATTCTATTGAACCTCTGGTAATCACAAACAGTTGCTGTTTCCTCGAATGCATATGGTGAAGATTTGTTTAGAGAGGAATGGCAATAAGAATGTAATTTTGTTTTTTGTTTTTGTTTCCCTGACGTATCATCTAATAAGACAGACAACAACAATATTAAGAACGTAAATCTTGCTAACATTTGTTATGAAAAATGAGTTTTCCAATATATGTCCAAATATCAATTATAACTTCACACTTGAAAATAAAAGTCATTAATGCTTAGACATAGTGGAAATGAAAAAAGGAGCGGTGTTACATATATCATTACAAATACCAAAAAGAATATGTTTGCCTTGGCTGATGACAAAACACAGAAGGAACTACATTTGGTGATCCTGAAACTAATTTGCAAAACCTTAAGTACTGAAATATGATGTAGCTTTGTGACTTCAGTGCGATTTGGAGGCTAGGAAGATCAGCCTGTAATTCATAGCAAAGGCTGGAAGTGCTCTGTAAGTATCAGCAAAAGAACTTTCAGTATTCTATCAATACTAGTATGTGACATAGTTCTCCCGAGCCACTGAATTTGGCCTGAGGTCTCCTTAAAACGAAGTGTGCTAATCAAGCCACTGCTGATAAGTCGTGGAATGCATTCAAGGCTACACAAGTTACGGTATTTTGTTGTTTTTCTCCAGATGGTTCCTTGTTGATTTAATAAAAGTAAAAGCTTGATTTTCTTATTTCTTAAGGGTTTATCAGAGGCAATGTTTCACTAAGAAGTGTTGCTATCCTTCATTGCAGGGTTAAATATGGGCGGCCTCTTTTCCATATTTGAGGCGCCACTGGGACAACCATAACCTTGATCCAAATTGTAGCCAATAGCTTTACTTGAGCTTGTGGAAAAAATAAAGATGTTCCATCCCAGCCCCCCAAAAAAGAAAAATGTAGACATGGTATAGAGAGCTTACCTATAATCTCCATCATCAGCTAAGGCTCTCAGATGAATGAATAAATTTGAAAAGAGGAGCCCGCTGGTTTAAAGGACTAATTTTGCTATTTTATAACTTGCTACAAAATAAATGTTTGTTTATGTTTATTATCTTCTATTACCACCATCATAAGACTTAGGTAGAAAAGCAGTTGGAGGCTTTTCACGAAATGATGTGATGCACCAGGTAGAAACCTCAGGTTCACATTGTATTATGTTTATTGATACAGTTATTCCAAAAGAGACCTTATGACAAAACTGAGCCAAGTACAAGACTGTCGAGTAAATAATCATTGTGTACACTGTACCCTATGGCTTGCAGACAGTTCATATATTTTACATTTAGGTATTTATTTTATTATTAGAAGGTACAGAATAATTTGCTGAGGATATTTGTTATATTGACTGTAATATTACTAATCATGCCTGAGATAATTTTCATTACTGCAGAGCATGTGATGTGTATAGTTTTCAGTTTTATTCCTCCCTTTATATTACATTAAAAAAGTACTGATTATTTTTATATTTATTTATTATGTGTGTGAATGAGGGTGTTTTATACACAATTTTATTTCAAAGCTTATTGTCATGAATTTATTTATTTATTTATTTATTTATTTATTTATTTATTTATTTGTTTTTAAGTACATACTGTATCAGATATGAAATGTTTTAAGTCTTTCTCAAACCTCATGTTATCCAAGACAATACTCAGGGATTAATTTGTTGCTCTGAACTATGATCACATCTCTTTGTGTGGCTCCCAACATTTGTGATTTTACTTATGAGAGCTTGGAAGAGCTCAGGAATCCATTTCCATGTACTTACTAGTATCTTTACTTGGTGTATCCTTTCTTTTCTTCATTTTCTGGTTTAGTAGTAAAGGAAAGTGAAAATAAATCAAGCTGAATATAAGTCTTCATTCTTTATCCAGATCAGACTTTGAATCCAGCCCCTGGCCAAGCTCGCATACATGTAACTTCCCAGATATTCTAAACATCTGTGTATATCAGAAAAACAAACAAACAAACAAAAAACTAATCTCCTGCCTGCCATGCTCACCTTTTTATGAGTCTCAAAGTAGCACATCTTAGAATAGCCAATAATGCCTACTGTTTTGTAATTGATACTCCAACTGGGCCAAGTATCGAATTCATATATGGAATGCCTAGCAGTTGACAGTGACTGAGATCCTTCAGCCTTAAAATCATCCTATTAAACATTTCAGATTCCCATATATATTGACAGATTTTAAAGCATTTCTCAAATCAGTAGATTTCTTCTTATATTATTTATTCCATTATGAAATTTTTTATTTTATAATGAAACTGAAGTGTTATATTTTATTCTAAATCACCACTTACATATGAAAAATAATGTCTGCTGATTGTTACATTTGTCCACAGATTTATAATTAGAATTACCACAATGACAGGTTAGAGCTGTTATATTAAAGAAAGCCCATACATTCTAAATAACTAATCAATTTGGCATTTTTCCTTAAAATAGAAATAGTGTAGTGAGTAGACAGAAAGGCAATCTGTATCATTTCAAACCAGAGATCATGTTTTTTCCCAAGTGGTATCTCAAAGGATAGCATTATGGTAAAGATGTATTTACAAGTTTATGCATATTTAAGTATTTTCAAATATTATTTCTGAAATTATTACANNNCACTCTTTCATAGTGTTAACATATACTGTGCATATGTTTTAATTATTAATTGCCATCTACCTTATCTTTTTAACTGTCAGTCATTCAGAAGTTTTCAATTATGTCCTTTCAAAGTCATAATTAAGGGGCGCCTGGGTGGCACAGCGGTTAAGCGTCTGCCTTCGGCTCAGGGCGTGATCCCGGCGTTCTGGGATCGAGCCCCACATCAGGCTCCTCCGCTATGAGCCTGCTTCTTCCTCTCCCACTCCCCCTGCTTGTGTTCCCTCTCTCGCTGGCTGTCTCTCTCTCTGTCAAATAAATAAATAAAATCTTTAAAAAAAAAAAAAAAGTCATAATTAAGCATTACGATATATGACCTATTATTTAGATTAAATTTTAGGTACTAATATTTTGTTTTTCTAGAAATTCATATACATACAGTACCATTATTTAAACTAATCTGTGGTTTGACGTTTCTCTCTAAACTCTTATATGAATTTTATATTTTTTAATTTTTTTATATTTTAAAAGATTTATTTATTTATTTTAGAGAGAGAGAGTGCATGCATGTGCATAAAAGGGAGGAGGGGCAGAGGGAGAGGGAGAGCGAGACTCTCCAGCAGACTCCCCACTGAGCACAGAACCTGACATGGGGCTCTCATCTCAGGACTCTGAGATGACCTGAGCTGAAATCGAGAGTCTGATGCTCAACTGACTATGCCACCTAGGCACCCCCAACTTCCATGAATTTTAATGCCCTAGTTGCCTACCTTCTCTAGCAAAATTTAAATCATCCTTTTAGTTCTTTATATCCATTCAGTCTACCTGAATATACACTATTATATTTGTGCTGTCTTACCAGTTTAACCTGAATATTTTCCACAGAACAAAATGTGTTTGGGGGTTGCCTGGGTGGCTCAGTTGGGTAAGTGTCTGCTTCGGCTTGGGTCATGATCCCAGGGTCCAGGGATCAAGTCCTATATCAGGCTCTTTGCTTGGCGGGGACCTTGCTTCTTCCTCTGCCTCTGCCTCTCCCCCTGTTTGTGCTCTTTCTCTGTCAAGTAAATAAATAAATAAAATTTTAAAGTGTGTTTCAACCTCCCCTAAATGAAATATATATCTTAATCTCATCCATTTTTTAAATTACAATTCAAATACTATCTCTTCCATGAATATATATACCTAGTTTCAGCTGAAAAGCAAAACTTGCCCCTCTTCTCACACATAGAATTTAATTTTATCACTAAGTTTTACTTACACAAAACCTTACATACTAATATAATATAAAAACTTGAGGTTTCGAAGAGTTCCTAGGCTGTTTTTGTACCAAGTACTCACCTTTTGAGTGATTTCCTTGTATTAGTAGGGAATCAAGTTTGCAGCAAGATCATTTTATTTCTCTGTACCCTAAGATGTATATAATTGCAGTTCTAGTCACTATTTCTTGAGAAAAAGTATCTTTTATATTGTATCCTGTCTATATTTCCATTCATTTTTTGACTAAAGTATGTAGCAGTAGTATAAAACTGTTAGTGAATATTACTAACAGTTTTTAGAACAGTACAATTATACCTATACTACCTGATTTAATCCTGAACCAATAATAATTCTTATTTTAAAAGAGAGCAAACAGCCTCAAGGTAGTTATTTTCCCAGTTTCACAGATCTACTATGGGACAAAACCTGGCCTGAAATTCAGGTTAACTTTATATAACATTGTTTTATCATGGCATAAGTCACCTTAATTATTATTACTATTAATTATTATTACTTCATTAATAATTATAAAATAACTAAAAGCATGTCTTTCCTCACTTGCTCTCCCCATTCATTTAACTTAAAAATAAATTTATTTTTGGGATGCCTGGTGGCGCAGTCGGTTGAGCGTGCAACTCTCGATTTCATCTCAGGTCATGATCCCAGGGTCATGGGATTGAGCCCTGTGTCAGGCTCCTTCCTCAGTGGAGAGTCTGCTTGAGATTCTCTCTCCCCATTTCCTTCTGCCCCTATCCCCCATGCTCTCTTTCTCTCTCTCTCAAAAATAAATAAATATTTAAAAAATATAAATATATTTCATTTTTAAGTTAACATATTATACTTCCAAGTACGTATTGTAAGTATACTTATTTTGATAACATGAGATGCTATCATTTCAAAAACTTTGGATGCAATAGCTGACAGGATGAATAAAGGGGAAGTAAAATGGCACTAATCATCACTTCTGTGGTGTTTAGGTAAAATTTAAATTTCTTGTTATTCTAAACAATTCACTAGTTACAATTCTTACAGCAAGTCTAGAAGGATTATCTCAAAAATCAAAGGAAAATTATCTGATTTTAGAGAGCACTCAATAGAAAAATGGGCAAGAGTTGAATAGCCACTCCACAAAATAAAATGTATAAGTGACTATAAATAATTAAACTTAATTTCATTAATTACGAAAATGTAAATGTGTAACCATGGCTAATTTAAAAAAAAAATTGAAATGGGAAAAAATAAACAGACATTGATCCAGACAATAGCTACTAACTATTTAAGATTCCAGTACTACCACACAACCAAACTAGCACACAAACCATACAGATATATACAATAATTATACATAAATATACATATACAATAATTGTAACCTAGATCTGTGTCCCTCATTCAATTCTTTCATGTGCTTCCGGTCTACCTTAAAGTAATAGGTCCTCTATGAGTTATTTCTTAGATTATTCCAGACACAACATTGACTCTTTTCCCTGAACACCTGTTACTTTCAATTTCAGTACACTGTGTTTGTCGATTAATATGCACAATATGTTATGACAATTAGGTTGATTTCTCTTGTCTATGAGGCTTTATGTAGTTTGAGCTATTCAAGAAACGTCTTGCATTGCTCTTATAGCTTCATTAAAACAATACTGAGTATATGGGGGCGCCTGGGTAGCGCAGTCGTTAGGCGTCTGCCTTCGGCCCGGGGCGTGATCCCCATGTTCTGGGATCAAGTCCCACATCGGGCTCCTCCCCTGGGAGCCTGCTTCTTCCTCTCCCACTCCCCTGCTGTGTTCCCTCTCTCGCTGGCTGTCTCTCTGTCACATAAATAAATAAAAAATCTTAAAAAAAAAAAACAATACTGAGTATATGATATTTGGTTAAATATATTTTTTGATTGACTGATAGTTATCTCTGTATTCAGGCAAGGGTATTTGCAATTTAAAGAGCATTCCTTTCAGTAAAATGATCATCTAAATTAAAAAGAAAGTAAACCAAATATAGGTGCTTTACCCTTGTTCTATCAACCCTTAAATTTTATGGATGAGAAATTAGAAATTTAGAAGTTAGTGACTTTGTCCAACATTACAAAGCAAGCTAGTGACAAAATTATAATTTGGATACAGGTCCACTGAATTTTTAGGCCACTGTACTCTGAAATTTAATAAATAATTTTAATTAAAAAAAGAGAATTTGGAGAAAAAAAAGAGCAAATTGATGGTGACTTCAGGAATCAAATTTTCTTTCCTAGAATGAAAACTGCTGTTTAATTTCTCTCTCCTTCCTCCTACGGTATATGATGCTGAATGCTAGTCGACAAACTTAGCTGAAGAAAAGCTGTAGTAAATAATACAAAGAAAAATAAAACACAGGAATTGCATATTTCCCTGTGGGATAATAAACATGGCAAAAGACTCTTGACAGCCTACAGGATAATAGATGTTGTATAGCCATCTGGAATGCCAAATGCAGTGCATCTAGCAAAAAGTAAAGGAAAACAGATGGGCATTTTGTTTTCCATATTGTATTCCCAAGAACCACAAGAACTTACTTGAATGACCACGGGCACAATAACCTAATCTAATAGCAAAATGCTGTGGTAATAAATGTAAAATAAAACAGGGGAAAATGTTCCTGTGATAGAAAGTAGCGTGTAATCAGAATTTATTGTTAAGGAGAAATGAAGAAGAAAAAAAGAAAAAAAATCATATCTAGTATGTGACAGAATTGTCTCTGTCCTTGTTTCCTTAACGAAATGCCATCCACCTTTTCAAAGTTTCCAACAAGCTAATTCTGTTTTCAATAGAAGATAAAGACTTCTACTTGTTAGGATACTTCTGCTTTTATTAGGAATGCAATATACCTTCTTTTAAATAATATTGGTGCTTTATTAGTCTTGTTACTGCTTTTGCTACTGTTCTTGTCCCAAAGTTGCATAAATTTTGGTTACTCTTTTCCTAATCGAATCTTCCCCAAAGTTTGTTTCTGGTGCATGATTTTATACAAAATAAGGTGCTTCAGAAAAGTATATGTAATAATTATAGCATAATGCCTAAACAGCAATAGGCATGTCAGTTATAGTGAAGAAACAGAAACCACTTAAGGTATTTTAAGCATCAGTGATTTAATCTATGTATTGACGTCTATAAAAATATTGGAAGGTTGAAGGAGAAGGTCTAGACTTGGACTCCAGAAAAAACACCAGAACAACACAGAACTGAATTAGAAGACAATCTACCTCTTTGACCACTGAAATTATGCAGAAATGCAACCATGCCACTACTAAGGCTGCAACTTCTCGTGACTCAGTAATATAGAGAATGGACACCCCTATCTGTTACCCCGCTTGAGAAGCCATATTGGAAAATAAAACAAAACAAAACATCACCCTTAACACCTAACTATTTTTTTTATCATTAGGACATTGGAGAATGGGAATTGCAGGGTTTTTGCAGAAAACTCTCTCACTTGCAGAACTCTGCAGGTCCCAGATAAAAACAAAAGGGAACCAGCATGAGGTAATCTGTGATATGTAACCTTTAAATTCCCAACTCCTCAAACTAAAAGGGAAAAAATGAAAGCTGAAGGAGACAAATGACAATGTGCAGCACAATACGTACATGTTTGGACACAAGTACACTAGAAGACAGAATAGAGGAGTCGGATGCTTGCATCTACTTAGAGTGAGTAAGTGTGTATTTAAGTGATATATAAAGACAGAAGCCATTTTATTTCACATATGTTCTCACAATAAGTAGGACCTTAATTAGAAGTGTTGTGTCAATAAATACCTATCCTATAAAATGAGACAGAATGCGTGAGAGAATAAAATCTCAGTGCCAAAATTCCATCACATAAACACATACTAAGACACAATTCAAATATTAACAGTGGTGAAGTGTCAGGGATGTCTGCCTTATATGGAGGCAATAAATATGTGCACTGTCTATTAATGATCTTTAAGTTATAATAAAAAAAGACTAAAAAATTTGTCTTTTTATTAACCTCTGTACCAGCAATATTAAATAAAATCACAGATTCCAGTATAGTTGCCCAAAAACTTTTTCTGGTCTAGGCTCTTGACAATTGTTATGATTACAGGTGAGGTTTGATTATATATGTGAACTTCAAATTAGTGTATTCTGTCAGTTTTGTTTTAATAAATATTATGTTCTACTTGAAAGTTAATTTGGAGAATTCTGTTATGGTTAGCCCCTAGCACAATCACACATTCAACTACATTGTTTTAAGAGAAAACTTGTAACTGTTTGGATCCTTGCTCTGTTCACTTCTCCAATTCTGTGGGACTACATTTTCCTGCATTATTCCCATCAAGAAAAACAAAAACAAAAACAAAGAACCATTATAGCCCAGTAGCTGTAAAAAAAATGAAGGAAAAGGGCGCCTGGATGGTTCATTCTGTTAAGCATGGGACTCCTGGTTTCAGCTCAGGTCATGATCTCAGGGCCCTGAGATCAGTGCTGGGTAGGCTCAGTGCTCAGCGGGGAGTCAGCTTGGAGATTTTTCTCCCTTTGCCCATCCCCCCTGCGCTCACCCATGCACACGCTCTCTCTCTCAAATTAATATTTAAAAAAAATAAAGGAAAAGAATTGTGTACTTCCATTTTGATATCCACTATGATTCTGTGAGGTATTTACCTGTGTTGAAAATGTAATATCCCTAAGTAGTTCAATCTTTTGTATATGTGGTCTTGGTTTGTTTTTGTTTTGTTTTGTTTTTTTTTTTTTTTTTTTTGTCATTACATTTTACTTTCAGTTATTGCCATCAAGTTTCATCCTAAATCAGATTAAAGTGGACATGGACAGTCAAATACAGAACCATTAGAATTTCTTTAAAAATAGTATATTTTTTACTTGTTTGACTCACATTTTTAAAATGTCAAATTCATGCTTGCAAGAAAAAAGAATAATGGCATTGTTAGCGGCGAGTCCTGTTTCCCAGCCTCAGTTCTTGGGTTCTTGAGTTCAGTCAAGAAAGAATTCAGAGTCACACTCTTAACCAAGTGTTTAATGGTGATCAAAGGGAAAGTACACTCTTAAGGTGGGGGTCTGTGCTGGGGGTCAGGGTTCTCTTGTTTGTTATTCTTGCTTGGGTTATGAGTCACAGCTAGGGTGGTCTCTGATTGAGGGTGCCTCCCATCACCTAAGGGACTCCTCTTACCTGTGGGGAGAGGGAGTTTTTGGCCCTCCATGGTCCTTGTTGGAACTGTCCTGACACCCATCCCCTGCAAGGGGAGTCAAAACAGCAATGTGAACATATTGTAAGGAAGCTATAGTTTACTTGAGGGCAGCGGTTACAGGAAAAGGACAGCTCTTCTTGCTGTGGAGGTGGTTGTTGGTTTCTGTCTTTTTCCAACAGTCAGGCCGTCCCACTTTCTGGTCTTATCTAGCTAATTGCCTACTCTATCAGTATAATGAGTACCCTAGGTTTTACAAGATATCTGGTAAAAATTCACTTAGAAATCAGCTTATTTTAGGGGTGTCTGGATGGCTCAGTCACAGGTCATGATCCCAGCATCCTGGAACTGAGCCCCTCATTGGGCTCCCTGCTCAGCGGGGAGCCTGCTTCTCTCTCTGCCCCTCCCTCCTTCTCTGTTCTCTCTCACTATCTCTCTCTCAAATAA
This sequence comes from Ursus maritimus, assembly GCF_017311325.1. Taxonomy (NCBI): domain Eukaryota; kingdom Metazoa; phylum Chordata; class Mammalia; order Carnivora; family Ursidae; genus Ursus; species Ursus maritimus. The sequence continues at coordinate 2,798,790 of NW_024424453.1, read as the reverse complement.
ATAAAAATATTTTTTTAAATCAACTTAGTTATGTTACAGATTTGCTTTCTAATCATGTAACTTTTGCCTGAGAGGATTTCCAGCTAAATCAGTTATTAGAGAACTAACGTAAAAAATTACGTTACTGATAAAATTAAAATTCACAACTAAAACTAAAGGAGAATAGAAAATACTAAAGAATGAGTGACTGAATTCTCATTTTTTCCTTTGCTCACTACTGATTATTTGTCAGAATTTAAACAAGAGCTTAATATATGTTCAAGTTCTGACTCTTCTCATTGTCCTTCAGTGCCTCCATTTAAAAAAATAAGTTCTACAAGTTTAAACCACTGAGTATCATGGAATATTAATATAAGTGTATTTTCTAAGGTCTCTGAGCATGTCCGAAACAATCTAATTACACATTTTCATATAAAATAATTCTAACATGTTTTTCTATCTAAAATAAAGTGATTTTTCATGCCTACCTGCTGCTGCCAATTACTCAGGACACAAAATTACACTGGTGTCCATTGCTGTGCATGTGATCCTTGCTACCTCTTAAGGAATAAAGATAATCAGATGTTCTTAGAAAACTTTATAGTATTTCATGATAAAGCCCTGTATTCTGTGTTTATTCATAAAATATATTGATATTTCAAATGTGATCTAAATCATATTTATCAGATCTTTTATTTTTTATTTGAATTTCAATCTTGGTTTTCATTTTCAAATTCAATTGTTTGCATGCTTTGGAAAAGGCAGACTACTTATTTCTTTGATATGGATGAGAAAAACTATATCCATCATCATAGTATATTACATAATTGTTAGAGTAATTATTTCCAGCAGTATAATTGATGGTACTTGGATTTTTATTGGTAAGAAAATGCTCCATTTGTTTTGTTTATGACTAGATCTTTGAAAGAAAACAGTTTTTCTTTTATACAATGTTAGTACTACAAATGAATTAGCTAGATTTCTCCTTGATAATGAAAGGCCTGCTCCATACCTTTCTGTGCCTAGAGGACATTAGAGATTGCTCTCCTGTCACATTTTCCCTGCCCCTCAGCTGGTATTATATATGTCATGCAATCCAGGACAATCCTTTCTTTTGTGTAAGCAGCAGTATCAAGGATTTATGGCAGCTACTCCCTCCTGCTAGTGAGGGGAGAGTAAGACTCAATATGTTTTAAAATTGGGTATAAATCAAAGTTGGTGAAAGGCAGACTTGAAAAAATCCCATACTCCTATAAAAACACCCAAACATTTGTGAGGATTTCTCTTTATATTTCCACCAGATGGTGGAGAGCTGAAATGAGAGGAAAGAAAATTACAATCCATAATTTCAACTGACTTCATAGATCTCATCATTAGTGACAGCTGAGGTAGCTGAATGCTTTTTGATGTGATTTGGAACAAGTCAACTTTCCTCTCTCTGAGAATCCTTTTTTTTTTTTTTTTATTCTTTTACAAACAAAAATAACTTTGAACAAGAAAGGCAGTTGTGTGGAAAGTGTATGAGCTTTGATGTCTGAGGCCTTTATCCAAATTCCACGTCTCTTACATATTTACTTATGATACTTAACTACAAGTTACTCAGTTTTTCAGAATCAGTTCTTACATCCACTTCCCTGAGGTATTGCTATTTACCTAAGCATTTCCATTATGGAGAAAAAAAAAACCCAACACTACTGTTGCCATCACATTTTCCTTTAGAAGCTATGCCACACATAAACACACATAAACATTGGTTTTGAAGAAATAATGCCAGGAAGAAATATAATTTCTCAACAGTGAACTACAGGAGGGCCTTTGCATACGACCTCTCTTTGTTAGGAATTCCAGCACGTTACTTTTTTGAATGTATGTCTTTATAAAGAGATTAGCGTTAAATATATCCAGTTATGTCAAAACTGAGTTTTGTCTTTATGCTTTGCTAGGTGCCCACATTTCTATCCTAGGGTGTAATATAATATCAAATCACTTCTCTGTTCTTACTGGCTAGCAGTTTGGTGTTCTGTTCTGTGGCTTTACTGAAAGTTATGTCCAGTTCCTAAGACATCTTATTTAGCGGGCACCTGGGTGGCTAGGTCAGTTAAGTGTCTGCCTTCGGCTCAGGTCATGATCCTGGGGTCCTGGGGTCCTGGGATCAAGTCCCGCGTTGGGCTCCCTGCTCAGTGGGGAGTCTGCTTCTCCTTCTCCCTCTACTCCTCCCTCTACTCGTGCTCTCTCTCTCGAATAAATAAATAAAATCTTCTTTAAAAAACACATTCTATTTAGCAAGAAATATGGCATGTAATTATAAATGGTAGCAGCAGTTATTAATACATTATAATGATTTGTGTTTTGAAATTTCAAATAAAGAATTAGTTACATTTCTATTGTATAATATTTGTAGTATATTATACTGTGTTGAACACTATTAGTAATGTTTAATTGTGTTGACTACAGAAGTTGTCATAAATAGAAGTTGATTTTATTGAAATTTTAAAACCCCATGATTTTATCTGTATTACTACAATTTAAGGTGAAATGTGTAATCCAGTTTAGCTACATGTATTCATTAATTAGGCCATTCACCCAACAAAGGTAATTTTCAATCTAACTTTTTCAAATGTTGAGTAGTAAAAAGAAATTTGCAGGGAAACAATAATAAAGCTTGTAATACAGTGCAGTATCTTAGACAACCTGATATTTTCATTTCTTATTTTTTTATTATAAAAAATTAACAATTTCTCATTCCTGTGAATATCTCATTTCCTTAACTCCTTAAAATTGAAATGTTGATATTTTTTGACCATTGCTCTGTTATTTCTTGACACTTTCAGCCATTCATCAAATGGACTAGATATTATCAGTAAATCAAATGCCTCAAAGAATTAAGTTTTAAGTTAAAAAAACACAATTTAATATCGTATAGATAATGGACTGAATTATTTGTTCTTTAGAACATATATTACTTAAATCAGCATACTCAATGGAGTGAGAGAAAAAAATAATAATATAATAAATGAGCTAAAGGTCAATTTTTGTAATCTTGATTTCAATTTGGAAAAGTAAATGGATTTCTTATATATTAGGGATCACATACAACTGAGCATTTTTTTCATCACTGATTTTAAATATTCACATCTATTCTTGAAATTTTCTTTCATGAAAGAATACATTGTTCTCAATCTAACTTTAAATACACAGAGAACTTCCAATTCTGCTAACTCAGGAAGCACTATCTAGGTCTTTCACCAACTTGTCAACTATAAATACTATAATTAAACTAATTTTATATATTTATTAACTATAGGCATTATTTTCAATTATGTTCAATTACTTTAAAGAAGCCCATCTCCCTTTCCTAATTCTTTGTCCAAATTTGTGTTGGTTGCATCATTATTATTTCAGTTGCCCTGCTAATATTCTTTATAATATGAAGTAGAACTGATACAAGTGAAGTGAACACTGTGATTATACCAGCTTATTGCCTTGAGAAAGCTTATAGGCTGTGGATCAAAGAGGGAGAACCCGGTGGAAGCCTAACATATATATCCCTCAGTTGAAGAGAGCCGAGGGTCTACAGAAACCAAGGAGGCTGGAGTTTGCAAGGCAGAGTATCCAAGAAGGAGCTTCACAAAGAGAAAACTCTAGACTCTCTGCCTAGAACTGTGGCAGGACCTGTCAAATATCCAGAGAATATTGATAGCTCATGTAGTTAAGAAAGCTATCCAAGGCCAGGGAAGGAAAGCACCTGAAGGATAAGAGGCAACAATACTTTTGCCTGCACAGGACCAGCAATAGTGTGAATTCCTGCCAACTAGATGGGAAAATTTCATAATTCACGGGACACTGGATAGAGTACACAGAAGAGTCATTACATGGAGTGTGGAATAATTAGCTCTTGACTGAAAGCTGCTTATATCTTCCTACCAAATTTTAAAAGTAATATCCAAAAGTAGTGATAGTTTTCAAGTAACTAAATTGTATCCCGGAATATAACTCAAGAATATTTATAAGAATACAGACTATTCAGCATATTTTAAGGCAAAATTAACAATTCTTGACATCAAACAAAAAATTACTAGGCATGCACAAGTAGGAAAATGTGAATGAAAACACAAGGCGTCAAGAGTCATGGGAGGCAGTTCAAGCAGTGCTCAGAGGGAAATTTTGTGGCATTTAATACCTTTAATAAAAAGGAAAAAAGAGAAGAATGGCCTCTTATCGACAAAGTCAGATTCCCTATAAATTTTTTTTAAAAGAGGGAAAATAAACTCAAAATAGAAAAAGAAAGAAAGAAAGAAAGAAAAGGAAGAAAGAAAGATCAGCACAGCAACCAATGAACTAGAAAATAAAAAAATAATAGAAAAAAATCAAAATCAAAAGCTGGTTCTTTGAGGAAATCAATGTAATGGCTAAACCTCTGGTCAGAGTAATAAGAAAGATTAGAGAAATTGTAAGAAATATAAGAAATGAGAAAGGTGAAATCACTACAGACACTAGTGATCTTGAAAATATGGAAATATTACACAGGAAATTATCATTTTGTATTACATGAATATTACACAAATAAATTCCACAACTTTAATGAAATGTATGTAACACTTGAAGGACACAAACTATCAAAACTCACTCAAAAAATAATGTGAATAAATATATTGTCAAACAGATCTGAACTTAGGGAGAGATTTTTCTTTTTCCTCAATAGAAAGTTTATTGCAATAGGGAGAATACTGTGATTTCAGGAAACTGGAAGCAGCACAAAATTGAACAGGAAAAGGCTCTTCTGTTATAGGGTAAGGAGAGGTAAGCAAAGCCAACCAGAATCTTTTAAAGGAAAGTTGGACAATAAGAGGAAAGGGCTAAAGGGGTCCTATGGGCAGAGTGTCTCACTGTGGTCAGCCGATTTTCAGAATGATAAGGAGGCATGTTTTACTTTTTATAGCTTGCTCGGGCTTGGGGACAAGAAGAGTTCAGGAGCCTGTAAGGAGAAAACTTGATTAAAGTATGGTTAAGAAGAAGCAGAGAGTTAGAAACAGGCAATGGACATTGTGAAAGAAATTAATCAGTGTCAAAAAATTTTTCACAAAGAAGACTCCAGGTACACATGGCTTCACTGATGAATTCTTCCAAACATTTATGAAGAAATAATACCAATGCTAGATATTTTTTCTAGAAAATTAAAGGGGATAATATACTTCTCAACTCATCCTATGAGGACATTTTATGAATCCTTATTCTAAAATCAAATTCAGACAAGGAGATTAAAAGAAAAGAAAGCTAGAATCCAAAATTCCTCATGAATATAAGTACATAATTTTCTAAAGTTATTTTAGTAAATAAAACACAAGATTATATAAAAGGAATAATACTTCATTACCAGGTGGACTTTATTCCAAGAATTAAATTTTGGTTTAACATTCAAAGCTCCATCAACATCCAAACAATAGGAACTCTCATTCAGTGCTAGTGGGAATGCAAAGTAGTAAAGCTTTGTGGGAAGATACTATATGACCAAGCAATCACATTCTTATGTACAAGCGCAGATGGTTTGAAAACTTATATTCACACAAAAATATTCACATGAATGCTTGTATTAGCTCTATTCTCAATCACTACAAACTGGAAGATGTCCCTCAGTAGGGTAATGGATAAGCAAACTGTAATAAATCCTTAAAATGTTAATAATACACAGCAAGAGAGGGAATGAGCTATTAGCCATGCCAAAACATGGATGAATCCTAAATGCATGTAGTGATTTCAAAGAATCTAGGCTGAAAATGCCATGTACAGTGTGATTTGAATTACATGACCTTGTGGAAAAAGCAAAAATGTAGAGATAGTAAACAGATCAGTGTTTGCCAGGGGGTTATTGATAAGGGAGGGTTGTATAGTGACACAAGGAAGTGAAAGGATTCTAATTCTGTAATACTCGATATTGGTTGCATGACACTATTTTCATTTGGATATCTCCATAGATCTTTACAGTACCTTAATGTATGCAAATTATATAAAACATTTAGGGAATAAAGAGATCCCAGCATGCAATGAAAACCATAACAAAAGAAACTAAGTGTATTACAAATGTGTGAAATCTCCTCAAGAAAGGGATTGATATAAACACTATGACCAAAGTAACTTTGGAAATTAATGCAGTCCAGAAGATTAAAAGTAAAATGAACTGTACTTAAGCACCGTACTTTAGTTGATAAAATTGTTTGTTTCCTCTTCTCAGGTTAACAATTCTGAAGTTGCTATACCTGTATACTAAAATCAAACAATGAATGGTGGTTAGTGGGAGCCAGATTCCTCACTGAAGTGATAGGTTACAGATGAGCAAAGGGAGGAGGCAGAATGATCCATGTGGGAAGGATTAGAGTTGGAGACATCAGCATGAAGGCATGTTTAACCTACCATAAATGCAAAGGTATTCATAAAAAAAAAAAAGAGATCTGTATACACGTGGGTTAGTATGCACACAGAGATATCCTTGCTCTGTCAGCTGAGAAGACAGAGAAGCAATGACAACGTAGTAGCAATGAGTACACCCACATCTTGGTTTCTAATATTTATCTCCAATAACAGGAATTAGGGCTTCTTAGAGAAATGGCCAATTTTAGGATTAAGGCAGGATGTGCCTGGTTTATCTTATAGTGCCAAAATGTGAGAAAGGGCTTAGTTAAAAAAGGGACAAAGAAACCAATTGAAAGAGTTCTAATAGCCAAAGCTGGACAATTTAGGCAACAAAATAAATAAAGTAGTATTGGAATATAATCCAAAGTATAAAATAAAGGTTTATGAGTCTTAATTAAAAGAATAAATTATTAATGAAATAAATATACATTTATTTTTGTATTTATTTAGAGGATTGAAAAATCTATTCAGAATTCCTTTTTTTTTTTTTTTTGGTTTAAATCTAGTTCCAACCTCTACGACATCGGCCAAAGCAACCTTTTTCATGACACATCCCCAAAGGCAAGAGAAACAAAAGATAAAATGAATTTATGGGACTTCATCAAGATTAAAAGTTTCTGCACATCCAAGGAAACAGTCAGAAAAACTAAGAGGCAGCCCACGGAATGGGAGAATATATTTGCAAATGATGCTACAGATAAAAGACTGGTATCCAAGATCTACAAAGAACTTTTCAAACTCAATACACGAGAAACAAATAAATCAAAAAATGGGCAGAAGATATGAACAGACACTTTTCCAATGATGACATACAAATGGCTAACAGACACATGAAAAAATGTTCAAAATCATTAGCCATCAGGGAAATTCAATGAAAACCACATTGAGATATCACCTTATGCCAGTTAGAATGGCAAAAATTGACAAGGCAGGAAACAACAAATGTTGGAGAGGATGTGGAGAAAGGGGATCCCTCCTACACTGTTGGTGGGAATGCAAGTTGGTACAGCCACTCTGGAAAACAGTGTGGAGGTCCCTTAAAAAGTTAAAAATTGAGCTACCCTATGATCTAGCAATTACACTACTGGGTATTTACCCCAAAGATACAGATGTAGTGAAGAGAAGGGCCATATGCACCCCAATGTTCATAGCAACATTGTCCTATTCAGAATTCGAAACAAATTATTTAGATACTCTGCTCCCAAGAAAGTAGAACATAACTTTCCACTCCTCAGGTGTAGGATCTGCAGAGTCACTTCCTTACAAAGATTACAGTATGGAAAGGATGAAAAAGAGTGACTTTCTGGTAGAGAAACCTATCACTACCTCAGCTATGGAATCAAGCTTTATATCCACAGTGATAAATCTCATTGATAGTATGTACCTTTGGTATGATGTGATAAAAATGGCAGTTTACTTCTGTGGTTTTCCAAAAATCCATACACCCAGTCTAATAGAAAAACATCAGACAAATTCCAGTTGATGGACATTCTATAATATCCCTGACCAGTACTCTTCAAAATTTTCAAGGTCATAAAAAGTAAGGAAATTAAAAAACTGTCACAGCCAAGAGGAGCTTACGGAGACATGACAGATAAATATAATATGGTATCCTGGATGGGATCCAAGAACAGAAAAAGACATTAGGTAAAAACGGAGAAAATCTTGTAAAAGTATGAACTTCAGTTAAAAATAAAATGTCCACATTCACTCATTGATGGTGACAAATGTACCATAGCAATTTAAAACACTAATAGTATAGAAGAAGTTGATTGTGGGGTATGTGAGAACTCTGTTATCATCATAATTATTCTGGAAATCTAAAATTGTATTAAAATTATAGTTTATCTTGTATTAAATTGTATTAAAAACAATGCAGTTTACCACATTAATAATTAGGAAAAAAATACTACTTCAGTGTCTGCTGCAGAAGAATCTTTGGGCAAAATCCAATATCCATTCCTAGAAAAAGAATATAATAACCTCTTAGTCAACCAGGACTAGAAAGGACCTTCCTCAACTAGATAAGGACCATCTATGAAAAATCTATGTCTAACATCATACTTAATGGTAAAAGACAGAATTCTTTTCCCTCCAAAGCTAGAGTAAGGCAAAAATGCCCATTCTCACCATTTCTATTCAATATTGTACTGGATGGTTCTAGCTGGTGAAAAGCAAGGAAAATAAATAAAAAGCATCCATAGTGAAAATGAAGAAATACAAATATTTTTATTGAACAATAATATGATTATATATGGAGAATTTTAAAAATTTGGAATAAAAAATATGAAATAAATCTATAGTTAATGAATTTAGCATTTCTATACACTGCCCTCAGTTTTACTGAAATAAAAAATATCAAATATAACAGCATCAGAATGAATGAAATAATTAGTAATAAAGCTAACTGTACACTAAAAAAGAAAAAGAAAAAGATTTCTGAGAGAAATTAAAGAAAGCCTAACATCTACCTTATTGGGTTTTTTTGTTCATGAGTTAGAAGACTTTATGTTTTTAAAATGCCAGTTCTCCCCTAATTGATCTATAGATTCAATACAATTGCAATTAATAATAAGCATGCTTTTTGTTTGTTTGTTTTTCTGGAGGCTAGTGCAAGCTGATTCTGAAATCCATATGGAAAGGCTAAGTTTCTAGAACAGTCAGCAACATATTAAAGATACACAAAGTTGAAAGAGAGCTAAAACTTATAAAATATTTATTTTCAGATACTCATTATAGTAATTCAGACACTGTTATTAGCATAAGAATTACAAAGGTATCAATAGAACAGAATAAACTCCAATATATTAGTGAATGCACAACTTTTTTTGACAAAGATGCAAAGGCATTTCATTGGAAAAAAGGACAACCTTTCAACATTGTTTATAAACTACTGGATAGCCATATGTAAGAAAAAGTTCACTTTGACCTATATCTCCTATCATATATAAAATTAGTCAAAATTAATCATAAGCTTAAATATTAAGCCTAAAACAATGAAAGTTTAATGGAAACGTAGGAGAAACATCATTGCAATCTTGGATTAGGAAAAGATTTTTATAGATACACCATAAAAAGCATGATTCATGAAAGAAGAAATGGATAAATTGAACTTTATCAAAATGTAAAACTTCTACTCTTTGTAAGACATTCTTAAGAGAATGAAAGACAAGCGCATACTGGGAGAACATATTTGCAAATCATACATCTGATAAAAGGATTGGTATCCAATCAAAACTCAACAGTAAGGGAACAATCCAGTAAATAAATAGGTGAAGATTTGAACAGACATTTTTCAAAAGAAGTCATATGGATAGAAATCTATTGCATTAAATGATGCTCAGTATCGTTAGTTATTTCGCAAAAGAAAATTAAAACCAAAATGAGAGACTACTACCTACCTATTAGAATGTCTAAAATTTGAAAGACTGACCATTTCAATTGTTGATGAGGATGTGGAATCATTAATTTTTGGTGGGAATGTAAAATGGTACAACCACTTTTGAAAGCAGTTTGGCAGTTTCTTAGAAATTTAAATATATATCTACTATATGGTTCAGACATTCCAGACCTAGATATTTATGCAAGACAAATGAAATGATATGCACTTTTTAAGATTTATTTATTTATTTTAGAGAGGGGAGTGGGGAGGACAAAGGAAGAGGGAGAGAGAGAGAATCCCAAGCAGATACCCCACCTAGCATAGAGCCTGACTCAGGGCTTGAGCTCATGAGCCTGAGATCATGACCTGAAATGAAATTAAGAGTCCGACACTTAAACAACCGAGCCACCCAGGCACCATGTATTGGTTTTTCTATTGCATAACGAAACAAATTTAGTGTCTTAAAACAATACGAATTTCAAATGAGCAAAGGGGAGAAAAAGGAGAGAGAAAGACAAACCAAGAAACAGACTCTTAACTATAGAGAACAAACGGATAAGTTACCAGAGGAGAAGAAGGCTACGGGGATGGGTGAAATATGTGATGCGGATTAAGGAGTGCACTTGTTATGATGAGCACTGGGTGACTCACTATATCATACGCCTGAAACTAGTGTAACACTGTGTGTTAACTAACTGGAATTGAAATAAAAAGTTAAAAAAAAATAAATACAAAAAAAAAATAAAAATTAGGAAATAAAAAAACAATACGAATGTGTTATCTTATAGTTCTTAATTCAGAAATTCAACATTGAACTCAAAAATAGGGCATTGGTGGGACTGTCTGTCTTTCTGGAAGCTTCAGGGAGAATTTGTTTCCTTGTTCTTCAGGCTTCTAAATTCTATGCACATTCTTTGACTTTAGTCCCCTTCCTTGATTTTCAAATCAGACAATAGCAAGTCAAGTCCATTTCATATCACATCTCTCTGATTCTCTCTTCTGTTTCTACTTATGAGGACTCATGTGATTAGACTGGAACTTCTCAGATAAGTCTCTATAATCTCCCCATGTCAAGGTTAGTTGATTAGGAACCTTAATTGCATCTGCAACCTTAATTTCCTCTTGCCAAATAAGGTAACATATTCCACATCTCAGGGATTAGGACATGGATATTTTGGGAGCCACCATTCTGCCTAGCACAGCATATATTCGTAAGCAATTTGAAAACAAATTTACCCATGGCTCTTGATTCTTGGTTGTGAGTTTGAGCCCCACATTGGATGTAGAGATCACCTGAAAACAAATTTTCCCAGAAGTTTAACTTGTAATATCCTCCCACAGGAAAAAAACAAAAAACCCAAAAAACTAGTTAATAAATGAATCGTAGTATACCCATACTCAGCAATAAGAAGGAATGAACTAGTGATACATGCAATAATGTAGGTAGATCTCAAAATACTAATGCTGAATAGAAGAAGCCAGATAAAAAGGAGTATACCCTGTATGACTCTAGATGTATGAAATATAAGCAAGTGCAAACTATAGTGACAGAAAGATCACTGGTTGTGTAGATACGTGGGGTAGTAAGTGGTGGCTTGAATGTGGCTATGGGAGTTGGATTACAAAGGGGTATGGAGCATCTATAATACATTTATCAAAACATCAAAATTTTACACTTTAAATATGCATTTTATTTATATGTCAATTATACATCTCAATAAAGCTCTTAAGAATAAACAAAAACAGGGGTGCCTGGGTGACTCAGTTGGTTAAGCATCTGCCTTTGGCTCAGGTCTTGATCCCGGAGTCCTGGGATGGAGCCCTGCATTGGGCTCCCTGCTCAGTGGGGAGCCTGCTTCTCCCTCTCTCGCTGCTCTCTGCCCCTCCCCACCACTAATGCTCTCTCTCTCTCTCAAGTAAATAAATAAATAAAATCTTAAAAAGATTTGTTGGAAAAACAAACCAAAAGAGAAGCCAAGGTATCCAAAGTATAACTCTTAACTTATAAGAGAAAAGGGGAGAATCTTATTCACTTATACATAAATCATTACATACACTGTCGGTCAGGAATTATTGGCTAATTTTGAGTACCAGGTATTTTATCAGTATTTGACTCTTCCATGACAGCAAAACTAATTCTTAGTCGAGTATATCTGACTTCCCAAAGCATTTCACAGAGAATTTTCTTCAAAAAGTATCATCATGGTCCACAATCCAGAGGAATACAATTTTGGGAGTTCCCTAGCTTGAGCTGGATAACCTAGGGGCATAATTAGTTGAACCAGAAGGTAAAAATCATATTGTAGTTATATAATGGATCCAGCACTAATATTTGAATAGAGGGTTTGGCTGTTCTAAGGGAAGTGGTATTGAACAGACATTCCAGGTATCCATAACAATTGGTAAATTGTACAGACTTCTACTTAAATTTTCTTATCTGTGTATTTTATACAGCTCAACACAACAGATGTGTTTTAAAAACACACTCCTTAAACAATCTATTGTATTTTAAATTATATTCTAAAATGCTTTATAATGGCTGTATAAAAATAAAATAGAGCTTTTCTTAACATATCAGTGTATAATTTGTAGCAGACTTCCATATATTTGTGTGTGTGTGTATATACACACATATATATGAATATGTGTAATTTGGATGAATGAATATGCATGCACACACACACATATATACATATATATATATATGTATATGTGAATATGTGTAATTTGGCATCACCACAGCCATATAATTTAAGCAAGACAAACTTTAAGGTTTGATGTTTACAAATGAAGCAAATTAGGTCTTTTGAACCAATGTTTATGTTCTCCCAAAATTTATATGTTGAAGGCCTAAGCACCAACATGATGGTATTTGGAGATGGGTCTTTGGGAAATAATTAGGGAAATGAGGTAATGAGGGTAGTGTTCCATAATGTGATTAGTATCCTTAGAAGAGGAGAGGCCAGAGTGCTGTCTCTCCATCAAGTGAGGATGCAGCGAGGAGGACGTCATCTGCAATCCCTGAAAGAGCACCCTCACCAGGAATCAGATCTCTTTTGATCTCAATCTCCTACTCTCCAGCTTCCAGAACTGTGAGCAATAAATGTCTGCTTTCTAAGCCACCCAGTCTATGGTATTTTGCTATTGCAGCCTGAGTGGACTAATATATAAGGTTCAGCAAAGCATGATGTGGTCGAAAGCCCAGATATTTGAAGCAAACCAATCGGAATTTTCACCTCAGCATCTTTACTTCTTTGTGCCACCTGAACAAGTGGTCTCATCAGTCACCAATCTAGTGGTAACTTCCCTACTTCAAAACTCGGTTGACATGTTTTATGTGTCTACTCTGAGAATTAGTTATAATATACTGCGAATAACTGAGTGTAGGCAAGATTTATTTTTCAAAGTAATCTCAGAAAACTCTTAATAAAGTCTATATTTATATATAATACATATGTATATGTACTGTAAACATTCTTAATCTATGCTAATTTTGATACCCATCTTATGTATCATTTTAAATAGAATTTTTAAAAATTATTTCCCAAAGCAGTATATTAAAATGTTTATATATATTTCTATACATAAGATTTATATATAGAAATATATATGTTTTATTTAAAGTCAATTAGCCAACTTATCTGAAACTTAGTTTCAGATGCAGTATTCAATAATTTATCAGTTGTGCATAACACCCAGTGCTCATCACATTACGTGCTCTCCTTAATGCCCATCACCTAATTACCCCATCCCCCCACCCACCTCCCCTCCAGCAACCCTCAGTTTGTTTCCTGTAGTTAAGAGTCTCTCATGGTTTTTCTCCCTCTCTGATGACTTCCTATTCAGTTTTCCCTCCCTTCCCCAATAGTCCTCTGCCCTGTTTCTTATATTTCACATAGGAGCGAAACCATATGATAATTGTCTTTCTCAGGTCTTTCTCCAGTTCCATCCATGTTGATGTAAATCTAAGTATTCATCCTTTCTGATAGCTGAGTAATATTCCATTGTATACTTACATACTTATATATATAGATACATTTACATATCTATATATATATCACATGTGGTATATATACCACATCTTCTTTATCCATTCATCTGTCAGTGTCTTGGCTCTTTCCACAGTTTGGCTACTGTGTGCAGTGCTGCTATGAATGTTGAGGTGCAGGTGCCCCTTGGATCACTGCATTTGTATCTTTGGGGTAAATACCTGGTAGTACAATTGCTGGGTCATAGGGTGGCTTTATTTTTAACTTCTTGAGGAACCTCCCTGCTGTTTTCCAGAGTGGGTGTACCAGGTGAAAGCAAAAGCTATGAAATATTTATAAAATAGCTCTAATACTGATGAATATACTCAACACCAAAATATATGGAAATAGTTGGAGTTTTATTTCTGTGAAGTGTAACAATAGGGAAATAATACTTCCTAATAAATTAATATATGCAGAGTGATTCAAAGACCTATGAATCTCTGTGTTGAAGAAAAGAAAATAAATTAATACTACACATTCTCATCCTCACTTTTAAATGTTTGTATTTTCATATTGAACCAACACCTCATGTTTTGGATCTTCTTTCTGAAGAAATAATGAAGACCTGAGTGGAAGATATATTATACTTTAGCATGATTGAGTACTTTTTTCACAATTGAATTACTTTCGTGAGAAAACATGTTGTAAAGGAGAATTCTTTAAGGAACTATCTCATTTAATTTTATCGTGTAATTCAAATTTTTACATTTTACTTTTTTAGGATTACTTCAGTATTCTTTAGCAACCAGTTAAAATGCCACCTCCATATCATCTTACCTAACTCTTACAATGATTTAAATAATTATTTTCTCAGTGATCATAATGGTTACCAGTATCTCTTTTATTGGGTTGTTAATCTCTTTCTTGTGTTATTATGTAATGTTTACTTGACTTTAATCCCATTTAGGGAGCAAGATATACTTTTTTTGAAGGTAGAGAGTAATATAATCATTCCATTAACAAAACCATTCCTGCCTTGCTCCAATGCCTAGCTCAGTGCCTTGTCGGGATAGATGCTTAATAATATTTCCTTGATCCCGAACAAATAAATAGCCCCATTTGAGAATATGTACCTGGTATCATGAGAATTTCTTTTGCCTTGTTTATTTGTTTTGGTTGTGTTGACCTTAAACCTCCAGGGGCACCTTTCCCTAGACTTCCAAAGCCCAGGGGAACCAGCAGCTCAGGCTTTCTTTTGAATCTATAGCCATGTATTTAAAAGAACTTGTGTAAAATGTGATAATGTGATGTATGATGGAAGCTCAAAAAGAGCCAAAATGCGTTATTTGCCACAAAATCACTCCTCTTCCTGGGCTTCAGCATGATGTGGTCTCACAACGGCTTTTTTAAATGTGTGGGGTATTAGATGATGTACTTGTATCTTTGTTGATAAGCATGAAATATTTAGGGTTGTGTCCATGTGTCATTGGCTGACAATTATATTTAAATTTAAATTAGTTGGCATTAGATATTTGTTTTCTCCATGCTCATATATTATTATAATCATTTCCATTATCTTCATTAGGTTTATTTTCATGCCTTATCACTGTGAAAAATTAAGTCTGCAAGTTTGTTTTCTTTAAAGGTTGTGCTGCTTTTATCTGTAAAAATTCTTGAAGTGATTGAATATATAGTACAGAACAATTCCTTCCTTTGCATAAAATGTATTTGAACATAAGAGTAGATACCTTCTTAAGAACAAATATATTAAATACATAAGTCTCTGCATACATTTAAATATGGAAATAGACATAGTTATATAGATACATGGATAAATTGCTCTAGATTAACAAACATAAAATCCATCAGAAGACTATATTTTCTGATCTCAAAAATTCATCTCAACCCACACAATTTGAAATGTAGCACCTATCCTATCATATATTTCTGTGCAGTTCTTGTAATGATCACTAAGGCTCAAGAGTACTGAAATATCATGGTTTTTAATTTGAAAAATTTTTATGACTCATGAAGAGATGAATGTGTCTATACTGTTAGAAGGAACATGTTTTCAGCCTAAAACTCTGGAGGTGCAAAAAGCATGTGTAAATCTGCCTTCTCAGGCTTATTCACAAGAGAGCTGTTTTCAGAGCATTTATTTATTTAACTTACACATCTTTAACAGTACTTATTGTGTATGTATAAAAAATGCTACAGACACTAAACATGTTTGCCCATAAAGAATTCATAGGTAGCAAAACATCCGCAGGGTGCCTTTGAGTTCACAAATAAACTTTACACACATTTTTTCAGTTTTATTGTCAATTACAGAGTGATATTGTCTCTTTAAATAAGAGGACTGAAAAATTATCATGTTTCAATGAGAAGTAAATGAACTAAAACAAGTATCTATCCCCCTAAAATTCAATACAGAGTTCTTGTAGGTTAAACTACACTGTGGGGTTATTAACTCCAACAACTAACGAAATCTTGAACTAGTGCCCTATTTAGGAAGAGTGACCTATCTATCTAAAGCAACAGAGTTGAAAGAAGAATTTATAAAACATTTTACTAAAGCTTTAATTTGTATTTTTTAGTCTGTTCTACAGGAGGAAAGCTGAACAGTTTGAATATGTGTCTTATATCTTACTCAATATTCTCTTCCCTCAACTTCTTATAATCACAAGGGCTCAATTCTCCATCCCAGTGATACCTAAGTGGCTGTTCACTCCTGTTCAGCAGGTTTCCTGGACACCCTATGTCTTCCCCTCTCCTTGGCCTTCTAAAAATCTTTTTCTCTCAATTTCTCACTCTCAACCTCTTCTTGTCATGTTGTTAGTCTTTCAGCTTCATAAGATTTATTAAATTCTGGAACGCAAAATGGGAAAGAGAGAAATGGCTTTCAGAATTTTCTGCCCTCAGGATGTGATAACTGCAAGATAACTGGATCTTTCACCCTGCTCAGGTTAGCATTTATGTGGGTATCTCCCGTTCTGTAGCGTGCTAACAGAGTATCAGTTACTGCTTCATCGCGTATGTATGAATCCCTTACGTATTTCCGCAGGAAATGATTCAGTGTAGCAGATTAGTTGCTTACAACACCATTAGAATGTGTCAAAGAGAACTTTCAGGAAATCGTGAAAGACCAGAATCACAAGAAGCTGCCTCTGAAAATCTCAGGTATATTTCAGAAGTAAAGCAGCTGATTGGCATCAACTTACCAGAAGGCTGATGCAAAAGACAAACGTGTCTGTCTACTGCCATTTCAGTGAAACAATTCCTTCTCTTGCATATAGGTCTAGCCACTCTCAAGGGTAAGAGATTAATGAGAATGTGGATATCAGGACGTAGGGGTCACTGGGAACCGTTTTAGAAGGTGTCTGCCACACCTGTTTTTCAGGAAGGCTTTTAATTGATTCCACTCATTATTTACCCACTTGCACTTAGTGTTGAGTCCATAGTACTTAAGCTGGAATGTTTTGTTTTCTGGTTTTGGTATGTTACAAACCAATTCAAGCATTTAATTGATTCAGAAAATGGTGGATTACCTGGAGCTATAAGTAATATCTTCAGATCAATTTCTATTCTGCTATTTTTCAGTTGAAGACACTGAAGTGCAGTTAAAATGTATCTTTTCAGCTTTATACTTAGCTCAGCGTACACTCCAAGCATAAGCTATAGCCAACAAAATGGTCTTTGCTGGGGCCATGCACATTATACCTAAGAACCACACTAGAGCTTTAGGACTGTTGCAGCAACCATGTGTCTCTTGGATGGCTCAGAGCTCTTTACGATGACCCAAAATGTATTGCAGGTACCTTCCAGGTTCTGGTCAGACATGTAAGGGGCTTAGAAGTCATCACTCTGTCCTAATGACAACAGGCACAGAGCTAAACTAAAAAATCAAACTGAAAAATCAACAACTCTTCTTAGATCTGCCAGAGAAGTTAAGGTCATAGGGTAAAACACTGTTCCCAGATTTGAGAGAGATAGGCAGATACAAAGAATCATGATGTAATAGGGCAGAAAACCCCAAAGAGAAACCACCACTGGAATCAGTATCAGCATAGGAAAACCTGAGCTGTAATTGAGACTTGCTGGAAGTTCAGGTGTCAAGTCTGACAGTTAAAAACTCTAGCAGGACCCAGAGGGGAACCCTCACACTTTTGTGGATTTTATCTCCAGCACCCTACCAGTTTTCAGAGATGGTCAAGGAAAAAACTCCAGCTTTTGTCAGAGATTGAGTAAAAGTAACCAACTGAAATATACCTGAGCATTCCATTCTTCTTAAAAAGGCCTGCCCTCCAGCCAAACTATTTTATCACATCCTAACATATTGAGGTTTTATTAGAGCTTAATTTCCCCCTGGGGGAAAGGAAATACCCAACTCCAGGCTCTTTACCATCTTGTCCAACCTAAAGGGATGAGGAAGATGAGAAGGGGGAAAAAAAAAAAGGCTAAGGAGCACTAGTGAAGTTCACAGCCCAGGGCCCAGGTTCATCAAAAGACTGAGACCTAATCATAGAACCTTAGAACACTTCCCCTCCCCCGAACCTTACCACTGTATTACTAAAGGTCTGTTTACTACAGTTCCTCTTAACCTGTATCATATCTATGTTTCAACAGGAAATCAGAAGGAAAAAAAAAAAGTAAAGCACAATTTAAAGAGATGTAGTAATCATCAGGACCAGACTCGGATATGGCAGAGATGTTAGAATTATCAGATCATGAATTTAAACCAACTAACATGCAAATACAGATAGAAAATGGAAGCAGAGAGATGGAAATTCAAAAAAAGAAAAAAGAAATGCTAGGGATTAAAAAAACAAAAAACTCTATACTAGAAATAAGTGCCTTAAAAAAAAAAAAAAGATTTTATTTACTTATTTGAGAGAAAACGAGTGGGATGAGGGGCAGAGGGAGAAGCAGATTCCCTGCAAAACAGAGAGCCTGACGCAGGGCTGGATCCCAGAACCCTAGGTCATGACCTGAGCCACAGGGAGATGCTTAATGGACTGAGCCACCCAGGCTGTTCAGTTTATTCCCTCAGCCTTCATTATTGTCTCCCCAGATATCCAAATACCTACTTATCTTTCCACCTTCAAGTCTTTGCTCAAATCCCCACTATCCCTGGCAGAGATGGACCACAGTCCACCAAAGGCATTTATTTCAGGGAGCCTGGGTGGCTCAGTCCGTTAAGCGTCTCCTTGCGGCTCAGGTCATGATCTCAGGGTCCTGGGATCCAGCCCTGCGTCAGGGCTGTTCAGTTTAAATTTTAAACTTATCTATGGATCTTTGCTATGGATAAATTAATAGAAGGAAGTTAGCTGGGTCAAAGGATTTGCACAATTTAAATGGTTTAAATTTTTGTCCTGAGTCCTCACGAGTATGACAAATGCATGTCTATAAGAAATACCTAAGAAAGCTCACCAGGTGGGGGAAGACAATGAGATACTATTGAGATTACTATCTCGATTTTGCAATTGTGTTTCAAGTGGTAGAATATTTTTCATATGTGTTTAGTTCTCTCTTTTTCTCTGTTTCCCAATATGTAAATTTATGATACATTGTTTTTAAGATGCTGCAAAGAAGAGGAACCTGGGTGGCTCAGTCAGTTAAGTGTGTCCCACTCTTGATTTTGGCTCAGGTCCTGATCTCAGGGTTGTGAGATCAAGCCTTGCATTGGGCTCCTCACATAGTGCAGAGTCGACTTGAATTTCTCTCTCTTCTTTCCTTACTCTTTCTCAAATAAATAAATAAATAAAATAACATCTTTTAAAAAAAGATGCTACGAAGAAGAATTAAGAATCTGAAATTCAGGAAAAGACAGAATTAAAAAAAAAATTTAAAAACAATGTAGTTCTCCAAGTAGTGAATAGAAAAGTAAATTACCCATTCAGAAAAACTGGAATAAACAGATCTCAAAAAGTAATTAGCCAACTGCTGCAGTTAAAAGACAAACCCCAACACCACACAATTGTGACTCCACCTTGTCTACAATAGAGCTGTGGACAGTTTCCTGGCCTCCTCCTGTTGTGACATTTCCTGGGCTTCTCTGCACCAACTTAATACTATTTTATAGCGAAGCACTATCACAGCAGCATATCACATATTTCCATTGAGACATCAAGCTTTTAAAAAATTGGGAAAACATTATATGTGTAGGTGGAAATCCATTATTACTGAGCCAAATTAAAAGATGGACATAATGTAATTTTCTGACACAGTAGGAACACCATAGAAGAGAATGTCTCTTGAAGCAGCAGCTTCCTTTCTCTATCACTAGTCATAAAGTGTACTTTCTAATTAAAACTTTTAAGTGACTTTAATTACTGAAATAAAAAAGGACCTATGTCAAAATTAGCCCTGTGCACACTGACTAGTCATTAATGTGAGGTCATAAACTTGTTTAGCAGAAATAAAGATAAGATTCAGCCTGAAATCTGAAAATAAGGAGAAAACTCTTCTGTTTATGGTTGTTTGACTTTAGCTAGCCCTGTATTACCATTGACTCAAAGTGGTTTTCAACTATAAATTATAATCTCAACAAGATAAATTAAGGCTTCTGAAAAAGAAATATACAGTGATAAGACTAAGAGCGATGTTTGTTTCACAGAAAGAAAGTAACTTACCTGCTAAAATGTACTACTTCGTACTCTACTGTGTGACCTACCTGGTCATCTCTGGGAAGAAATTTTTTGGCAGCAAAATGTATGAGTTGCTGTGAAGTTGGTTCCACATGCTTTAAAAATAAATAGTGGGATTAGCTCTGCCTCGGATAGATGTCTCCACATTGTTCACGGATGTTGAATTGGTTAATCAGACAGATGGAAAGAAGATCATCACCAGGCACAAAGGATCTTTCTTCTATAAGTAGAAATAAACACTGACTATGTTCTTTTGCTAGCAGCTCAGAATGAATATATTCTCCATATTTATTTGAGTAGCATAAGCAGAAGATTGCATGATATCAATAACAGGAAATTTCCATGAGCTATCATATTATTCCGTATATAAATTTAGCTCCTACTTAACACAGAATCTACTGTAAGCCCGTGGGACACTTATCCCTTGCTATGCATGACATGCCCCACCAAGCCCTCATCTTTACCTAAACTCAGCTTTTACCTCTTCACAGAATATCATACCCACAATGCTCCTTTCTTTCTAGAATCATTTTCAAAGTAAACATAAAATAGTCATCATTCTATCAAGAAAAAATGAACAGATTTACAGTTAAAAAAAATTAGCACCGAGAGCTCTTCAATAGGATACCACCTGGTTCTTAAAGTACTTTTTGTTTTTTTAGTTTTTTTGTGGGGTTTTTGGTCTTTCTGTATTGCTTTGTTGTGCTTGGGGTGGTAAAGAGAGGAGTTTTAATTCAGTTTCAGGCAACTGGTGTCATTTTAGTCACCACGCTCCTTGCAACAGAAACTGACGTTTGTGTGTATGTTCATGTCCAGTAGTGGGGTGTTTGGAAAGGTAAGAGTGGATACAGCCAGAATTGTTTTGTCCAGTAAATGGTTCTCTCATATAACATTTGTGTTGTTGGGAAATGTCAATACCATTCT
This sequence comes from Ursus maritimus, assembly GCF_017311325.1. NCBI lineage: Eukaryota > Metazoa > Chordata > Mammalia > Carnivora > Ursidae > Ursus > Ursus maritimus. The sequence goes on along the minus strand of NW_024424453.1, from coordinate 2,777,479 downwards.
TCTTCACCTCCACCTCTCTCCAATATACTTTAATTTTTTTTCTTTTAGAATAATTTTAGATTTACAGGAAAATTATGAGTATAGGACAGAGGTTCCTCATATCCCACACCCAGTTTTCCTACACGATTAACATCATACTGTGGTAAGATACATTTCTCACAATTAATGAACCAGTATTGATACATTATGATTAATCAAAATCCACATTTTATTCGTACTCCCTTAGTTTTAATTTTTTTCTGTTGCAGTATCTTATCCAGGATACATTACATTAACTCATCTTATCTCCGTAAACTCTTTCTGGCTTTGTCAGCTTCTCAGAAATCCCTTTGTTATTAATGACCTTGAGAGTTTTGAGGAGTGCCACTCAGGTGTTTTGTGGAATGTCCCTCAATGGACATTTGTCTGAGGCTTTGTCAATTATTAGCCCGAGTTTATGTGTTTTAGACAAGAAGACCACAGAAGCTAAGTGCATCTCTTATCACATAATATATATTACCAAAATGTTATTCATTATTGTTGCTGTAACCCTTGATCACTTGGCTAACGTGGCATTTTTCAGTTTTGGTATTGTAAGGTTAGTCTTTTGTTCACCTTGTGCACACTGAGCTCGTTGGAAAGATGTCATTATGTGCAGTCTGCAGTTGAGGAGTGGGGAGTTACGCTCCACCTCTTTGAAGGTGGAATATCTAGATATTTTTAAAAATTATTTGACATAGTAATTTTTTTCTATTTATTCATTTATTTAAATATTAATATGAGCTAATGGAAATTTATTTTGGATTTTGGATTATAATCCAGTACTACTTGGTTTTGTTGCTCACGTTGAGAGCTTTTTCAGTTATCTCTTGAGTTCCCTTGACATCTCCATCCATTGGAGGGTTGAGTTTTTTGTTTTTCGGGTCTTGGGGGTTTTGTTTTGTTTTGTTTTAGGTTTTGAGGTTTTATTTTTCATGTTTGTTTGTTTGAGGACTTGACTTTGCTTCACTACAAGATGCTCCAGGCTCTTTGTGTCTACCTCTTGCTCAGAGATAGAATCAGTCATCTTGCCAAGGAGCGCTGATTTCTTTTATTGGAAAAAAGGAATTAGAAACCAAGATCTGGGTGATTGTGCTGTTTGATACTGTGACTGCTTCTAGGCTCTCTGAGGGGACAGAGAAGGAAAATACCTGTGTAGATATCAACCAATGTATATATGCATATCTATAAAATCCCTGTGTGTTATCAGCTATATTATATTATACTAAATATACTGATATCTCTAACTCTAACCCATAATCACATAGATCATTCTAGCTTCTTCCCCTTTCTGGTCTATAACTCCCCAGTTTAATTATGAGAAAACTGGCTACCACTGTCTGCCATCCATTTATTTTATTGCTCAATTCCAAAACATATGTATAGCGATTTCAGAATCTTTAACTTTTACTCTCATGGGAAATATTAATCAACTACACTACAGTACTTACATATAATTTCTTTTACCTTTAGTCTTACACAATCCACTCATTTCCATAGTTACTTAGGTCAACATCTTGTTTCCCCACCCCCTTCAGTGAGACTTCCTTATACATTTGAATACAGTTAAATTCTTTTGTCACATTCTGCATTCCATTTTAGGAGTCACAGACCTTCTAAAAGACTTTTTTTAAAAAAAGATTTTATTTATTTACTTGAGAGAGAGAGAGAGAGAGCGAGAGAAAGCACAAGTGGAGTGAGGAAGGACAGAGGGTGAGGGAGAAACAGACTTCCTACAGAGCAGGGAGCCCAGTGTGGGGCTCAGCCCCAGGACCCTGAGATCATGACCTGAACCTAAGGCAGATGCTTAACCGACTGAGCCACCCAGGTATCCCTTCTAAAAGACTTTTTTAAAGAAATGTCATGCATTAAATTTCAGTCCTGTACATTAATGCATAAATATTTTTATTCTCCCTTCTGAACATGGAATCAACTAGGGTTAATTCCACCCATATTAGAATCTCGCCCTTAGGAGAAGTGCTCACTGCACTCTTCCCATCTAGCTTCCTAACTCTGACACTGGGGAGTTTTAAAGCTCTGATTTATTTCACATCACTTTTCTTTTATTCCTCAAAGGCAAACCTACAAAAACTCTTGTCTGGCTGACTTTTCCACTTTGCATTCATCCTCATAACTTCCAGACGAGATCAGGCGCGTTCAGGGTGGTATGGCCGTAGACTCCTCATAACTTCCAAACCCCTTTTTGGGTTGATCTCAAACAGAATGACTCAAAATTTGCATATTTCAATTAGCATTCCTTAAATTGATAAATAACATTAAATAGTAAGAATTCTCACTTTAGGGGTTCCTGGGTGGTTCAGTCATTAAGCACCTGCCTTCGGCTCAGGTCATGAGCCTGGGGTCCTGGTGTCCAGCCCCACATTGGGCTCCCTGCTTAGTGGGGAGCCTGCTTCTCCCTCTCTAACTTCCCCTGCTTCTGTTCCCTCCCTCGCTGTCTCTCTCTGTCAAATAAACAAAATCTTAAAAAAAAAAAAAATTCTCACTTTAGAATTTTGTATCAAAATTTTTCATTGTGAAAAAGAGTTCTGTATTTGCATCTGTGTGTATGGATGGATGGGTTGTATGCTAAGATGTAAGACATGAAATTAAACGTAGAGTTGAATTATATGCCATTATGTAAAGCAGGCATGAGATATTGAAAAAATCAAACCTTTTGTTAGTTATATTTGTGCTTAAAATGTAACCATTTTTAAAAATCTATTTTCTGGGTTTTTAAGATAGCTCTGCCCTATTAATTCATTCTTTCACAAAATAGTTAATAAATATATCTAGCTAATGTATATACATTGTATTATCTGCCAGTGGTGCAGTAACCACTGCTGACTAACCAGGGGAAAAATAAGGGGAGAGTGTTGCCTGGCTGGCTCAGTCGGTAGAGCATGTGACTCTTGATCTTGGGGTCATGAATTTGAGCCCTACTTTGGGCATAGGGCTTACTTAAAAAAACAAAAACAAAACCAAAAACCCTTCAGCTCAGCCCTGACTGGTCTCCACAGCCCACAGATCTCTCTGGCCACTCTGCTGACACCAGGTATAGTGCCTCACAGCCTTTAGAATAAAGACCACAAGGGGCGCCTTGATGGCTCGGTCTGTTAAGGCTCTGCCTTCAGCTTGGGTCGTGATCCCAGGGTCCAGGGATCAAGCCCCACTTTGAGCTCCCTGCTCAGCAGGGAGTCTAGTTCTCCCTCTGCCTCTCCCCCTGGCTTGTGCTCTCTCTCTCATTCTCTCTCTCTCAAATAAATAAATCTTTTTAAAAAAAAAATGAAGACCACATTCTTTAAAATAAATAAATAAATAAAGTTTAAGTAATTAACTTAAACATTTTATAAAGGTTATATACCATAAAAACTATTTTAACATTAAACACATTAAAATTTACCAATTTTGTTATCAGGAATATAAAACCTTTAGAATCTGCTTCATGTGTTGATGAATGTAGACAGAGACTAATTAGGTGATTTGCTTAAATGTCAGACACAACTCTAATGCCAAAAAATAATCTGGGAGCATATTCATGTTAATTGCATGTTACTTTTCATTTTGTTCAACAAAGAGAGAATTATTTTAATAGAAAAACTGAAAAACAAGAGGGGAAAAAACAATTCCAGATGGATGACTGTGCTGACAACTGCACTAACAATCTGTCTCTTTAACTCTGACATTAGCTTTACTCCCAAGGCTAAAAATATTAGTCATTCTTGAGCTAAAACTTGTTTTCTTAATACATTTTGTCTATATTCTTAAGATGCTGTTAGGCTTTTGCATAATCAGCAATCATTCTTACCTTGACCTGCCCGCACCTTAATTCTTGCTCATGCTGTAATCAGTCTTCACCTAACTTTATTTCATCCTCCTAGAATTGTCAGAACTCTTATCGTATATGAATTGTACCTATAGTGCAGTTCAGGATTTACTTCTGCAAGAGGCAAACTTTTCAAAATAATTTAAATGTAATGTTTCTGAACCCAAGTAAATTAATTTCTGTAGAGAAACTTGCTTAAATTTTTTTTTCAATTTGAAAAATCCTTATGTATTGTTCTTAAAAAGAGTTAGCTGTATGTTTAATTCAGACATATGTACATATGCTGTCATAAGTATATTAACCTGTAGTCACAATTAACTGCAACTTTATATTATAGAATAACTATTTTGTGTATAATTTTAGCATGAAAACATTGTAATACTTAGGTTGATAACATTTGATGTTTCTTAATGGTGTTTAAATTGTTAAAAATATCAGTTACTTCATGTTATGAGTTTTATATACACTTTATTGAAAGGATTTTTGAGCCTTAATCTGAAAAGGTGTAACCTCTGTTATCTAATATTTATCTATATAACATCTATTATTTAAATATTATCTATTTTAAATCATTAAGTCAAATATTTTGTAATAAATGGAATTTTATAAAAGGTCTTCTAACATAAAAAGAGTTATGATTTCTATGTCCATTCTCTATTACAGTAAATAGTAATTTGGATAGTGATCATTGCAAATTTCTAGATACTTCATAATATTTACAAGATAAGTCAGTTCTCTTTCTGAAATCATAGTACATTTTTCTTTTCCAATTAATTTGGCAAGTAAACTGTTCAGGAATTCACAATAAAATATGCTATCCAAAGTCCTGGTGTTGTGTGTGTGCGTGTGTGTTTGCATGGTTATAAATACAAAAAGTAGAATTCAAACTTTCAGATCCAAAGTCAATAGGAGACTTTAAGGTAATTCAGTTCTTTTTTTTTTCTTTTTTTTGTAAAGATTTTATTCATTTATGAGCGAGAGAGTGTGTAGGGAGAGGGGCAGAGGAAGAGGGAGAAGCAGACTCCCCACTGAGCAGGGAGCCCAACACAGGACTCGATCCAAGGACCCCGAGATCGTGACCTGAGCCAAAGGCAGATACTTAACTGACTGAGCCATCCAGATGTTCCTAGGGTAATTCATGTCTAAAATAGACTGTCAGTGTGCCTGGCGCATAGTTGGTTAAGACTGTGATTTTTGGTTTTGGCTCAGGCCCTGATCTCAGGGCTGTGAGATCAAGTCCTGTGTCCAGCTCCACACTCAGCACTCAGTGAAGAGTCAGCTTAGGTTTCTCTCTCCTGTTCCCTCTGCCCATTCCCCCCACCCCTCTCTCTAAAACAAATAAATAAAACTTTAAAAAATAAATAAAATAAAATAGTTTGTCCTTTTTTCAACTGTATTTTCTACCTTTTAGCTTGCTCAAGACAACTTTTAAAGGTACTGAAAGGGGGTCCCCAGTCAGTTAATCGGGCCTTCAGCCCAGGTGATGATCCCAGGGTCCTGGGATCAAGCCCCGCATTGGGCTCCTTGCTCGGCAGGAGCCTGTTTCTCCCTCTCCCCTGCTTGCCATTCCCTGTGCTTGTTCTCTCTCTCTCCCTCTCTCTGTCAAATAAATAAATAAAATCTTGAAAAAAAAAATAAAGTTACTGAAAGAACGTGTTAAATCTTCTGTTTTCTGAGAAACAACCAAAGAAATACATATATTACATAAAATATAGATATATATTATGTAAATAAATATATATAATACATACACATATTACATATAATAATAAACTATAAATATATATGGCTTATGTATATATTTTTAGTAATTGAATATCTGTGATTTCTATTAAGAAATATTATCAGTAATCGCTAGCTGAATTCTAAAAACCTATGCAACAATATAGGTTCAGCAACAGAAAGGAAAATTCTCAAGTGACTATATGCTTGATAGTCAATGAATGATTTTTTAATTGTTCTGCTTTTTCTTAAACAATTAAGTATATTTGGCATGTAAATGTATTTCTTCTCTTAAATTTTATTTAATTTTAGAGTTATTAAGTTTTATCTGGGCAAAAATATATTTCAAAAGCAGTCACATTCAAGAACCTGGATATTGCTTTAAAAAGTACTCTCCTTTATCAGTGTCAGTTTTCTTTTATTTCTGTCATAGAGTCCCTGTATAAAAAAGCTAACAAATAATTCTTAATACTTTCTAACCAAAATATGTCCCACATTTATCTCTCCGCATGATGTCTTCTAGGTGCATTGTGAGTGCACACATTTCTGTGGTGGAAAATGGGTTCCCACCGACTGCTTGTTCACGTAGCTAAGCTTACTAATAACACTTTTCTCTGAAGTGGGAAGTCTTTTATATCAATAAATGCTGGTCGATCCAACAGACTTACCAACTGATAAGTTAATAACTTAGTACATAGAGAAGGAAAAAAAGTATGCCAGTATAGGAAATAATACTATAATTATTTAATTGTATAACAATTATAAATATGTATCATGGGTTTATGATTTATCAAAATTATGTTATATAATACACACATTATCATATATATTAATAATTGCAATGATAGCGTAAAGGATTTTGATTGGTGATTATGGCTTATAGCTAATAGCAAAGAGGCACTAATATCCACGTTAAAAGAAAGATTCAATTATTTGGACCAGATCCTCTGTTCACAACTTTTGGGGAGTTAAAAAAAAAGTCATGTTGCTACGAAAGAGCACCATCCCAGCTTCCCCAATACCTCCATTTATCAAAGTAAATTAAGCAAAGAACAGAGTGAGAGTGGAACAATAGTGAGGCTCTAAGTAAACTCCAAGAGACTGACAGTGGGTTCCAGAAAAAGAGACTGTCATTTGGCTAAATGTTTGTTAAGCTGAGAAATCTACAGGTCCACTCTGGTGTTCCAGTGAGCAGGGAGAACCTGGTCAGAAATTCTTAGGGGAATGTAACTTGTATCCCCTTTAGTGTGGAAGAAAATATTAACACTGGGAGTAGTGTCCATTTAGAGGTAGACATCCGGAAGGAAGTAGTGTGTAGCAGAGCAGTGTGAGAACACCATGATGTCATAGTGTGCGGAGGAAGAAGACCTCGAGATGGCTAACCCCAGCTACTTGTGGTCTTTAGAATTCAAGTGAAGGACTTCAGCTTTCACTGTGAGTCCTCCTAAAGAAGCATAGTAATTTAGAAGTTAAGAGAAAACTTAGAGATACTCAAGGTTTGATTCAAGGAGTGGCTATAAACTAGCACAGTCTGATCATGCTATATGTTATGTGTTGAAATGACCTTTAAATCCATATTAACCATAATGAGTCAGACAAAATACCTTTTTGAAGAGCTTTCTCATACCTGAATTTTCAGTGCTTATAGCCATCATGTGAGTAAGGCATTGTTTCATACCTTTGTTGGTCAAACTGTAAACCAGAGAATTTAAAGAATTTCTCAGAGCCATATAATAAGAATGGCCCATGAGTTTTCAATGTATTATTGGTTATATCCACTTTTTTAAACGATAAACTTGTCTCTTTTCTATTCTCTTATGTAAGTTTGTACATCATCTCTTCATTCACTTTTAGAATTCAGAAATGTAAAACAAGAAATAAACTTCCAAATTTAAAATAATTGATTTTAATTTTCTGTATTTATTTTCTTTTTAATAGAGATATAATTCACATGCCATAAAATTCACCATTTCAAGTTACAAAATTTAGTTGTTTTCAGTATATTCACAAAATTGTACAATCAACACCACAAAATAATTTCAGAATATTTTCATCATCCGAAAAACAAAACAAAACCAGTATCCATTAGCAGCCCCTTTTTACCTCCTCCACCCGCAACCTATAAAAACCACTAATTTACTTTCTTTCTCTCTACATTTGTCTATTCTGGACGTCTCATATAAATGAAGTCATAAATATGTGGTCTTTTGTGTCTGGTTTCTTCCACACTTCTTTCACATCTTCATCTATGTTGTAACATGTATCAGAACTCCATTGCTTTGCATGGTTGAGTCATGTTCTGTTGCAGGGTATAAAACTTTGTGTTTATTCATTACTGATGGTCATCTGTGTTTTCCCACTTTTTGGCCATTATAAAAATTTATGCTTTGAACATTCATGTACAAATGTTTGTGTACACGTAAGCTTTCAATTTTTTGCATATATGCTTAGGAGTAAAATTGCTAGGTCATGTGGTAATTCCATGCTTAACTATTTGAAGAACTGCCAAGCTGTCTTCTACAGTGACTGGTACTACTTTAAATCCTAACCAGAAAAGTATGAGTGTTCCAATTTCTCCCTGTTGTCACTAACACTTGAAATTGGCTTTTTTTATTAAAGCCATGCCAATGGGTATGAAGTGGTGTATCATTGTGATTTTGATGTGCATTTCCCTAATGAGTAATGATATTGAATATATTTTCATGTGGTTATTGACTATGTGTCTGTCTTCTTTGGGAAAGTATCTATTCAGAATTCAGATAATTTAACTATCAGTTGGGTTGTTCAGATTTTCATTGCTGAGTTGTAATAGTTTTTTTCTCCCAGTTTGTGGATTATCTTTTCACTTTCTTGATCATCTGTGTTGAGGTACAAAAGTTTCTAATTTTGATTGAGTCCAATTTATTTCTTTATTTTTATTATTTGCTTTCAGTTTCATATCTTATGGTTTTAACTTTCATTTAGGTCTTTGGTCCATTTTTTTTTTCACATGAAACCCTCCTCTTAAACTCTGTCCTGTAAGTGCATTTATATTTATTGTTAAAGTTAACATATTATGAATCAACATTTCAAACACAATAAATTGAGCAAAATGCAAATTCCCTTCTAAAACCGTAAGTAATTCTTCAGTATTACATCTATAGTTTTTTTTTTTTTTTTTTAAAGATTTTATTTATTTATGTGACAGAGAGACAGCCAGAGAGAGAGGGAACACAGCAGGCGAGTGAGAGAGGAAGAAACAGGCTCCCAGCAGAGGAGCCTGATGTGGGACTCGATCCCGGAACGCCGGGATCACGCCCTGAGCCGAAGGCAGACGCTTTAACGACTGCGCTACCCAGGCGCCCCTACATCTATAGTTTGATAAATGGTATGTACCATTTACGTTAGTATGCATATGTATGTAAATATTATATATCAACTCGTCAAGTAATACACTAGTTTTATACTACTATTCTTGTCAAATGAGGTGTTTTATACCTGTTAGGTCAAAAATGCCTTTTTTTTAAGCTCAAGTTTTATTCAAGATCATGCCAGTTTTACTTTGCTTTCTTATTGGACTATGACTAGAAAAATATGTAAAATATGACTATATATATGACCAATATGACTAATATATATGCTGTTTGAAAGATCTAATTGCTTTTCTTTTTTCTTGTTATTTGCCTTCCCTATACTTTCAAGATTATCACCAGTTTGTTCAGATCAAGATCTTTGAAGTCATCTTTGATACTTTTTTTTTAATCTCACACATGGAATCTATCAACAAATCCTGTTAATTCCACTTTCAGAATGTGTTCAGAATCCATCCATCCGTTTCTTTCTTTTTTTTTTTTTTAAGATTTTATTTATTTATTTGAGAGAGAGAAAGCGAGAGACAAAGCACGAACAGAGAGGGAGGAGCAGAGGGAGAGGAAGGGGTAGAGGGAGAGGAGAAGCAGGCTCTCTGCTGAGCAGGGAGCCTGACATGGGGCTCCATCCCAGGACCCCAGGGATCATGACCTGAGCTGAAGGCTGACACTTAACCGACTGAGCCACCCAGATGCCCTGAGAATTCATCCATTTCTGATATAGATCAACTCCACACCTTTTAATTTCTCTCTAGCCTCGATCACTGTAAAAGCTTTCTAAATGTTCTTGCTGCCATTTATCTGCTATTTATGCTCACAGTGTATTCATGATACAATATTCAGAGTGTTCTTTTAAAAAGAAGACAGGATTTGCTGCTGATTGGATCAAATTCCACTTTTGGACTTCTGTCTTTTTTCAGAACACTAAATGAAAGGCTTTCTGTCCATCGAAGTGACTTTACATCAGCTGGGCTCTTCTGTTTCTCTTATTTCTTCTCCTTCCATTTGTCCTTTTCCCACTCTATTTAGCTCTACTTGCATTATATTTTTTTTCTGTTTTTCTTCTTCATTTTGCCTTCTTAAATTCCTCATTGTTATTTACTAAAATATGAAAGATAAATTTTGTGTATTTCATCACCTTGAGTCTACATTCTCAGGTTTCCACTCTTCCATTTAAGTCAAAATGCATCTATTGAAACCAATTTTGGTTTTTACTCATGTTAAGGAATGTCACCAAGAATATCATTAATCTTAACACTAGCATTGCAACTGTTAAGAACAAGTGTATGTAAAAATTACTATTTTTGAAACACAGCAAGAGTCAAATTGTGATCTATTTACTGAAAAATTAAATGCTTCACTGCCTCTATTTTATTCAGAAACATCATTTATTTGACTATTTCTGTAATCACCTTAAAATAAGTGCTATATGTCTCTAAAAGTACACTTTTATAATAACTTGATTTTCATGCTGTTGCAAAATAAATTCATCACTCAATTGATGAAACAATCAGATTTGAAGACTTTGTTGACAGATTCCAGCTGTCAGTGTGGGCATCCCAACTTTGTATCTCTGTAGCTTTGTCCAGGCCATTTATATTTTGAGGCTGGCTTTCCTCATATATAACATAAAGATAACAATGCCTACTTCCAGTGCTACTGAGCAAGTTCAACTAGGTAATGTATTTAAAATCTCTGCCACAGAGCTTAGTAGTTTATAGGCAATCAGTAAATGACAATTTTTCCCCTTTGTCCCTTTTCACAAATCTCCATCAAGTGTCATGTTTTTAATTGCATTAATGTTGCTTTTGTGCATCTAAAATTAAAATATTATATATTTTTACAAGATTGTTTTGTTACCAATGTTATATTTTCTAACTATCGTTATAATACCATGCTTTTCATAATGACTAGAAAACTTTTTTTTTTAATATTTATGGGAGCAGGTTTAATTATCTTTTTGTCTAAATGGGGGATGGAAGAAAACAACAGTCTCTTTGCTTGTAGAAACATGACACAATCTTATGAAGGTTGATTGAAGCATTTGATTTAAGGAAATTACTTTCCTACATTAAGAAAGGTGTTTATATAACAACTTGACTATTAACTATCAAGCATGGCAATTTCATCACTCCACCAGCTGTTCATATTTAATATTTGCATAATAGAATGAATAGTTCCTATAGTTATTGGTCTAGATTTTCATCTTTATCCCATGTGGACACACTTTTATCAAAATAATCACTTCTTTCATGAGCTTTCTGTTGGGTCTAATTTACTTTTCTTTTGTAGTTATATGGTTATGAGGACATAAACTTTCTCATACAAGGTAAGTCTGTTGGGTATTATAAAAGTATATTGAGTTTCATTCTATTGATATACAGAGTGAAGACTATTTGATTCAAAATTTAATAAATATTCAGCACAGCACAAAACAGCTTGTGCTTGATGGTTTGTAGAAGGTGTTTATATTTCTAATAGCATGTTGGACATACTATCTCCTTTGAAATGTTGAAATAGCAATCAAATTACTTGTTCTCCCTGAAGTATTATTCATCATTCAGATTCTTACGTTTACTTTTGATATACATTTGTAAATTGTAATGAGAAACAATATATTATTCTACTTACTCCTCCATATGACTTAGTTAAAATAAGTTGTGAATGTGTGTGTACACATACATATATGCATACACATATCCTCACACATACATGGATTTTATACTTAATCTGTGTAACCTTTTGAGCTATGAACAAGAGGGATTGAAAAGAATATTTTTATCTCCCATTATATGATATACTAGATGCTCAGAACAAACCTGACAATTAAAATTTAAATGCAGCATAGATTCAATTTTTTTTTTAAATCACCGATACACAGGAAAAAAAAAAAAGAGGCCAAGATGAGATGAAAGTGGAAGGCCTGAGATTTGGTGAAATGTAAATGCCTATTCCACTTTATGTTGATGAATCTTCATCATATTAAAGAAATAGATTTATAGGAGACGTAGTAAAAAGTCGAGTACCTAGCCCAGGTGAGAAGGCTAATAGGATACCCCAGAATAAACCAGAAACTCCAAAAAAGATATATCTTAATTTTACAGACGAAAAGAAGGCATCAGCAAGAAACTTGCTTACCTTGACCTTAATATTGGCTTGAGGGAGACAATTCTCCATTAAGAATCCATGATCGTACACTGGCCCTCACACAAGTTTCACCTCAGAGGTGGCGGGATGTGGACTCCAAGCTTTAATTTACCATGATCTGCACTAGTTTCTGTTTCCATCTGTCTGGCAGAGGCAAAGGCAAGCACTTTTGGAGTGATAAAATTTCAACTCAGCTGTAAACATTTCCATGAATTAGTAATTCAATGAAAAGTCATAACACCATAAAGAAAGAAGCATCATGAGACTGAGCCAAAAGAAACAATTGTGAGCAGAATAAGAGCTAAAAATATTTCCAATATTGGAACTAGATACACAAAAGTGTTATTTGTTACAGGAAAGAAATAACAAATTTGAATATATGAGAAAGGAAGACAGGTCAATGAAAATGATTAAGAAGTTTTTAAAGGTTAGAAATTTTAGAACATAAAAATTAATAAGATTAAAAATTCAGTGAATGAGTTAAACCATGCCTTAGACCAAACTGAAGAGCTAGCTGGTCAGTATATATTATATATGAATCAATTAACCAGAATTCAATTCAGATAAACAGACATAGGAAATGCAAAGATTAAGTCTTATAGCAATCAGAATAAAAAGATGTAACTTTAAATTTTTTTAGATTTCAGAGGGATGTCATGCTAAATTATGAAAGAGAAAATAGTCAAAGCCATAATAATTGAGATTTTTTTCCAGCACTGCTGAAAAAAAATCTCAGTTCTGAAAAGACACACACACACACACAGATAGTCATGTAATAGTGAAAATGAAAAACACAAAAGCCAAAGAGAACCTCTTAAAAACAGACAAAAGGAAAAATAGGCTATTTACAAATAATTCCAGTTAGATTCATACCTAATTTCTCAATAACAACAAAGGGAGTGAAAAGAACTTGGCACGTTTTCAATAGTCTGGCCTCCCAGTTTTTATATTTTGTGAAATTGTCTTTTAAGAATATTGGTAAAATAGTTCCAGTAAAGACAGAGTAGCCTCTATCCATACTAATCCATCTGTTCATAACAATTATATACCCTGGACAAAATACACAAGGCAATTATTTGCAAACAACCAAACATGTGTTCGGTTGTCATTTAATTCTGTTAATACATTTACAGACCTTTCTAACACCACATAGATGCAGCAGAGATATCAATGTTTGAAACACGATACATCAGTAAAAGCTACAGTATTATTTTCTATTCTGTAACAATAGAATTTGTTTTTTCTGTGTATCATATGTTCTCAATAAATGTGGTGGTGAATAGAAGCCGTTCTTTAGTAAATTTTAGTTTCCCATCCTCTTTTTGGAAATACTGATGCAGATTTCACAGTATAGGATTTTCCAGACAAGAGCTTCCAGGTGTGGTTATGTAATTTTGTCCATCTTTCTCAAAAAGAGATGACACAGTGCTGTTCCTTCATCAGTCCAATACCAGCAGCTTCACCATGGGGAAGGTGTTAGAGAACACTAACCAGGAAAATGTTAGAGAACAAGAAACACCACATTGTTCAGTGAGTCCCGTCATAGCTTAGGTTTACCAGTCTTTCTATAAAATCACCACCATAGCAGGCTGTTCTAAATTCCCAATAACTGTCCTAATTGCCTTTCAGAAGCAAAAGTAAATCTTCCTTGCAGAATCCTCAAATTATCCCTATGATTTTTCAAGTAATATACTCAGCATTTAATCAAAAATTACTTAAAATAACAGAGAACAGAACCAAATTACCAAAATTGAGAGATGGGGGAAAAAAGGACAATAATCCCATAAGCAATCCAAACGTTGATGCTATTGAGAAATTGAAAACAACATAGAGAATTTTAAAAGAAGAATGTAGTATTTAAAAAAAATAGAAATATTAGAACAGAAATAAAATGACTAAAATTAAGAATTCAAAATGTGGGTTTAACAACAGGTTAGACATGGCAGAGGAGAGGATTAGTAAACTAAAAATAAGTCACTAGAATGTATTAAATAAAAAGAAACACAGAAGGATAGAAACTGGGGGAACGCAGCAGGTTATAATAGGACACTTTATACAATGGAATATTACTCAGCCATAAAATATCTCACATAATTTCATTGAAGATCCAGAAGGAAAGAAGATAGAAAAAGATACAAAAGCAATACATGAAAAGATAGTGGATAACAGTTTTCCAAATCAATCAAAACATCAAGCCACATAGTCAAGAAGCAAAAGTCAGACAGAATAAATACAAAGAAAACAACATCTTGGAGATACCAGAGAACTACCAAGAGAGCAAAGAATTAGGAAGGCAAAAGCAGAAACTAGAGAAGGAAAACCAAATACCTGGTGAGACTATAATTCAAACTGACGGCACAATAAAGACATTTTAGGGCCAAGAAAAAAAATCTGAGAAAATAACAAAATATATGTTAAGAGCAGAAATGAATGAAAGGGGGGAAAGGACAATAAAGAGAATGGAGAAAATAAATTTTGGTTCTTTGAAAACACTAATACTTTTGATAAAGACCTAGCAAAACTGATTTAGAAAAAAAATGAGACAGAGAAAATAGAGAATATCCACACTGTTGATATTATTAATTATTTTTTAAAAGGACATCACTTACAAGTCCTACTAAAAATAAACAGTTAAAAGAGGATATTATGAACAACTTTGTTGCCAATACATTTGAAAAATTAGATGAAGTAAACAGATTCCTAGATGTATAAATAGTTTGACAAAATTTAGCATTTATTTATAATACAAAATCTGCATTAAGGATCAGCAAATTCTTTCTTGAGGGGCAAGATATAAATATTTTTGTTTTTTAGGCCACACAGTTTCAGTCACAAGTACTCAATACTGAGATTGTAGAATAAAACGGGTCAGAAAACATGCAAATAGTCACTGTTATGCTCCAGTACAACTTTGTTTATGAAAACAGGCCATAGTTTGCTGACCCAGCTCTAAATAATTATGAGTTACAGGGAATTATGTCAATCAGATAAATGATACTTATTAAAAACTTAGAGCAAACATCATATTTAATCATGAATTATCAAAAGCTTTTCTCCTTGAGATAAAACAGAAAAGGAGGCTCACTTTCACCTCTTCTAAGTGACCTATACAGGTCATGACATGAGCTTCCAGGTGTGGTTATGTAATTTTGTAATTACAAAATTATATATGTGCTGTCCAATTACTGTAGCTACTAGACACATAGGGTGATATCTTTTTAAATTAATTTAAAACAGAGTAAATATAAAGAATAAAACTGCTACCTTTATTACCAGTTAAAGCTAAGTCAGAGCATGTAGCTTAGTACAAGACCCAAATGGTCCTACTAACCGAATTCTAGATTATAGACAGATGTACCCAGCTCATGCAAAGCTGGATCAGAACCTTTGCACACTTTACAACACAGAGAAGATTAAGAAAAACATTTGTTCTTTGTAGGCAGGTGTGTACCTAAGCAGCACAGAACTGAACTAGGTACACTCATTGTTATAACGTACTTACGAAGAAGAGAATTCATTATATCTCTATCTTAGTCAATTTGGGCTGCTGTAAAAAATACCACAGATTGGGTGACTTATGTAAAGAGAAATTTATCCTCACAGTTCTAGAGTTTAGAAGTCTAAGATCAGGATGTTAGCACAACCAGGTTCTTCTGCAAAGGCCCTCTTCTGGATTGCAGATGGTCAACTTCTTGCTGTGTCCTCACATGTTGGAAAGGACTAGAGAGCTCACTCTGACCTCTTAAGGGCACTAATACCATTTATGAGAGCTCCATCCTAATGACTTAATCACTTTCAAAGGCCCCACCCCCTTATACCATCTATAAAGCAACAGGAATAAGACACTGTGGTATTGTCAAAAGAACAGAAAGATAATATCAATGGAACAGAATAGAGCCCACAAATAAACCCACATAAATATAGGCTGTGATTTGACAAAGGAGCAAAGGAACAGGTATTCTTTTCAATAAATTGTGGTAGAACAAAATAAGCGTGCAAAAAATGAATCTAGACACAACCTTGCACCATTTACAATGATCTCTAAATGGATCATAAACCTGAATAAAAACCACAAAACTATAAAACTCCTAGAAGATATCATAGAACAAAATCTAGATTACCTTGGGCATGGTGATGCCTTTTTAGATGCAATACCAATGGCATGATCTGTGAAAGAAAGAATTGATAAACTGGACTTCATCAAAATTAAAAACTTCTGCTCTGTGAAAGACTGTGTCAAGAGATAAGCTGCAAATTAGGAGAAATATTTGCAAAACACATATCTGATAAAGCTCTGTTAAGCAAAATATGCAAAAACTATTAAAACTCAAAGAAAAGAAAATAAACAACTATATTAAAAAATGGACAAGAGACCTGAACAGTCAACTCACCAATGAAAATATATAGGTGACAAATAAATATATGAAAAGATCTTCATCATATATATTAGGGATTTGCAAATTAAAACAACGAGCACAGAACCATCATCAAAAATATTTCTTAAAAAAAGCATTTTAAGGAAAGAAATATCACCCCTCCTTGTTTTCCTCCTGTGGGTTAAATGGTTCTGTTATCATGTGTTCGTAGCATTTATGTGCATGGATAAATGTTTATAGAATTGTGATATGTATAAAACCATGGAAATGAAATACATATATTTTAATTTTTCCATTTACTCGATAACTAGATAAAAATAAATTAAAAAACTAAATGACATATAGATTGACATAGTTTATTAAAGAAATTATCCTCCTTTTAGATATGATGGAAGTATAATTTCAATAAATTGTATTTTTTCAAAGAAAATAGTTATATATTTACATAGGTAGTAAAAACAAATATTCTAGTTTCATATTTATGCAGAAGAAAAATAACCACTTTTGGTTTCTTAATTCAAGAACATTTAAGTAACCCTGAAATGATGTACAGTTCATCATACTTATGAATTTACCATTATCTTCTTTTTGGGAAAACCAAGTCTGCAAGACAGTTTGACTTTAAGGTAGTTGTGTTTAGTAGTTCTCGTTGCATTAACTTCTATGCCTTCTATTGCCTCAGGGGAACAATAAACTATTGAGGAGAGGCATATGGTCTTCATTAGGTTAGGCATTCCATCTATGTAGTCTGTTACATCCCAAGCACCCAGCACAGCACAAGACATATAATACATGTTCAGTAATCACAGTTTTCTTGTCAGATAGTAAGTTGTACTTAAGTTTGCTCTTTTCTGTTGAACTTTGTTTCTTTTTAGTATGTTCTAAATCTAGTTTTTAAAAAACAGATGTTAATACTTCTAAGAAATCATGACTCAGTGGAAAAAGTATGGCTCTAGAAATGTCAGACTCCAAGAACAGACATTTCTGCAAAGAAGACATCCAAATGGCCAACAGACACATGAAAAAATGTTCCATATCACACGGCATCAGGGAAATACAAATCAAAACCACAATGAGATACCACCTCACACCAGTCAGAGTGGCTAAAATTAATAAATCAGGAAACAAAAGATGTTGGCGAGGATGCTGAGAAAGGGGAGCCCTCCTACACTGTTGATGGGAATGCAAACTGGTGTAGCCACTCTGAAAATAGTATGGCGATTTCTTAAAAAGTACAGCTACCCTATGACCCAGAAATTGCACTACTGGGGATTTACCCTAAAGATACAAATGTAGTTATCCGAAGAGGCACCTGTACCCCAATGGTTATAGTAGCAATATCCACAATAGCCTAACCATGGAAAGAGTCCAGATGTCCATCGACAGATGAATGGATAAAGAAGAGGTGATACACACACACACACACACACACACACACACACACACACACTGGAATACTACTCAGCCATCAAAAAATGAAATCTGACATCGGGGAGGGTATGTTTTGTGGTGAGCACTGGGTGTTGTGTAAGACTGATGAATCACAGACCTGTACCCCTGAAACAAATAATACATTATATGTTAATTTAAAAAAGAAAAAAAGAAAAAGAAATGTCAGACGCTGGTTCTAATTATTAGTTGTGATACCTTGGGCAAGTTACATAATTCATCAGACTTTTGCAAAAATAACTTTAAATAGATAACTGTATTAATTTCCCATTGCTGCTCTAACCAGTTATTATAAATTTAGTAGATTAAGACACAGATTTATTATCTTACAGGTCAGAAGTCAAACTCAAAGTGTCAGCAGGGTTTCTTCTAGAAATTCTATGACAGAATTCATTTCAGCTTCTAGAAACCACTTGCATTCCTTGCCTTTTGGCCCCTTCCTCCCGAAGAGCATCTTCAAATCTCCTTCTGCTCTTGTCATCATATCTCTTTGTCTGACTCTCACTATCTTGCCCTTCTCATAAATAACCTTGTGGTTACATTTGTAACACCTGGATAAACTCCCCCATCACAAGATCCTTAACTTAATTACATCTGCAAAATCCCTTTTGCCATGTAAAGTAACATAATTACAGTTTCTAGATTTGTGGCTACGTTTGGGAGCGGAAGGGGTGCATTATTCAGCCTGCTACAATAACACTTACCTTAAAAGGTTTTTAAGAGGATTAAAGGATTTTGAATATATGAACATTTGGTAAAATGAATTGGCCTTGTGTGATGCATTTTGTATGCATCTGTATCTATCTTTCTTTCTACCTACCTACCTACATTTTATATCTGTTTATTGAAGTTATCTGTAACCAACAAATTAAGTAATACTTTGATATTTTAATGCATTTCATTATAGTTTCGTATGGCTCATTTATGAGAGTATGGTTATACTATGAATGCAATATTAATTTATAGAAAATCTTTGGAAGTTGACTTTTGGAAGGTTGAAAGTTATAATGTTAACATTTTAAAATAAAGCAATAAAATGCTGAAATAGGCTTGGGGGCCTAATAGGAAAATTTATTGAAATCACTGGAGTATAATATCTTGGCAGAGTGTCAAATTTTATACACTAATGGATTATACCCAAGTATTACACCTCAGCCTATTTGGCCAGAAGTTGTAGTCTTTATTGTATGTGTGTTTGTTAAGCTTTACACCATGCCTTTCTTTCCCCTTTGCAAAGGACTAAAATAACTAAATACTGCATTTTCTTTAATGTGACATTTTTCACATTTGTCATTTTTATGATAAAACAGCCCCATAATCTATGCTTCTTAAATAAATTTGTATACTCTGATTTTGTTTAGTGAGTTATACATGTGACTTTATGTTTCATGACATAAGCTCCTATTAATCTCCACAAACTTTTTAACAAGTCGTAATATTATATCTAGAAAAGTGGTGGAACAAATTATAATTTATTGAGTATTTAAAACATGTGTTTGGCAGTATGAGATCTTCTGAAACTGTTGTATTAAAGTTAACATGGAGGAAATCGCTGTGTCACACTTGAAAACAAGGATGCAATGCCTGTTTTCCTTATAAATATACTTCCTCTTCATATACAATGCATAAAATCTAAATTCACAGAATACATTTATGAGATTTATTTTATAGTTTGCTGCACTTCCTACAATCTATGAATTGAACTGTAAAACATCAGTTGATTCCATGGTGTGAGCCAAATCAGCTGGTAGAGTACAGTGGTGCATATTTAGGATGGCAGAACCAAATGCTAAATACACACTCTCTCCCTCTCACGCGCACATACACCTACCATTTAACTTGGCCTCAATCAGATAACTAGAAACAGATATTGTACATTCAACAGAGATAGTATCTTGTATATAGTGTACAATATATAGATATTTTATATTCAAATAGTGTACATTAGTAACCATGTTTCTTTTCAATAGGTCTATGAATATATGTTCAGAATAGTGACAGGAGGTATTTAGAGTGACATAAACTGAAGAAGACAACTCAGTGCAAATTCATAAGAAATACTTGGAATGAAGATCATTATATTTTGCTACATGTAAACATACATGTGGCTTTTATTAATATGTGCTAAATACTATTATTTTTCATGAATCCACAATAATTGCTTTCTTAAAGAAAATAAATTCAATATTCATCTTATGTAGTAATTTCAGATAATTATGTACACTCTGCTAATGCTATATTTTTCTTATTCAAGTTACCTTAATGCTTATCTCTTCATGGTCATTAAATTACAAAGAAGAAAAACATGGTAAAGATAAATATCCACTTGTAGTGAAGTGAAAATGAGGGAAAGCCCTTTCATGGGGATGTGAATAGACTAGTCACATTCTGAAATATGGTTTTAAAAAAAGAGAAGGTTTTTTGGAAGGTTTTTGGGAAATTTACAAATTTTTCTTTCATTGGATTTTTTTCAGGGCTATTACCCATGGTTTTGAGGAATAATATCTGTTCTAATTAATATTAGTTTATGATAAGCAGAAAATTATATTTTATAATTTATATTCTATATATATTATAATACATATAATATATAAATATTTATATTTTATAATATATATTTCTCAACATTTACTGAGAGAGCATTGGTTAGAAAACTTTAGTCTTTCTAAATGTCAAGTAACCCCCACACAATGCTCTCCAGTTGAGAGTCTAGATAAAATGTTAGGTAAACTGAAGACACAGAGAATTAGAAATTAAAGGTTATTTAAAACATGAGTTTTGGTATTAGACTGCATGAACTAAAACTCTGGTTCTATTATGTATTAGTTGTATAAACTCGGGAAATTCACTTACTCTCTTTTTGGCTATTTGTTCATTTATAAATGGATTAATTATGCCATCATTTGTAAAGGTACTGATGAGAATTAAGGGCTTGTTATAGTGTCTGGTACATATTGCATATAATTAATTATTAAAAGAATGCAGTAGTATTATTATCATTATTACCACTTTCAAGATATTTATCATATTTTACATTCAACCATTATTTCCTTACATGCATATTCTATACATACTTTTCTTTTTTTGCTTCTATTTTTATTATGATTTGCCCACTTTTTTGTAAGAAATGTGATTCTTGCTTAAATGTTTAAATTTATTTTCATCCTGCTCAATGTAATGTGCTTTGGGTCGGTTTTAAAGTTATATATATTTGGGGACACCTGGGTGGCTCAGTTGGTTAAGCGTCTGCCTTTGGCTCAGGTCCTGATCCCTGGGTCCTGGGATCGAGTCCTGCATCAGGCTCCTTGCTCAGTGGGGAGCCTGCTTCTCCCTCTGCTTGCCCTTTCCCCTACTCATGCTCTCTCTCTCCTTCTCTCTCTGACAAATAAATAAAATCCTCAAAAAAAAATAAATAAAATAATACATATTTTTTGACTCATGGAGATCTTATCGAAGCATAGCATAATATACATATGTAGTTCATCAATAAATAATTGATGGTTGATAAGGGAAAAAATGAAGAGGCATATTTCCCAACCATGAATTCTAAGCAATTAATTTGTAAACTGGTGAAACTGTTTACAAACTATTTGCAAAACATAACAAAACAAAACAAAAAAAGAAAGCCTTCATGTGTAAAGTAAAATAAAGGACACTTGCTAGAAACCATGCTATGTTAAATGACCAAGCAGTTCTGAGAGCCCAGAAAATCCAGAAGCCTTGCAGTAGCAAGAATTTTATTTTGAGAAATTTCATCACCACGAAGTTAGTCTGCCTAACTATTATGATAATGCATCAATGTTTTTATTACTGTTCTACCACTTAAAATTTGTCATTTCTGAGGTATATGTGGAACTCCAATTTCCACATTGATATATGGAAATCTATCAATAAAAAAATTACATTTCCTTGAAACAAAGAAGTTATTCATGAACTCTAATGATTTGTATATTTTCTTAAAAAAAAAAGACATTTATTTGAGAGAGAGAGACAGAGAGAATATGAGTGGGGGAGGGGCAGAGGGAGAAGCAGGCTCCCGACTGAGCAAGGAGCCTGATGGATTCCAGGACCCAGGGATCATGACCTGAGCCAAAGGCAGATGCTTAACCGACTGAGCCACCCAGGCACCCTGATTTGTATATTTTCAAATAATATAACTTTCCTATTGATAGTACATATAAACATTTCATTTCCACATTAATACAGAAGAAAAAAAATGAAGTCTTTTAATATTTCCTCCAAACATTGCAAAATAAGAAGAGGGAATAAAACTACACAAACATACACTCTCCACACAACCTGGAGATGAAGACTGCCTAAACTCAAAATAACTTAAATAACAAAAAAGAAAACATCAAATCCCACTGAACAATCTCTTGTACTCAACCCCATAGCAAACTTGTGTGATAAGCAAAGTCAGTGTAATTTTAAAAATC
Organism: Ursus maritimus; assembly: GCF_017311325.1. Classification (NCBI taxonomy): domain Eukaryota; kingdom Metazoa; phylum Chordata; class Mammalia; order Carnivora; family Ursidae; genus Ursus; species Ursus maritimus. Next base: position 2,755,161 of record NW_024424453.1, on the reverse strand, counting down.
TTATAGAAAAGAGTGAAGGGAATCCGAGTTTATCTAAAACCCCAGTTTCTAAGAATAAGTTTACCCTAAGTGTAAAATATTCTCTAAATTTTCCTGGCAAGGAGAGAGAAAGAAGGAGATTGAGGAGCAGACAGGGGATGGTACAAGAGAAACACTTCCCCAAAACCATGATGGGGAGAAATGAGAGAGACTAATTATTGTGAGTTCTTGCAACCAGTGGAGTCCACAAAGACTGAAGTTTTAGAAGGCCACACTGTGGCTGGTGTGGAGCCTGGTCTGCACAGCACTGCTGCTGTGGAGGAGAGCAGAGGCCTGGAAGCAGATGGCACAATCTGAGGATTCCCTGGGTCATGATGCGAGAGACAGTTCCCCTTCTTGGAGTGCATTTGAGAGAAGTGGCAATGCCTTCCAGGGGACAAAAGAGCCAGCAGGCACCATTAAGCTCCCCTATTCCTTAGCATAAGGGTGGAGACACCTACTGAGGCCAGCTAACCTGGACGCCACCTTTTCGTTACACTTTAAACTCCAAGCTCCTGCACATTGGTGCAACTGACCTTCTGGAACAAACTGGCACCAACCCCTATGTGGTAAGACCCTTCCCCAGAGGATCAGCATGGGCCCGCAACATGCCAGGTCCCTAAAGTTTGGAGTTTTCAAACTCAGCCAGTGTGCCTGAGATAAAACACTGGTGCACTGCACTGCTGGACATGCAGATGGCCCAGACACAGACAGGATGAAGGCAGGAATCTGAAGGACACCTCAGACACATGTTCATCTGTGAGGGGTTCCCAGATGGTGGTGGACATGAACTCCCCTCCTTAGGGATAAGGGAAAGGACAGGCACCATTTTTCTTCCCAGCTCATCAGCACGGACTGACTTCAGTGAGCAGCACAGTGCCCACAGTGGAGGCCTGGACCACCTACACCAAGCCTTGCCTCCCTGCACTCTGCAAGTGTTTCTTTATAAGGCAAGTGTGCCTTAGAGCCAGAACAGTGGACTCTTCTTCCAGAAGACCATCACAAAGCCCCCCCCCCACTCACTGATAATAATACAATAATAGTAGGGGACTTTCATACCCCAGTTACAGCAATGGACAGATCATCTAAGCAGAAAATCAATAAGGAAACGATGGCTTTGAGTGACACACTGGACCAGATGGACTTCACAGATATATTCAGAAAATTTCATCCTAAAACAGCAGAATACACATTTTTTTGAGCACATGTGCAACATTCTCCAGAATAGGTCACATACTGGATCACAAATCAGGCCTCAACAAATACAAAAAGATTGAGGTCGCGCCATGCATATTTTCTGACCACAGCACTATGAAACAAAGTCAACCAACAGAAAAATTAGGAAAGAATACAAATGCAAGGAGTTAAAGAACATCCTACTAAAGAATGAATGGATTAACCAGGAAATTAAAGAAGAAATTAAAAAGAAAAAACACATGGAAACAAATGAAAATGAAAACACAAGTGTTCAAAACCTTTGGCATACAGCAAAAGCAGTCATAAGGGGGAAATACATAGCAATACAGGCCCTACCTCAAGAAGCAAGAAAAATCTCAAATCCGGAACCTAACCTTGCACGTGAAGGAGCTAGAAAAAGAACAACAAATGAAGCCTAAAGCCAGCAGAAGAGAAATAATAAAAATTAGTGCAGAAATAAATGATATAGAAATAAAAAACAGTAGAACAGATCAATGAAACTAGGAGCTGATTCTTTGAAAGAACTAATATAACTGATAAACCCTTAGCCAGAGTTATCAAAAAGAAAAGAGAAAGGAACCAAATAAATAAAATCAGGAATGAGAGAGCAGAGATCACAACCAACACCACAGAGATAAAGTTTCCTGGTAACCCAGAGCACTGGTTTCAACTTTAACAGCTTTACCCCCTGGGTAAATTTCTGGAGACAGTTTTAGTTGTCACACTAGATAAGTGATTCTTCTTGGTATCTACTGGGTAATAGCTAGAGATGCAGACACACCCTACAGTTTACAAGGCAGTCCCCTACAACAAAGAATTATACCATGCTATTGTATGGCAATAGTGCTGCTGTTGAGAAACAGTGATTGGAAGAGAATTTTGTGATTTGATGTCATAGTAATTTAAAGGCATAGATTCTAGAGGATATATTTATATATGTGTATATTACATATATATATAATTGGAAGAGTAATACCATTTGATATTGGTATTTGCATAAAAATATAAAATGGAGAAAATTTAGGGTCCAAAGAAAATGAAAATTTTTAGGAAACAAAATGCTTCCCTTCACTACCAAAAGGAAAAATCCAGTAAGAATCTATACTTTTCTACACTGATGAATAGAAGTTAATATTGAAATAAAAATATTATAAATCACCACAAATCTTCAGAATTGACCAAAAATTAAAAAAAAAATCTAAACAAGTTTCTCATAAAAAATCAGAATATGAGGTCAACATACTTTATCTGATGAAAAATTTTTTGCCAAAATCTATAATGAAACAGAAAAACTCTGTAAGATAACACTACACTGAGTATACTTAAGCCAGAATTTTTAAATATGAAAAACACATTCTTACAGGATTATTTTAAACTCAGAACAGACATGATCAAAATACACACATACACAAATGAAAGCTTATTAAACTCAGACAATAATGAAAAAGATAAACTCAGAAATAGAAAATAATGTGACAAAGGAGAAATTAAAATTTGTTGAAGGGGGATAAAAGTAAAAGAGAAAGAGAATAAAGTGAGATTTTTTTTAAAAAGTGTTAAACATTCCTGAAAATTAGATAAAAAGGAAAACAGAAAAAGAGGGAATAAAATTTGTATAATTGATGTCCCTGGGAAAGGTAAAGGAGGAGGAGCAAAAACTAACCAATAGAACAGAACTAATGTCTGAAACTATAATCCAAAAAAATCTTCCAGAAATGAAAGACTTGAATCTTGATATTGAAAAGACCCAGGATCCTCTGGGAATATTATCCTAGAACAATCATTGGCAATATAAAACCTAGGGAAAAAAAGAAAATACTAGATTTTAAGATAAAGAAAAATAATTCTCAGAACTCTAGGCAAAAATCAAACAACATACAAGAATAAAATAATCAGAATGACAGTAAATATATAAGAAGTTAAGGAATTCTGTACCCACAAAACCTGACTGAGAAATCTACTGCAGTATGCTCTTTACCCAGCAAGACAGGACTGGGGAAACTTTGACAAATGGACTGTTGTGAGCACTTCATATTTATGTATTAGTGTATCTCAGACTGAATAAAAGACGGTTATGAGGGTATAGGACTAATGCACAAATGCATATGCTATGACAAAATAATGTAACTAAAAAACAAGGATAATGGAGGGGAAAACGGGGAAGAAGAGTAATTTCATTGATTTTTGTATACGAAGTAGGTAAAATTTAAAATGTACCATTTAGGGGTGCCTTTGGTGGCTTAGTCAGTTAAGCAACCAACTCTTGATCTCAGCTCAGGTTTTGATGTCAGAGTCATGAGTTCAAGCCCTGTATTCGTCTCCATGCTTGGCATGCAGCCTACTTAAAAAAAAAAAAAATAGTGCACCATTTAAAAATGATAAAATAGTTAAAAACAAAACAGAGAACTTCATGTCTTAAGGTATAATTACAAAGGTAACCATTGAAACAAAAATACAAGCCTTCTTAAATATCTTTATTTTAATACACATCTGGTAAAGAAACAAGGCACATATACTGTATTATATATAATTATAAAATAATATGATGAAGTGGAGACCAAATTTATCAGTCATATCAGTAAATATGAATTTCCATAGGTCACAACTAAAAATTTTTTTAAGCAATTTTAACTGGGCTCATAAAACAAAATGTAACTAATCGGTATAAAAGAGGCAAACCTATTAAAAAAAGATTCAGAAATGCTAAAGTTGAAGAGTAGCCAAAGGTATACCTGAAAGATGGAAACCAGAAAAAAAGTAGGGCTACTGAACATGATATTTAAAATAAAGTATAGGGGTTCCTGGGTGGCTCTGGCAGTTAAACATTGAGTCTTGATTTCAGCTCAGGTCATGATTTCAGGATCATGAGATTGAGCCCTGGTTGGGCTCCATGCTCAGCATGGAGTCTGCTTGTCTCCCTCCTTCTGGCCTATATCCCACCCCCTCCCACTCTCTCTCACTTCTCTCTCTAAAATAAATAAATAAATACAATCTTTAAAAATAAATAAATGTATAATTCAAGTCAAAAAGTATTAAATGTTAAGAGTACGTTTTAATGCTGAAAGTCATAATTCATGATGAAAATTTAATGCCCATTAATATTTATGGACAGAATTATGCAGAATTTATCTCTGAAGGAAGAGCTACAAAAGATGCACTGTAACATATGTAGAAATATACTAATACTAGGAGAATTACGGCAAGAAAAATGAAGTGAACAATAACAGCAAATAAGCAAGGGTAAAAAGACCTAAATATAATCAATAAAATAGATGTAATAGTTATATATCAACCTTAATTTCTAATATTTGAAAATATACTTTCTTATCATTAAAAAGAAGATAGCCTTTATGGAAAATACTGCTGGTGGCCTAGCCCACATCTGTTCTCACATTTATCATTCTTCATTTCCCTATAATCTCTTGCACCTAGTGGTGATCATGTGACCCCATACTACTCAGTAGGTTATAAGGCAATTTGTATGGGATTTCCAAGATACCATTCTTACTGCTGTTGCATAATTTTGTTCTTTTAATTTTCTCAAAGAAAAAGTCTAATAATGTTGTTTAAAACATCTTACATTTTACCTTTTTGAAATAAGAATCCTGAAGCTGCAGGAACCTTTATAACACCATAGAAATAAATGGCAGTTAAAAATGTTAGAGCAAAAAGGTGTAGGAGGCTCCAATATTTGCAGCCTTGCAAAGCCTCCTACCAGCTCTGGACCATCTACTTGAACAGACATGTTGTTATGTAAGAAGAAAAAAAAATCCTTCTTTGTTTCAACCCTTCAAGTTGAATATACATTACTTGTGCTATAGTCAAACATAGTGTTAAATAATATAGTTTTCTAACTACAACTACCTTCTCTTTGAGATGTTCAATTTTATATATATTAGGTTAGAAGATACAGTGACTTTAATAAAACTAGAGGTTCTAAGAAACATCAGTTTCCTGTGAAATTTTTATATTAAACCTTCAGTGACTACACTGATTTCCCATTGAGATGTTGGTGCTCAGTTCCGGAGCATTCTGCTTCTGCAGACAAGTAGGGGTCTTAAAGGTGCCCTGTGCTTTCTTCGAGAACTGTGAACTACGGAACGAGAATTTCAGTTCACACTGTTGTTTATCTTGGAAAATCTGGCTTTCATTCAACTCTACTGAAAATTAGCATCAGTATGGTAGGGATTAATCACTGTTTTTTATATAACTTAACTACTGTAACTCTTTTACTTAACTCTTTGTAGAATATTTCCTGAAGCATTTATCCTGTTCATTAAGAGTACCTCATAGTTTAACTGAGAGGACCAGGTAGCAAAACAAAAGATGATATTTTTCTTCTTATGCCTAAATAATTATGTTATGAAAATAAAGTTTGCAGTCTAATTCAATATTCACAATACATACTAAAATCTATTTGAAATGATAACTCTGCTTAATATATGGGTTAAATTTATTGTTTCTTTGTTTGTGAGACAGTGAAAATCTTAAAATTTCTGTTATTTTTATCCCTCAGCATTCTTCCTTTATCTGTCTTATTTCCTTAATTAAACTCAAAACATAAGAATTAAGGGATATGCTTTTTTAAGACTATTGGTGGAGAGTAGTTTTAGATACTAACAAATTTTAAAGGTTTCTTATTACCTCTTATCTACCTTCTATAGCTGATGAAATTAAAACAGAAACAAATAGGGGAACAAACAGACTGAAGCAGAACTACAACAGTGACAGGAGTCATAGCATATTTTGGCTAAAACATATTATCCTTTCAGGGTTGAAATTGTGAGCTTAAAATGATAGCGAGATTGAAGAAAAATTTCCAGCAGTTGCAAAGATATTGGGATTTAAGAAGACTTCAGCAATTTCGAAGAAAGAGAAATTGAGTTACACATGGCATACATGGAAATACATTAAGCTTTGAGAAATGGAGATTACTTAGGACTTATGAAGGAAAATTGAAAACTATAAAATCTATTGAGAGTGTAACATTCTATTCGGTGTAGAGAGAATGTTTAAGATTACCGTGAATATGTCTTGAGTTTGGTGAATAATACATATCTCAGCATTTTAGTGCCTTTAAAAAAAAAGGGAAAAAGAAGAAAGAACAACGGAGAAGCATAGATATGCCACTTGCAAATACAATGAAATCTCATTGTCTCTTTTGATGAGTATATTTCTATTTGTTTAATTAATATAAGAGAAAAGATGCCAAGAACTTTTTCTTTGAAATATATTCCCCCATCTCTCCTCCAAAGTATGTGCATAAATTTATATTCAAATATACTAATAGGTTTTGATGACATTTAAGATAAATTTTTAAATCAGATTGTTTGTTGTCTTGGTTTTGAGTTGTAGAAGTTCTTTCTGTATTTTGGATATTAACCCCTTATAGGACATATCATTTGCAAATATCTTCTCCCATTCAGAAGGTTGTCTTTTTGTTTTCTTAATAGTTTCCTTTGCTATGCAAAAGCTTTTTATTTTATTGTAGTCCCAATAGTTTGGTTTGCTTTTGTTACCCTTGCCTTAGGAGACATATCTAGAACATTGTTGCTATGGCTGATGTTAGAGAAATTCCTGTGAGTTCTGTTCCAGGATTTTTATAGTTTCGGGTTTCATGTTTGGATTTTTAATCCATTTTGAGTTTATTTTTGTGTATGGTGTTAAACAGTAGTCTCATTCATTTACATGTAGGTGTCCATTTTTCCTAAAACTATTTATCGAAAAGATTGTCTTCTCCCCATTGTATAATCTTGCCTCCTTTGTCATAGATTAATTGACCATATAAATGTGGATTTATTTCTAGAGTCTCTACTCTGTCCCATTGATCTGTGTGTCTGTTTTTGTGCCAGGACATTGCTGTTTTGATTACTACAGCTTTGTAGTATATCTTGAAATCTGGAATTGTGATACCTCCAGCTTCAGTCTCAGGAATGCTTTGGCTATTTTTAAGGTCTTCTGTGGTTCCATACAAATTTTAGTATTATTTGTTCTAGCTTTGTGAAAAATGTTATTAGTATTGTGATAAGGATTGCATTGAGTCTCTACATTGCTTTGGGTAATATGGACATTTTGGCAATATTAATTTTTGCAATCCATGAACATGGAATATCTTTCCATTTGTTTGTGTCATCTTCATTTTCTTTAATTAGTGTTTTATATTTCTCAGAATACAAGTCTTTCATCTCTTTGGTTAAGTTTATTCCTAGGTATTTTATTCTTTTTTGGTATAATTATAAATGGTGCTTTTTAAAACTTTCTCTTTCTGTGATTTCATCATTAGTATATAGAAATGCTACATATTTCTGGATTTTAATTTTGTATCCTGTCACTTTACTGAATTCATTTATCAGTTCTAGTAATTTTTTGGTGGAGTCTTCAGGATTTTCTATGTGTAGTATCGTCTTACCTGCAATTAATGAAAATTTGACTTCTTCCAATATAGATATCTCTTACTTCCTTTTCTTGTCTGATTGCTGTGGCTAGGACTTCCAGTACTATGTTAAATAAAAGTGGCAAGACTGGACATCCTTGTCTTGTTCCTAACCTTAAAGGGAATGTTTTCAAGTTTTCACCATTGAGTAAGATGTTAGCTATGGGTTTTCCATATGTGGCCTTTATTATGTTGAAGTATGTTTCCTCTAACCCCATTTCTTTGAGAGTTTTTATCATGAATAGATGTTGACTCTCATCAAATGATTTTTCTGCATCTGTTGAGGTGATGATATAATTTTTATCCTTTGTTTTGTTTATATGGTGTAGGACATTGATTGATTTGCCATCCTTACATCCCAGAAATAAATCCCACCTGATCTTGTGGATAACCTTTTTAATGTATTATTATATGTGGTTTGCTGATATTTTTTTGAGGATCTTTACATCTATGTTTATCAGGGATATTGGCCTATAGTTACCTTTTTTGTGGTGTCTTTGTCTGTTTTTTGTTTCAGGGTAATACTGGCCTCATAGAATATATTTCCATTTAAAGTAATTAATGATAGCTATGTGCTTATGACCATTTTTAACTTTTTTCTGTGTTGAGTTTTTGGTGTTTTTGTTTCTGTGTGTGTGTGTTTGTAGTTCTTTGTTACTTTCTTCTCTTGCTCTCTTTCTTTGTGATCAGTGAGTATCTATAGTGTTTCATTTGGCTTTCTTTCTCTTTATTTTTTTTGTTTATCTATCATAGATTTTGGGTTTATTGTTATCATGAGTCTCATACATCATGTCCTAATTTAAATAGCAGTCCATATTAATTCGATGGTCATTTAAGTTCAAATACATCCTAAAAAAAAAAAAATCTTTGTTTCCTTTTCCCCCCTCTTATTCCTTTTCCCCTTTCTCTTCCCTTTTTACTCCTTTCTCCACATTTTACATATATATTGTCATATTTTTACATCTTTTTATTCATAGTTTTATTATGTCTGATTATGGCCATTTCTTTTCCACTTAAAGAAGTCCCTTTAACATTTCTTTAAAAGCTGATGTCATGGTGATAAACTTCTTTATATTTTGTCTGGGAGACTCTTTATCTCTCCTTCAAGTCTGAAAGATACTCTTGCTGTGCAAAATATTCTTGGTTGTAGGATTGTTTTGTTTTGTTTTGTTTTTTCTTTTCCCTTTCAGCTCTTTGAATATATTATTCCACTTTCTTCTGGCTTGAAAAGTTTTGGCTAAAAATTTGTTGACAGCCTTATGTTTTCCCATGTAGGTAATTTTTTGTTTATCTCTTGCTGCTTTTAAGATTCTCTCTTTATCTTTAAACTGTTTTAATTATTATGTGCCATTGTGTGGACACCATTGTGTTCATCTTGTATGGAGCTCTCGGTGCTTCTTAGACCTGGGTATCTTTTACCGCCCCTCCTCCCAGGGTAGGAATGTTTTCAATTATTATTTCTTCAAATAAATTTTCAACACTTTTCTCTCTCTCTTCTTTTTCTGGGACCACTATAATGTGAATGTTTTTTCAGTTAATGTTGTCCAAGAGATCTCTCAATCTATCCTCATTTTTTACAAGTTTCTCTTTTTGCTGTTCAGTTGTTTGCTTTCTGTTACCCTGTCATCAGATTGCTGATGTATTCTTCTGAATCCTCTAATCTACTGTTGATTCCCCTAGTATTTTTTTTTAATTTCAGTTATTGTATTCTTCAACTCTGACTGGTTCTTTTAAATATTTTTTCTCTTTATTAAAGGTCTTACTGAGTTCTTCCACTCTTTCCTCCATCTCNNNCTCTATGATCACTACTTTAAATTCTTTATCAAGCATATTGCTTATCTCTGTTTCATTTAGTTCCTTTTCTGAGGTTTTTTTCTTATTCTTCCGTTTGGAGCATATTCCTCTGTATCCTCATTCTGCTTTACTTTCTGTGTTTGTTTCTATCAATTAGGTGAAATGGCCACTTCTCTCATACTTGGAGGAGTGGTCTTATGAATGTTGTCCACTTTGCAGACTATGTGTGCTTGATGCATTTTGCTGTCTGGCTGGAGCTATGGCTGTATATGCTCATTACTCTTTTAAACCATGGCTGTGTCTCTGTCTCTCTTGCTATTCTTTTGATATTTTCTCGGTCTTTGGTTGTTCAGTAGCTGTTCAATCAGCCCTCAGTTCTTCTTCAGGAGGAATTGTTCTATTAATAGGTGTAATTTGGTGTCTTCCCCATAAGGTGAGTTCCGAGTTTTCTTACATCACCATCTTAAGCAGAACCTTCCCAATTCTGTATCTTTTAAAATTACAACACAATCTACAGCATGGTACAATAAATGATACATTAAGATGAGCCAAAATACACCCTTAAGACACTTCTGCAACTGCAACACACATATTTTACACTCCCATTTTCCACTATACAAATCACATATATTTTTCAGAACCACTGTGATGTCCCTGCTTCTTCCAAATAGATATTCTGGTTGGTATTAACTTCCTCTTTTCTGAGAGTTTATAGAAAAATCTTTGCTACTTTTTTATGACATTAATAATGTTTTACAATGCACTGTAGGCTTTTGCACATTTGATCCTTTCTAATGTTCCAGAAATCTTTCAAAGACAATATGCTTAACTGAAATTCAAAATTTCATATGCATTTATTTGATACTATTGATACATTCAAAAGATAGTAACATATTTGTAAGTTATGAAGTATAACACAAAGGACAAAAGAAACAAACAAAAAAAGAAACACATGAATGAACCACTAAAATTAAAAAGGCTAACACTATAAATAACTTGAACCTGTTTTATCCTTACTCTACTTTACTGACTTTGTTGATCAAAGATGTGCTGAATTTTGTGCTTTTTATTCTTTTACAACTTATAAAAATAATATGTAATTATATCATTGTGCAATATATTGTTTGGTTTTTCTGTTTTTAAAATGTTGTAAATGTCATCATAATTTACATAGCATTTGTGGCTTGCAATTTTACCTTGGGCATTTTGATTCTATGTTATACCGCCACAGATCTATAGACTACACAGTGTTACTGATTATAGTATTATGTTTTCATTTACTAGTTATTGAATTTTTTTTCATATTTTGCTGTTATAAGCATTATTATACAGGTTTCCTGGAGCAAATGTACATTGATTTCCCTAGATTATGTAGACAGGAATGGAATTGCTGGAAGCATAGTGTAAGTGACCACATTTTTTAAAGTTGTTGCATCAATTTAACATTCTCACTAGCAGTGTATAAAAGTTGACCAACATCCTTACCAACACGTATCATTATCAAACTTAAATTCTCACCAATCTAGTGGATATATAACGTTATCTAATTGTGATCTAAATTTGCATTTCTATGATTACCAATGTAGCTGAACATTTTTTCATGTGGATACTTTTCCTCTCTTTGCAAAATTCCTGTTCATGTTATTTACCTGTTTTCTGTTTGGTTGTTATTTGTTTGCAGATATATTAGAATCTAATGATAAGCTCTGTGTGCTGGACTAATATTAGTTATATATGCTGCAAATATCTTTTCTCAACATGTGGATTGTCTTTTCATTCTCTTTAAAGCAAGTTTTCATTACAAGTGGTTTTTCATTTCAGTTAGTTTGAATAATTCAGTCTTTTTCTTTATGATTAGAGCTTTGCAGTTTTTAAAAAACACTCCCCTATATACTTGTTTTAAAGATGTGTTATATATTATTTTAGTTTTTTTAATTGCCTTTTATTTGTAATTGCTTAATACATTGAAAATTAATATTTATGTGCAGTGTGAGGTAGGTCTCCAGTTTTACTTTTCCACATGGATAACCAGTTGTCTCAGAACATTTATCTGTTAGTCTCTCCTTTTCCCTGTGATCTGCATTGCCATCTTAATCATAAACCAGTTTTCTGAGTTTTTCCTTAGTTGTTAGTTTTCATGATCAGTTGCCTATCCTTGGGCTAATACCACGTGGTCTTAATTACTTTTAGCTTAATAACAGGTAAGAATTAATAACAGGTAGAAGTGGTCCTGCCCCACCTCCAGCCAAGCATTGTTTTCTCAGAAGTACTCATTTATCTTTTTGTCCTTTTCTTTTTTCATATACTTTTTACAATCCATTGTCAAGTTTCCTTAAAAAAAAAATCTTTTGAAATTTGAGGTTTTTCTTGGAATCACAATGAATTTATAAATTCATTATGTGAAATAAAAATCCACAGATACTGTATGTCTCATTATTTAGGCCTTTTTAAACTGATTTTAATGATGCATTAAATTTTTTTCTAATAAGGATGTAAACATTTCTTTATATATTACTAAGTACCTTAACTTTTGATATTATTTTAAGTATTACCATTTTCAATTAAAGTTTTAACTATTTTTGGTTTAATTACAAAATCAGTTGCTTTGTACATTAATCTTTAGATTATTTCAGCTTATATATGCAATTATATAATCAGAGAATACTGGCCATTCTGATTTTTCCATTCTAGGCCTTGTGAAGTTTATTCTTGTATAGGGACTGACTCGTTTCCAGTGTACAACCTCAGAGGCAAATCTTGCTCCTAGTTTCAAAGGGAATGCTTCTAATATTCCACCTTTAAGAATGATATTTGCTGTCAATTTGTTTTAAAGGTACTCTTTATCATGTTCACAAGTTTTCTTTTATTCTTCATTTCCCAAACGGTTTCTGGGGTGAATTTTAGCAAATAAATTTCCTCCATTATTTTTAAAAGATTACATCATTTTTCATTTATCTGTTGAAGAGCCAAGTAAAATTTATAAGATAGTCTCATTTTAAGCCAGTACCAGAATAAACTCAAATTGGTTATATTTTTATAGAGTGAAATATTTGTAATTTTTAGCTAGATGTATTTAGTTAAATTTATATTAATATTTTATTTTTTAAAGATTTATTTATTTAGTGAGAGAGAGTGAGAGAGGGTACATGCAAGCAAGGGAGGGCCAGAGGGCAGGGAGAGAATCTCAAGCAGACTCCCTGTTGAGTATGGAGCCCAGTGTGGGGCTTGATCCCAAGACCCTGAGATAATGACCTGAGCCAAAATCAGGGGTTGGCCACTCAACTGACTGAACCACAAGGCGCCCTGTATTATATTAATATTTTAAAAATATCTTTAAGGCCTGTAATTTTTCTTTCTCATCGTATCATAATGTGGTAATGACATCAAGATTATTTTGCCTCATGAAGGAGATAGAGGAAATACTCCTCTTTTTAGAATATGCTGAATAATTTATATTTGAATCTGATTATTTGATTTCTTTGAAGATTCACAGGAATTTACCTGAGAAGCTATTTAACCCAGGGTTCTTTGTGGGAACATTTAAAACTGCTTATTTTTTGTTTAATGGTTATAAGAAAAATCAAGCTTTGTATTTCTGCTTGAGTTAATGTTGCTCCAATTTTCCCCAGGAACCTATCAATTTAGATTAAGTATTCAAATATATAGACAATAGATTATTTATAGCATTCTTTTACTGTAACTTTAGTCTCTGCTATAATTAATCTGATTTTTATTTTCTAATACTACTTCTATCTAATACTATTTCTAATACATTTTTTTCTTATATCTCAATTTGTCTACTTGTACTCTAGATGGATGTTTTCTTTTGTGGGTTGTTATGTTGCTATGGGCATTCTTATACATCTTTTAGTAAACATCTGCATGCTCCCCTACTCCTGTTCATTAGGTACCTGGTAATATAGTTGTGGTGTCAAAGGATCTGCTTTATCTACAAATAGTAAATCATATCAAAGCATTTTTTTAAATATTTGCATTCATGTACACTCCTACCAGAAATCTCTGACCGTAGCATTTATCCAACATCCTTTTGAAATTTACTGCCTGTCTTTTAATTTTAAGAACTCCGGTGGGGTGTCATAACTTCTCACTGTGGTTTTAATTTGCACTTTACTGATGCTATCAAAATTGAACAAATTTTTATAAGTTTATTGGGCACTTGTATATCCTATAATGTGAAATGCCTATTTAGGGTGTTGCCCACATTTTGTATTAACAGTAGGTTTTTGCCTATTGATCTGTTAGCATTTTAATATTTACAGATATTAATCCTTTATTGTATTTATTAGAAATACAATCTTCCATATTGTGTTTTGAATATTCACTTTCTTAATGTCCCTTTTTCTTTTTCTTTTTTGTTTGCTTTTTAAGATAAACAGATAATCCTGTAACTTTTCAAATAAAATATTAATATTTTTCTTTATGATTAGTGTTTTTTGTTCTGTTAAAAAAATTAACTTATTTCAGTGTCACAAAAGCATTCTCATATGTCATCTTCCAGAGGCTTAATTTTTATTATATATAAATTTACAGTGCAATGGATTTCATTTCTTATGTATGATGTGAAATCAGCTTCAAGTTACACTGTTTTTCATAAGAATATCCCATTGACTTGGCACCATTTATCTAACATGCAGTCCTTTACTCTTTACTGTTTGTACCACATTGGCATAACTCATGTGTCCACATATTTAAGGTTGATTTCTGAACTTTTAATGTAATTACTTTAATCTACCTTTCTGTCCTTGTGCCAATCCTACATTACCTTAATTACTGTAACTTCATGATGTCTCAATATTTAATTGTGTAATCCTTCAACTTTATTTATTTTCTTCATTTTTTCCTTGGCTATTGTTTCTCTTTTAGATTGTTATAAAATTTTTTGAATTAGGATATCAATAGCCAAGCCAAAAAAAAATTGATAAATTGCCAATTACTTTTCTCTTTTCCTTTTTTAAACAATTTTAAACAATATTGAGTTTTCCAATTCACCATAATTGTAGCCTTCTTTTTATTGAGGTCTTTTTACTATATATCTGTATTTCAGAATCTTTCCATATAGACTTTATGCATTTTTGCATAGCTTTTTATGCATAGTTACAGTCATACATAGTTATATTTTATTATGCATATATGTTATAGCTATGTATAGTCATATTATGCATAATTATTTTAGTGATATTATAGCATATCATTCTAGTGTCATTTTTAAAGTGTTTGATGCTGTTATATAGAAATATAATGTTTTTATATTGATGTATCTAGTGACTTTAGTAAATTCACTTATTAATTCTAGTGGTTATTTTGCAGTTCTTTGGATCTTGTCATATGCTATCATGCCATCAGAGCATAATGAGAGTTTTAATTCTTCCTTCCTAATCATTTTATGTATATATATATAGAGAGAGAGAGAGAGCTTGACCTTACTATATTTTTAACCCTTGAGGAGTCGGGGGAAAAATACATTTTTATTTGGTAATAGCCTTAAATTATGTGTGTGGCTGTACATATAATAAACTACCTTTGAAGGAGCTACTAGACAAGACATGGGGCTTAAGTCAAATTTGTACACTAACTATGGCTACCATTTGTTTTACATTTATTGAGATAATTAACTTATTCTGATTTAATTTATTCAGTCCTCACAACAATCTATGGAAGACATAGTAGTGATGTTGGAATGATCATACCAGGTTATTTAAAATAACTATGATTAATATGCTAAGAGTTCTAATGGATAATGTAGATGGCATGCAGGAGCAGATAAGCATTGTAAGGAAAGAGATGGGTATTCTAAGAAAGAGCCAAAAACAAATTCTGGAGATAAAGAAAACTATAACAAATGGAGAATGCCTTTATTTGGTTTATTAGTAGACGGGATATGGCTGAAGAAAGACTCACAGAGCTAGAGGATGTATCCACAGAATCCTTAAAAATCAAAAAGCAAGGGAACAGAGACCAAAAAAATCAGAACAGAATATCCAAGGACTGTGGGACAAGAAGGTGTAGCATATACATAATGGAATATCAGAAGGAGAAGGGAGAAAAGAACAGAAGAAATATTTGACACAATAAAGAATGAGAACTTCCTCAAATTAATGTCACACATCAAACCTAACAAACATAAGAATTACTTAGGATCTCTCCTCAGAAACCATGCAAGCAAGAAGAAAGTGAAGTAAAATATTAAAAGTGTTACGTGAAAGATCTGCAGACCTAGAAATCTGTACCCTGCAAAAATGAAAGAAAAAAATGAAGACTTTTCTCAAAGATAATTGAGGAAATTTGTTGCCAATAGATCTGACTTACATGTTAAAAGTTCTTTAGAGAGACAAATATATATATATATATATATATATATTTTTGTATATATATATACACATATATATATATGTGTATATATATGTATGTATATATGTCAGAAACTCAGGTCTATAGAAAGAAAGGAAGAATTTCAAAGAAGAAATAAATGGGGGTAAAATAAAAACTGAGTTTTTTTATTCCTAATTGTTCCAACAGATTTATCCCAGGTATTAAGATTGGCTTAACATTTGAAAATTAATTAGTGCAATCCATCACATCAACAGTTTAAAAAGAAAAATTACATTATTGTATCAATAGATGCAAAAAAAAAAAGCATTTGACAGAATCCAATACCCATTCATGATAGAAATTCTCAGTCACACTCCAGACTGGAAGGAAATGTTTTCAAAAAAACACATCTGATAAAGGCGTAGTATCCAAAATAAAAAGAACTCTTAAAGCTTAACAATAAGGAAAAAAAATTAAAAGTTGGCCAAAGACCTGAACAAACTATATACCAAAGAAGATATACAGAGGCAAATAAGCATATGAAAAGATACTCCACATCATATGTCATCAGGGATATGCAATCTAAAACAACAACAAGTACCACCGTACCCCTATTAGAATGGCCCAAATCTGAAACACTGACAATACTAAATGCTGACAAGGATGTGGATCATCAGGGACTCGTATCCATTGCTGGTAAGATACAAAATGGTACAACCATTTTGGAAGATAATTTGGTGTTGTTTTACAAAACTAAACACACTTTCACAATATAATCCAGCAATCACACTCCTTCCTATTTGCCTAGTGGAATTGAAAACATGTCCACACAGAAACCTAAAGGTGGATGTTTATATTTATAGCAACTTTACTCATAATTGCCAAAAATATGGATGCAACCAAGGTGTATTTCAGTTGGTGAAATAGTAGTGTATTTCAGTAGGATAAATTTACAGACAAAGGAATATTACTCAGCCCTAAAAAGAAATAAAAGACGTGGAGGAGTCCTAAGTGCATTACTAATTAAAAGAAGCCAATCTGAAAAGGCTACATACTGTGTGATTCCAGCTGTATGACATACTGGAAAAGGCAAAACAAAGGAGATGGTAAAAATTTTAGGTGTTGTCAGGGGTAGGGATGGGTAAGATGAATAAGTGGAGAACAGAGGATGCTTAGGGCAGTGAAACTACTCCGTATGATATTAAAATAGTAAATATATTTACATATATATATATATATATATATATATATGTAAAGACACATTTGTCTAAACTCATAGAATGTATGAGACTAAAACTGAACCCTAAAGTAAACTATGGGCTTTTGTTGATTGTGATGTGTAAATGTAGGTTCACCCTTGATAACCGATATATCATTCTGATGGTGAGTGATGTTGATGATAGAGGAGGCCATGCATGTATAGGGGCAGGGGATATATGGGAAATCTGTACCTTCCTCTGAGTTTTATTGGGAATTTAATATTGCTCTAAGAAATAGTCTTTAAACACACACACAGATATGCACAAATTACATAGGTTGGAGCCATAGTTATGAGCCCTTTCGGATTAATATATTAGAAGATATGCTTTAAGCAACTCATTACAGGCTGGGAAGACTTCAGGAAAATATGTAACAGTGAGCATGAATATATTTGTTTTAATTAAAGACAAAAATGAAACTGGATAAATGTGTAGGAGATTAATATGGAAATATTACATGTTTTTACAAGATAGAAATAAGACAACTAAAAAGAGGAAGAAGAATGATGGGGGGCAAAATATTCTCAAATTATTTTTGAGTAGTTAAAAGAAGAAAGTATAATATATCATAAAAATCAATGAGACATTTAAGTAAAGGTTAAATGCATTACAAGTATTAGTAAAATTTTATAAAAGTATAAAGCTAACCATTAGAGCAAAAATGAAACTTCAGAACCAAAATTTTTATCAGAATTTGTGAATTAGCAAAGGGAAGACATGTAGAGACAGAAATACAGTAAAAATAGAATAATATACATTTTGTTACAATATGCAAGGGTGGTAACCCATAATTCTATCAATGAATGTGAATTGTCTTAATTCACTTAATAAGGAGTCTTATAGTTTTCAGCATTTGTACTTGGAAAATTTTTGGACGTGCAGACAATTTTCATGAACAAAAAAATGAACATTCGTGTATGCTTCACCCGTATTTAGAAATTTTGGCCAATGGGAAACACTTCATGTTGGCTCTTGTGTTCTGTAGACACCTCCCTATTTTTTTAATTGGCACAAAAAAATACTCCATATGCCTTTTATACTGACCTTGTAGCAACTTAGATCTGTCATTACTGCTGCTAGTGTTTTCATTGCTATTAGGATATAGATTGTATTATATTGTCATTGTGAGTTAATACCTCTTATTCCAATCCAAAAATATAAGGGCTTTTTTTGTTGTTGTTTTCCATTTTATATTTTTTATCTTGTTTCTCCCTGAGTGAAACAGTATATACATTAATATATTACTCATTTGTTCAATCCTATAATAGGAAGGAAATATTCTTAGAATTGCTACACTACCGGAATCAAAAACAAAGTTACTGACTAAAGTGCAAAATATCTTTGCGTATTTTAATTTTTCCCCTCAGAATATATCCTGCTAAGAATATAGTGTTAAAATGTTATGTTAGAAAATTATTTAATTTCTTAAATTGTTTTTTTAAACACTGTGGTTATGTTAAAATTTTACATAAAATTATATTAATTTTTTTTAATATGAGTATAGTTGACATACAGTGTTACATTGTTTCAGGTGTAAAACATTTTTGTTTTTGTAATCAATATGAGGTTTTCCCTTTTTTCTCCATCCCTGCTGATTACTTCATTTAAATATGTAAACCATATGATTTCAAAAATCAAAATGACAGCAACAGGTAAATTTCAAGTAATTTCTCTTATCTTCTCTCCTTCAACCTAGCTCCACACACCCATAGGTAAATATATTCAGTAGTTTCCGATTATTCTTACTATTTAAACTGCCACATCTTTTCTTTTCCTTTTTTTTTTTTTTAACACAAAGAAGGGCTTACTGTAGACAATCTTTTCTAATAGCTTTTTCACTTAGCAATGTGTAATGGAAAGCACTGTCTGGCTTATTTTTATAAAAAAAAAAACAGTGAGTTTGTATCTTTTTCATTCTCTACAGCAATGCATGTGAAAGTCTTTTATCTACAGTCTTGCAAAAGTGTATGTTGCAATACTTTGAATTTTTGCCTAATTGGTGAGAAATAAAATCTTCGTGTCATTTTATTTTGCATTTCACTTATAGTTAAATTTATTTATTCACATGTTTTAGACTAATTTCACATCATTTTTGTGACCAGGTTTTTGACCTCTTTTTCTTAGGCTTTTAGGCCTTGAGCATATTAACACTTTGTGATATGTTATAAATGGCATTTTCCACTCTATCATCTGCCTTTTGATTCTTCATGTTTCTTGTCAAGTTATTTTAGTTCATTCATAGTTATTACTCTTTTCCTTTAATGCATCAAAAATTTAAATCATACATAGTAATTCTCTCCCCAGTATTTTTTTTCTGGTACTTGTTTAATTTTATTTATTATTTTAATTTTATTTATTGTATTTAAATTTCCAATCTATTTAGATTTTTCTTGGTGTATGATATCAGATATGGATTAAATCACTACATGATTTTCAAAGTAATCAAATCCCCTTATTGTCTGCAAACCAATGCTCAGGTCCTAAATAGTTTTTGCTTTGTGCCATAAGGAAGAGAAGAGTACATTTTGAAAGGATTGCAAGACTTGTCTAATGCAGTTCAGCAGTAACTGGTTGATATGCTTGGAGTTCGTCATGAGGTTGGGCTTTTTTTTTTTTTTTTTTTTGACCATTCATTCAAAGTTGGACAGAAGATAAATTATTGACATTAGAATACTCTCTCATGGCTGAGTTTCAACATCCTAGAAGGAACTTCTGGAGTCAATACAAATCTTTTGCTAAAGATGATTCCTTAAAGCATGTAATCAAAGAGAGTCAATTGGAGATGAGGTAAGGAGTCTGGTAAAGCCTTTGAAAAGTGTTCAGGAAAGGGTCAGAAGGCCTGGGCGGAAAAGATTGATAGTTATAGCTTGTGTCCAGAGAATGCCACTGGGCCATATTCTCTAAGAGATCATGGAGCATACCTTTCATTAAAGCAGTGAGAATTCACTGGTGGGGTCACACCATTCTCTTTGAGAATCTCAGTGGTGACTATCCTCTATAGGTGGAGGTTAACAGGAGTTACTACCTTTGGAAAAAGCTTCAATGAATTTCAGAATGGCTACGTTGCATCATTTAACCAATAGAAACAATGTGAAAGTAGTTGTACTGATAGTAATTAGACTGTTATAGTCAGGGGTACATTGTTTTTTTTTGGCGGGGGGTTAAGTTTTTATTTAAATTCCAGTTAGTTAACATACAATGTAATATTAGTTTCAGATGTACAATATAGTGATTCAGCACTTCTATATATCACCTGGTGCTCATCTTTGCAAGTGCACTCCTTAATCCCCATCAGCTATTTTACCCATCTCCCCACCTCCCCTCTGATAACCATCAGTTTGTTCTCTATAGGTAAGAGTCTGTTTCTTGGTTTGTCTTCCTCTCTCCCCCCCCCCTTTTTTTTTTGTTTTGTTTCTTAAATTCCTACATATGAGTTAAATCATATGGTATTTGTCTTTCTCTGACTGACTTATTTTGCTTAGCATAATACTCTTTAGCTCCATACATGTTGTTGCAAATGGCAAGATTTCATTCCTTTTTATGGCTGAGTAATATTCCATTATATATGGAATGTTTTCTTTATCCATTCATCAGTCAGCAGATACTTGGGCTATTTCCATAATTTGGCTATTATAGATAATGTTGGTAAACAATGGGTTGCATGTATCCCTTGGAATTAGTATTTTTGTACCCAGTGGGTAAATACCTGTAGTGGAATTGCTGGATCATAGGGTAGCTCCACTTTTGACTTTTTGAGAAACGTCCATACTGTTTTCCAGAGTGGCTGCACCAGTTTGCATTCCCACGAACAATGCAAGAGGGTTCCCCTTTCTTCACATCCTTGCCAGCACCTGTTGTTTCCTGTGTTGTTAATTTTGGGCATCTGACAGGTGTGAGGTGGTATCTCATTGTGATTTTGATTTGTATTTCCCTGGCGATGAGTGATGTTGAGCATCTTTTCATGTGTCTATTTGCCTCTGGATGTCTTCTTTGGAAAACTGTCTATTCATAACTTCTGCCCATTTCTTAACTGGACTATTTGGTTTTTGGGTATTGAGTTTGATAAGTTCTTTATAGATTTTAGGTACTAATCCTTCATCAGATATGTCATTTGCAAATATCTTTTCCCATTCCATGGGCTGCCTTTTAGTTGATTGTTTCCTTTGCTGTGCAGAAGGAAACTGATTTCTTATCTTGACGAAGTCTCAGTTAGTTCATTTTTGCTTTTGTTTCCCTTGCCTCCAGAGACATGTCTAGCAAGAAGTTGCTGTGGCCAAGGTCAAAGAGGTGGCTGTCTATGTTGTCCTCTAGGATTTTGATGGATTCCTGTCTCACGTTTGGGTCTTTCATCCATTTTGAATTTATTTTTGTGTATGGTGTAAGAAAGTGGTCCAGTTTTATTCGTTTGCATGTTGCCAATCAGTTTTCCCAATACCATTTGTTGAAGAGACTTTTTTCCATTGGATATTCTTTCCTGCTTTGTCGAAGATTAGTTGACCACATAGTTGTGGGTCCATTTCTCAGTTTTCTATTCTGTTCCATTGGTCTATGTGTCTATTTTTGTGCCAGTACTGTACTATCTTGATGATGACAGCATTGTAATAGAAATTGAAGCCCAAAATTGTGATGCCTCTCACTTTTCTTTTTCAAGATTGCTTTGGCTATTTGGGGTCTTTTGTGGTTCCATACAAATTTTAGGCTTGTTTGTTCTAATTCTGTGAAAAATGCTGGTGGTGTTTTGGTAGGGATTGAATTAAAAGTGTAGATTGCTTTGGGTAGTATAGACACTTCAACAATATTTGTTCTTCCAATCCATGGTCATGGAATGTTTTAGAGATCACTGGTAATGGTTACTACATTTATAGCGACTACATGATTTTCAATGTAATCAAATACAAAAGTAATAACTTATAGTGCATTTGCCTGAGTATTTACCCACTTACATTGACCATAGTGCACCATTTATTTTATATTTATTCAAAGTTGGTGATAGAACTATTTTGATTTATCTAAAGTTGAATTATAAGCATTTAGGGAATGGAAGCACACATTTCTGGAATGGGTGTTCAGGATGAGTAAATATTTCTTTGCCCTCATTCACTGATTTATTCAAAGGTTATTTATCAGGCAGAATACTGGATTCTGGTATTGTGGAAAAACCAAAAAGACAAAAAATTAGAATCACTTCCACTTTATCTTTTTCTGAGATGGACACGTATATTAAAACTTAATAATCATAAATCTAGTGTGTTTCAAGTGAATGAAAGCATAAAAGAAACATATATGGCTTCCATGGATATTTTGGGAAAGCTTTTAGGGGAAAAGGGTATTTGGCCTAGTACTTGAAGGATGAATATACACTTTCAAGGTTAACAGATGGGGGGTATGTGTTAAGAAAAGAAGTCATATACAAAAACTATAAGAATTTGGGAACTACAGGTTGTAAAAAAGTACAAAGGGCATGAAAACCACAAGTCTTATTTGTATGGTATTCTGTGCTGATGCTTTCCAAAATTAAAGCAGAACTTCTGGAGATAAGACTCGTATAACTATATTTCAAAATGTTATCTAAAAGAAACTTATAGACAGCAATATTTAGAAGCAGAAATCTAAGCAACAATAATAACCGACCTAAAACAGATTAAAGAAATAGCAGAGCAATGAGTATCTCTGAGTGAGCTTAATCGTCTTTACCATTGCTAAGATGAGTAAAGAGGATGAAAATTCTCTTTGGTTCTTCTAGTTAACTTTCAGTAGCAATTGTCTTTGAAGTTCCATTAAAGGCTAATGTCCCAGTAGCTTTAGCCTTTGAATTTCTTACCACCTGTTCACAACTGCTGAGAATAATTTACTGTTTACAGTGTACACACATGCTACGTTTAGACACATACAAAGACCTGGTGTAATAAGAGACCATGCGGAGAATTGAAATAGACACCCAGACTTCAGGGTTAATCATGATGCTTGGGGTAAAGTCTTAGAGGAAACTAGTGATTTAAAAAGATTAGATGCTAGACCTACATAATAGTTGCTTAAATCCATGTGATTAAACTCCAGGTGGCTCTGGACTTCCATGTACACTGTTAAAGTGCCTTCAACTCCACACAGATGAAATAAAATGATTGTTAGGAGTTGTGCTGAAAACTAAAGGCAAACCAGTTGATTTTACTTTTTGTGTTTGCTGAAGGGCAGCTACTAAAATGGAGACATTAAATTGACATATAGTGTAACATCAGGACCAGGGTCTCATTTTAGGACACATTTAAATCTTCTCAACATTTCCCTCTTGTAATTGCTCTGACTTTTGAGCTCCATTTTCTTTAATGACACTCAGTGAACTGAATTGCTTCAATGAAATGAGAAAGCAGCAAGGAAATTCAGTGGAAGGTTTGATTACATCCCTTGTTGTAGCCTAGTTTCTGAATAATCTTATACTTTGATTACATAATCTCCTTTTCATGGTTTATCCACCATCAAAATAGAAAACTATTCAGGGGTGATATAGTTCTCAACCATGTATTTGTAGTATTCATAGCTAAGATATTAAAAAAATAAATTGTAATAAATGAATTTGAAATTTCTCTATTAGTGGCCCTAGATTTATTGGCTTTAAATCCTGCAAGCTGAAGTATTTTGTACATGAATGCATATTGTTTTTCTTAGTGATTATGATCCATATGTTGCTTTTTCTGGTCGTTTGGTTAAAGTATTAAGTGGTGATGACATTTCTTTGGTAATCTGTCCATTCAGGATAAATTTTATACTTTAAAAATGATGTTTTAAAGAAAGATTTGAAAAGGAGGTTACCAGAAATTTAAGGTTTTGTAAGTACTTCATTCTCATGCTTGCATTTAAAGCTCGCATGCATACTGAGATTTTACGTACAGGGTGAGATTTTTATATTTAAGCAGATGATAAAAGGCAAGCCAATGACCGCACCAGTGAGTTGCTAAGCCACCAGAAAAAAAGCAAACTGTTCTAAGCATCAGAACCAGTCAAGCTGTGAGCTGTGGAATCCATAAGCTATGTCTAAAATGAGGTCACTGAATCATGATCTCATTCTGAGCAGAATCATCTAGATATGCATGTACATAGATGACTTGTTTGAAGCCCAAGTGGTGGTGGTGAAAATTACACGGTGCAGTGCAATGCTATGCATATGCATAAAGTTAAAATGAAATTTTTTCATTAGATACATGTATTTCCATGTGCTATCAGTTGAGTGCCAGTTTTTATTTTTACAGATCCTAAACATCACCTTTTTAACAATTAGAATCTACAAAATACCAATGCATTTTTTTAACTGGACACATTTTAGAAATCATTTAGAAATACAAGATGATAATATATTACTAAGAGAGAATCTATAAAAAAAAATAACCTTAGTCAGCAACATTAATTGAGAGTTACTATGAGCAGAACAGATTTTTATATTTTTTTGGAAAGAATAAATTTTCTCTACTTCTTAAGTTACATAACTTAAACATGTTTTGTAAGGTATAAATTCAAACCCAGTTCAGAAAATAGGTTATCTGTCACAGCACAAATATTTACATTGTCTTGTGAAATTCAAAGTGGCATGAGGGATAGAAAATTCACAAAGCCTTTGAAAAAAATTAAAATTATCTTTTGCATAGATGGTTGCTGTTACTCAGGAAATAAAAGAGGGGCTAGATTTCACCCCCAGGAAGCTAAAGCTAACAGGACTCTTTGGAAATTAAAGTGTCATCCTGAGTTTCATAATAGGAAAACTCACCACGTAGTGACAACTCTCTCAAGTATGAGCTCTATTCAAAAATAAACTCTGAATAATGACATATTTAAAAAAAAGATTGAAGAAAAACTATTTGCAAACTTTAATATGATACCATAAATTTCTGTAGAAAGAGAAACAAAACTATTGATTTAGGGAATGAACCAAAAGGGGTAAACTATTGTGAAAACTTAAAACATTCATAATATCATATATGCAAATAGATATATATCTTTCATTTCACTTTAGTAAATGTTACAGGAAAGTATAATATGCTAAAAAGATAAACAAATGTTTTACAAGACTAGAAGTTCTTTGAGAAAAGAGAATGTGTCTTAATTTGTTCTTTATACCAAAGAACTGTCATAGATCATTAATTGTAATAAGCCTCCAAAAATGTTAAATATAGACTTTATATGATTTGCAGGAATTAGGAAAATACAGATGTAGGGACAGGATTGATAATGTCGATGGCTGCACAGAACTAGATATTTTTGCAGACTAAGAGAAACAACAAAATAAAAGAGTCCTATCAGCAATTCCACTTTGAGGTATATATTCAAAGGAAATGAAAATAGGAGTTTGAAGAGATTTTTGTACTTCTATATTCATTGCAGCATTTTCACAATAGCCAATAAATGGAAACAACTTAACTTTCTGTCAATGGATGAATGGATAAAGAAGATGTGGTGTATATTATGTGTCAGATATATATAGATATTATGTATATGTTATATATATGACATATATGTGATATATAATAATATGTCATATATATACACACACACACACACACACATACACACACACACACACACACACACAATGGAATATTGTTCAGCTGTGAGAAAGAAGGAAATCCTGTCATTAGCAACATGGGTGGACCTTGAGGGAATTTTTTAAGAGATAAAAGTCAGAGAAAGACAAATACTATATGGTATCATTTATATGTTGAATCTGAAACAAGCCAAACTTGTAAAAACAGAGTAGAATGGTGGTTATCAGGGGCCGGAATATGGAGGAACTGAAGGGCATATTGTTTAAGGATATAAATAGGGAACTAGTAGATAAATACATCATGGAGAACTAGTACAGTTTAGTGATTGTAATAAAAAATACTGTATTATAAGGGCACCTGGGTAGCTCAGTCGGTTAAGCATTAGTCTCTTGATCTCAGCTCAGGGCTTGATCTCAGGGTTGTGGGCTCAAGCTCCACATTGGGCTCCATGCTGGGTGTGGTGCCTACTTAAAAAAAAAAAAAATACTGTATTATAAACTTCCAAGTTGCTCAGAGACTAGATAATTGTTCCCACCACAGAAAAGAAATGAGAATTATGTGGCATGATAGAAGTGTTAGTTAAAGCTAGGTGGTAGTCATATTGCAATATAGAAATCAACACATCGTATGGACACAATGTTATATATCAATTATATTTCAGTCAGAGAGATCCCTGAAATTGGGTTTCTGTGCCTCTTGTGGAAAGAAAGTTGAGCTTTGTTTAAGAAGATAACTGATTGAGTAAGTTTACATGTGGCTACATGGTCATACGCTCCCGTCTCTGGGGTTATACCACTAACTACACAAAGCTAAAGATGCTAAACACTTCATAAGATATTTCTTTATTTATCAATTATTTATTTTTTTAACTACCTCGACTATAAAAGTGACTGTATCTGGAGTTTGGGAGAAAGGTAATACTTCCTGGTTTTATAAAATGTTATATATCTCTTAGAAAATTAGATATCATGTACTCCAAACCCTTCACTTGACAGGTAAAGAAGCTGAACCCTGGAAGTGTGAAATTACTTACCTGCAATCACATGTAAACAGAACGAGTCATAATTTATGTCTCTTAGCTCTAAAGCTAGTATTTTCCCCTTGTGCAACACAATAAATATTTATAGGACCCAAAAATTTAAGTGAAGAACCATATTTCTATGATTGTTTCAGAAATTCCACCCTGATAAGAGAAAGCAATGATAACTTATTATTCAGTAGGAATTGAAATGTTGAGAAATTAAAATAATATTTTCTGACTTTTCCCACACATTGTTGAGTAGTTTAGGGACTGTAATGCAGTCCATTATCTGCTCTAATGCTTGCTTAGTTTTCCCAAAATAAGAGAGTAGTCATATTAGTCAAAGGAGAAGAAAAAATACCTTACTATATACCGTTAATAAACTGCTCTAATAACTTTACTATTTTAAGATTGTAAAATGCATCCATTCCAAATGCATGAACTTTTTTCAATATGTGCTCATGGCTTTCTAGAAACATGATTAATCAAAAACAACTAAAGAAAAGAGCACTGAGCAGCAAGAGAGGTGATGTTTATATGAATGAAATACATTAAATCTACAATGACAAAATGGAAAAATGTTCAAACGAATCTTATTACCCTGGGAAGTTTTTCTCCCCGCTTTGCAAGCTCTGTGATACCATGAAACTGATTTTGTTCTAGATCTGTCGCCGTCTCACTTTCTCTGTTTCTTTGCAAAACAACAGCAAAAAGTAAAATTGTTATGTTCACTCTCTGCTTACAATGAGAGCTGCTCCACTTAGCACAATTGGAGAAAAAGTAAGTTGTGTAATATTTGTTCTTTCCTGCACATGATTCTTAATATCTCTGCGTTGATTACCAGTCATGGTACCTATTCCGTTTGACCATTATTCCTGGATATTTACCTCACAGCCTTCTTATTCCCATCTAGTGCCATACTGAGTCGTGCTGGAGATGAAGGCAAAAGGAAAAACCTATAATCCTAACTTTATTTAAAAATTTCATATTTGGGGCGCCTGGGTGGCTCAGTCGTTAAGCATCTGCCTTCGGCTCAGGGCGTGATCCTGGAGTTCTGGGATCGAGCCCCACATCAGGCTCCTCCGCTGGGAGCTTGCTTCTTCCTCTCCCACCCCCCTGCTTGTGTTCCCTCTCTCGCTGGCTGTCTCTCTCTCTCTGTCAAATGAATAAATAAAATCTTTAAAAAAAAATTCATATTTGTTTATCACGGATTTTTGCTTCACATTTGGTTGGCAAAGTGTAATTTAACATGGTTGTTTTCAGGCCCCTTTATTGTGTGCCTAAAATGTATGCCTCCCTCATTTCATTCTTTTTCAGCCTTGCAAAAATTCTTCCAATGATTCAAAAACAGTTTATTTTTTTATCTTTCTCATTGTGGATGTTCTTCCTAAGTCAGAATTTCTATTATTTCAGCAAATTTGTGGATTCTTAATGGCATTAAGTAAAATGTTAGACATTTTTAGATGGGACATAAAAATTAAGACATGATCCCACTGTACACATTTTAAAAAATATAAAAAAGGAGAAGAAACATACACTCCTAATTGTGTATGCAGAAAAATGTAAAGTCTACAAAAAAGATTAAAATCTATGAGAATAAATCAGTGAAGACATTTTATTCTGATCAAGAGAGGCAATAAAATAACATCATTTGAGCAGGAATTAAAGGGTAAGCTTTCGAAAAGCAGAACCAGGCACTGCACTCAAGTTGTGACGAATGACACTGGAAGACACTAGGAGGAAAGACCAGCTGCAGCAGACAGGGGAGGTACTCTCTTATACTCTGAGCCTAACTCAGTGACTCAGAACAGCTTAGAATTTATCATTTTAAAAATTTGGCTTTTGGGTTAAGGTTTGTTAGAAGATGTGATTCCAGCACATAAGTGGAAATGGAAATTTGAACATCTTTAAGGGAGATTACAGAATATTGAAGAATAGATGCCAGAGGAGCTCAAAATGTCAAGGACTATATTAAAATACTTATATGGATGTCAAATTTACACACACACAAATAGCAGAATTTAATATGATGAAGAGAAAAACGTGAAAGACTTCTGATATCCCCAAGACTTTTTTCAAGGATGACAGGTGAGTTGGGAAAGCATAGTACAAGCAGATTGCAGTTGGTATGTGGCTAAGTGATGATATCAGAATTATGGCCTGAAATACACGTTTGAGAAAAAGATAGATACCAAATATACTCTCCCTTGCATTAAGCATTTTAGAGTGTATGAAAATGTGGGAAGAGAAAATGTTCTTAGGAAACATTTTTAGGAACAGGGTTGGAGAGTGGGTTTTAGTCTGGAGAAAGTCAATCTGAGAGAAGTTTGAATGAGATCCCTTTAGCAATATTTCCAGTGTGAAGAGTTTCCCCCCTAAGGAATGTGGTCAAGACACTGAAAGGAGAGTTTGGCCTGGCAGGACTTGTTTTAGACAAAGCAAAACAATAAGATTCAAACTATCACAAGGAAAATGTGTCTCAACTTAATTCATGCCGAGTGAAGTGTTGCTCTTTACGGTCAATACCTGTAACCCAGTGTCTCCCCTGAGTTGAGACAGTAAGGGCCTCCTTAGCAAGGAAATGACTCAATTTAAGATTTGTAATTTATATTCATGTAGCTTACTTTTTCTCATGATTATCCTTTCTAATGTATTCAGGTATGACCACTCTTAACCAGAACCCTGGGACGTTTCAAAC
Organism: Ursus maritimus; assembly: GCF_017311325.1. Lineage (NCBI taxonomy): Eukaryota > Metazoa > Chordata > Mammalia > Carnivora > Ursidae > Ursus > Ursus maritimus. Next base: position 2,725,880 of record NW_024424453.1, on the reverse strand, counting down.
AGCGTGGACAAGAGTGTCTCTCCAATGTAGAGTACTATCATTGCAAAGTTTCAGGGAAACTTTCAAGGGAAAGTTAACTTTCCAACTTTACAACTAACTTTCAGGGAAAATGCCACCATCAGCAACCCCCACATATCTTTATAAAATTAAGTTTGAGCACATATCTTTCACAGTCCTCAATTCTACAGTACTTACTAGCATGAATTAAAATGTCAAGTGTAGCAATAATTTTACACTAAAATTATGTGAAAGAAAGCAAAATGTTAAAATCATAAAATGCCAGACTTTCAAGTTAGCATTTAAATTCATAACATTTGGCATAGAGGGGATTGAAAATATTAAAATCCTACCTAATTAATTTGAAAAGTACTCTCACGCTAATTTCTCAAATGATTTTAGAAATTTACTTTTATAAAGAATCCCTGGTAAGAAATATACTACTATAACCTTTCCACTTTACAATGATAAGTGAAATTTAGGTTGCAGGAAGAAATGAAAGGTCAAAATGGATCTTTTTCCCCAAAAATTCTTCTAAGTTTTTTTTTTCAAGGTCTCAGCATTATTTGAGAAAAATTGATGGAATACAAGTTAAAACAGAAAATGATTTGACATTAGAAAAACTCATGTGAGGCAATATGAATAGTAGTTTTTATTAGATGCTAGTCATAATTGGAGTGTCAGGTTACCCATAATTAGTCAATGTCTCCTCTCAAATGAAATAATTTCAAAGCTATTTATTTGTGTTGTAATTAAAAATTTTTGAAATAATTTCAAAGCTATTTGTGTTGTAATTAAAAATTTTTTAGAACTCAAAAAATGCTCTTCTTAAAAGCCCTTACGAGACTTTTTTGTCTGAGAGAGCAGATAAGTTTTATTAATTTATAAAGCTGAACTGTTAGGTGGAGCACCCCGATACTGTCAGTTACATGCAACACACAAAACGCTGATTTCTCCTGGTGTTAGAAGTCCAGACCTTGTCCTTCCTGATCTCTCAGGTTATTCATAGCAATCTTTTCTTCCAACAGTTCAGGCCTAACCCCCTCCTAATAACTTATTCCTTTCCGAAGTAAGATGCTTAACACTGAATAATCCAGCCGTGGTCCACCTTTATAAAGTTATCATAAATATTGGTTAATTATTCAACATTTAATAAATTTCAATTCTACCATTGGATTCCTATTGCCAGCCACAATCTATCAGTATATTATATTGGGCTTCTTTGCATGAACTTTGTATTCACATCTCTTCCTCTAACAGCATCAGAAATTACAGCTTTGGTTTTTTATTTGTTTCTTAATCAAGTGAAACAGTTATTTTGGACATATGAAGATAGCCTTGAAAAGTTTTCTTAAAAATGTGATGTTTATTCCTGCTATTTTGAATATTGACAGAGTGAATAACATTCTAATTAATTAATCATTTCAAATGCAACTTGAACCAAATCAATACCAATTTAGTAAAACTAGTTAAGACAAATAAATAAAGTTCAATAAAAGGAAAAATATGCTGCAGGAAAGGGGTAACATTAGAATCCAAAAATCTATGCTGTATTTTCTAGATCATCTGTGCACTTATGTTCCCATCTTTTACAAGTCTACCTTGCTCCCTGTGGTTCATTCACATCACGTGGATTTTTCATTCTTACTGTTTTATACTTCATGTCATCTACCAACATTCTTGTCATTCTTGTTTATCAAGTACTTGACTGCCATTTTTCTTGTTTCTACATTATTTCATCCATAATTCTTGATAATATTCGCATGCACCTGGATGACTGGATAATATTTTCTCCCATTCCACCTGAGCTCCCCCTTTCCATGAGCCATACATTGGACCATGCTATAATCCCAGATTGCCCCTTTTCTAAGGTCTCGAATGCAAAAAGCCCATGTATTAATAGACCCTTAGACATTTAGCTTCCCTGCTCAAGTATTCATAATTAAAATCACTCATCATTTTGTGGCTAACAGTCTTTTGAAGATCTGACCTGTTTCTCATCATTTTAAGTTACTTTATTCTCTATACTTCCTTCTTATTTACATTAGATTCCATGGTCTGTCATGATCATTATTTCATTTAGTTTTTTTCCTTCTGTTTTCACATCATATTTGCTCTTACAAAATGTCCTTGATTTCATTTTCAGGATGGTTAAAATACCATCTGAATATTGCCTGGCAGGTCTACTAGGTTCCTTTAGTATATTTACTGTCCTACTCTTTAAACTGCTGCATCTTACCTTTTCCTAACTCAAACTTCTTTCCTTCTCACCAAAGCTAATAGCTGATTTAATATTCAAATGATATAATATAAAGCACAAAAAATGGAATCCTTATGTCTCTACCACCAAATCTTCCAAGTTATACTGAAAGCTGTCCTTTTTCTAACTTAGGATGTCTCCCTTTTCTTGTCAAATGGAAATGCCTTTAAGTGTACCCTGTATTCCATTTTCATTAACTTTCAAACACATTCCCCCTCCAAACACACTCTTTTTAAAAATATTGGTATCTATCTACCAACATGAACATTAAAAAAATGCTGTTTCCCAAATAAGCTTCTAAGTTCCCCCCAATACAGCAACTGCAGCAGCCCTCCTCGTACCCATATACACACCAGTCTACTTTATTGTTTTCCAGTCCCCACACAACAAAGGTCGTCCATGTCAACACATTCTCTCTGCACATTCCTAGGACATATTTACTTACTATCCTGATTTATCCTGGCTTCACATTCATTTCAATAGAACTATGGTTTTCAAGCTCAGTTACCTCCACATTTTCTAAACCGATATCGTCCTTTTACCTTTATTTCTTATTTTAAATTTGCCCCAAAATGATCCATCTTATTCCACACTACATGGCATATAATTAACCTTGGACTATGCTGGTTCACCCTTGAGCTTCATATACTTTCCCCTTTTTCCTCTTCAGCCATGCCAACCTATGTACACCCAGTTTATTGGCTTTAAATGTCATTATGTGGATGTGCAAGCTGCTTTGTAAACATGTTTTAGCTGAATAATAGTAGCATGCTATGGATTTCATTGTTTCTTAATTTTTGTACTTTGTATTTTTAAAGTTCTGAACATGTTGTTATATGTACATTTCATTGCTGTGACTAACTGCACCGCAGTCCACATTGTCATCTTCACACTTCACTTCACCAGTCCTGTAGGATGGTCACAAAGGTTGCCTCCATTTCCATGCTCACGTGAAAGTACAGGAAAAACAACATCATAAATACTCTGAAATGGAACATCATGAAGGTTTTCTGAGTGTACACTGAAGAGTATTAGTTGTAATTACTAATTAGTTCTACTGTGAACTGCCAAATTGCTTGTCAGAATTGCCATGTTGGTTACACTTCCCCAAAAAGTACATAGTTCATAATAGTTCTTACCTCCTCCATTACTAATGGATGTTTTGCCTTATTTGACTTTCTAATTTTTTTGCTACTTAGACAGCTGGGAAGTCACTTTTTTCTCTCTTCTTCTTTCTCCCTCCACCCTTCTCTCTCTTCTCCCTCTCTCAATCTCTCTCTCTGTCTCTTTCTTTTTCCTCCCTCCACCCTCTTTCATTTCTAATTACTATGCAAGTTGAGCAACTATTCACCACTTAGCCATTCATATTTCCCCTTTTGTGACCTTATCTATGCCCAATTTTTGTGTTTTCCTTTATTTTTCTTATTGAATTGCAGGAGATCTTTGCATTTTTAGTTAATAAACCTTTGCAGGTTTTATAGAATAAAATGTCCTTGATTGTCTCTTATTTGTTGTATGTGTGTATCATTTTCAGTCTCTAATATTAATATAATCAAATATATCATTTTTGTTATTGTGACTTTCTAAATAAACGTATTAACAATCATGATTATAACTTTAACACTTAACATGTGTTAGACACTTATATAAGTATTTTATATTTATTAGTAAATGTTACCCTTATGATAATCCTAAGGTGTTAAAGGCTATTATAATCATTATTTTAAACTTGAGAAGACAAAGGCTCAAAGAGTTTAAGCAACGTACCCAAAGACAAACAACTAATAAGTTACAGTGTGGATTCAAACCTGGCTGGAATTGCTACAGATTTATCACTCAAAGACTCTAGGAATTTAAAAACAAATTACAAAACACAATATCTTTAGCAGAAAGTTATGAAATGATTCCAATTCATACAAAGACTTGAACAAGTGGAGATATTTTCTTACATAGGACATGTTAATCCTACAAAATTATCAATTCTCCCTTAAACCTATGAATGTAATAATTCCAATCAAAATTTCTGCAACATTTTCCAAGGAATCAAATATAATTTACAATTTATAAGGGGGGGGGCGCGCCTAGGTAGCTCAGTCAGTTAAGCGTCTGCCTTCAGCTCAGGTCATGATCTCAGGGTTCTGGATCAAGCCCCGTGTAGGGCTCCCTGCTCCATAGGAGTCTGCTTCTTCCTGTCCCTCTTGTCCTCTCCCCTCTTGTGCTCTCTTTCTCTCTCAAATAAATAAATGAAGTCTTTTAAAAAATGTATAGGGAAGTAAAAGGTGATTATTATTTTTTTTAAGATTTATTTATTTATTCAAGAGAGAGAGCATGCACAAGCAGGGGACAGAGGGAGAGGGAGAGAATCTCAAGCAAACTCCCCACTGAGTGTGGAGCCCTTTGTGGGGGCTCACTCCATCTCAGTACTCTGAGATCATGACCTAAGCCAAAACCAAGAGTTGGACACTCAATCAACTGAGACACCCAGATGCCCCAAAAGTTTGTTATTTAGGAAGTCTTTTTCACCCTCAAACTATAGTATATTCTCTACAAATTTACTGTTTTAGGGTTAAATATGGACCTTCCACATTTAGGTTTGGACCCCATTGAAAATCACCTCTGTACATGTTTTAAAGTAGGACATGGTTTAGTTTACTCCACACCGTGAGACAACTTATTAATCACTATCTACTAAACCATTCATTTTCCATTAATTATTTGTGGTGCCTCTTCTCACCATTTATAACTCATCATTTATAAGTGGGCATATTTATGTACTGTGATCTAGTGCTCATTATTACTATAGAATTTTACTAAATATAGGTAGGGAAATGCTTTTTTTAAATGCTATTTTATTCATGAGTTTTAAATTACACACGCATTTTAGAATTTTTGTTGTATAAGGTATAAGTTATAGCTTATTTATTGATGATTTGTATATTTGATCTTTTCAATTCAAATGGTTGGTTTTAATTTGTTAGGTTTTCTAAGTAGTTGATTATCACATCTCCAAGTAATGATATTATGATTTTTCCTTTTTAAAACTAAACCCACGATTACTTCTTCATATTTTATTGCATTGTGAGGAGTTAAAATAAATCATTGTAATATTCTATACCAAGCATAATATTTATGTCAACAATTAGGCAGAGTATGCAATTGTTACTCTACTTGCAAGCTAACAAGGTAATTTGCCACAGTTCCATAGATGCTGACAGAGGACCCAATGCTTCTTGATCAGAGGCACTCACAGCAATATCAGTAGCAAGAATATTAATACATTTGCACTGGTTTTCTGAGCCAAGTTTTCACAGAGCAACAGAGAAAGGCTGATGACAACTATTAACTGTGGATTGCTTTACAATAGAGGAAGACTGAGCTCGGGGAACTGACCATTTTAAAGGAACTAAGTAAGAAAGAGAGACCTTATCCCAGCCCTCAAGATTGCTTGCTGCAATCAAAACCTACAAAAATGGTGCAGATAAAGAGCATTTAAAGAAACCTGAACTCCTTACATATACATATATGTATACATATACACAATACTCTAGTGAAGTATCTCCAAAGAGTTTATTATAATTTTTTGGTTTATAGTCTTTATGAAGTTACCTTGAATGCTTTATTACAAATCGATATTTAATATTATAAAATGCTTTTTTTGACAGCTGTTAAAATTATTTGAGTTTTCTTCTTTGGTGTATTAATATGAGGAATGATTCTATAATAATTGATTTGTGATGTTGAATTCTTAAACTCATGAACTAACTTAATCATTATATAGATATTTTAGTACACTATTAAGTTGGGGAATATCCTATTCTTAGGCTTTTTGACTCTCTGGTCATACATTAAGTGAATCTATAATCATCATGGTTTGTATTACTTTTGACTGATTTTGGAATCATAGCTATCCTAACCTCCTAAAATGACGGACAGCTTTTCTTGTTTTTCTATCTTTACAAACAACTCATATAAAACAGATTTTCAGTTTAATGCAAATTTAGTAAAATTTACTTAGAGTTTACTTGAGATTGTGATCTTTGATTAGATCTTTATTTTCATGAGTAGTTATAGATCTATTCTAGTTTGCTGTTTCCTCTTGCATCCCCTGTGACATTTTATTTTCTTGCCGTTTTTCCATATGTTTATTTATCACTTTTAATCATTTTATGTGTAGTCTTATTTTGTTTAGAATTTTGTATTTTACTAGTGTCTTCTCTCCCTTCTCTTTTCTTTTTAGTCGTAGCCGTTTTTTATGCCCTCATTTTATTCTCTAACAAAGCAGCATTTACGGAGTTGAACGCGTCTACTCTGACACTGTCTCCTCCCGGCTTCTACGTAACCTTAATATGCTGGGCATTTTCAAGATCTTCCACCCAACCTCTACGTATTGGTTCTCCCTAGAGTTTGTGTCCTGGTTTCCTGATTTTGTCTTTTGATACTTTTCCTCTAAGTGATCTGATTCAGTCCCCTGGCTTTCCATATGACAGAGAAAGAAGGTTATTGAATTTACATTTTTATACTGAAGTTCTCTAAACATTAGACATTTTATTGAATTATTTGTCATATTGAATAAATACAGCTCCTCACTCATTTTCCAAATTCAGGCCTTCCAAGTCTCAGTAAAGTGGTACCACCATCCACTCAGTTGCTGATCTAAAACTCTGGGCTGAATTATTTTTTTTTTTCTTTCTTAATCTTTGAATTCCAATACATCAGCATGTTTTGCCACTTTTTACCTACCTGTATATCAGAGAAGTTTCTTATCTCCATCTTAATTTTTTTCACATAAGCCCATTTTTCACCTAAGCCCTAAGCCTAGAGTCCTGAGATCTCCATATGCCCCTCCCTTTGCACCCACCAATCTTATAAAAGTGTAGGAAATTTATCAAACTAAGAAAAGGTACTAACTGAATTAATGAAGAGTGATCTAAGTGTGCTAACCTTTTAAATTATTTCAGAATGACATTTGTATACATTATAATGAGAAAATTAGACAAGGAAAATATGTTGTCTGGGTTCAAGGTCTTCTTGACAGTATCACACATATGTAGTTATATTAACACAATGTATGATCCATACGCCTACAGCTATTTAAAAATGTATAAAATTCTCACTAATATATCTATCCCTGTCTTAACTTTAAAGTTGTAAAATTATTAAATTAAAGTTGTAAAATAAATTTATGTATTTTCCACTAGGAATTCTTAAATCCCTTTGTTAAAATTGCTAAGGTTTTCCTTTGTACATATCTCAACTTTTATTGCAGCATATGTCACAAAGTGCTTGCATTTACATTTATTCATATGTGTACATGTCTCCATTTCAATGCAGTATATCTGACAGATATATACTGAAAAATCCCAGTTGTGACTCATTTAATCCATATTCCCATGGTACCTACGTAGCATGGAAACTTGCACACAGCACATGTGAATTAATTTTTATTGAATTAAAATTAATTAATTAAAATATTAGAGATAATGGCATGAATGTAGATTTTATTCACTATAATTTTGCTTGATAATTAAGGTGAAAGAAAGAGAAAAGGGAAAGGAATATCTAGTTAATAACGTAGGACATTGGGGCGCCTGGGTAGCGCAGTCGTTAAGCGTCTGCCTTCGGCTCAGGGCGTGATTCTGGCGTTCCGGGATCGAGTCCCACATCAGGCTCCTCCGATGGGAGCCTGCTTCTTCCTCTTCCGCTCCCCCTGCTTGTGTTCCCTCTCTCGCTGGCTGTCTCTCTGTCACATAAATAAATAAAAAAAATCTTTAAAAAAAAATAATGTAGGACATTGTGATTTTGTCATAATTTTATCCAGAATGAGGCCTCTATGTATCATGTATGAAACAACAGTTGGTTCACCCTATAATAAACATAGAACCATAGCCAAAGATACCATCTATCATCATATCACTCATAACATTTAGTTGAATTTACATGTTTTCTGACGTGCCTGGACAGATGGACAGATATATTTTGTTTCATAGTTTTTACTATTTAATGTGCAGAGGACTGGCTAAAAGTGAAGAATAGCTATAAAAATTGTAAACATAACTGTCCTGTTGGCTTACCTGCTTGTATTTTTAGTCTTAGAAAGGGGGAAGGATAAAAGAACCAGAGGTTCCTTTAGATCATAGTTGCTAAGCCAGCAATTGATCTCTTCTCCTTATCCTTTTAAGTAAAGTAATCCCAATTTTGTTCAGATATCTGTTATGGACTTCAGATGAGATGAGTCTCAAACACAGCTGTAAAAATGAACCATGACTGGACAGGCATTTATGTCATCTCATTCCCCTTGCTCCTGATCAATTTAGAAATAGGTGTGTCTCAAAATACTAGCCCATGAATATTTGATGATTTTTAATATGAAAAAATATTCATCATTATTAGAGATAGCTGGGCTTAGATTTTCTGATATTTGTAATATATAGTAAACTAAAATTATTCTTTTACAACTCAAGAAAATATAGAATGTTTTCTATAAAGCTGATATTCAGGGTAGGTGGACTGTTAATGACCTATCTTGTAATGTCCAGAATTTGACGTATCTTCCTTTCTGAATACTTTCATTCTGTTACCCCTTTCCTTTAAATCCCAAACTAACTTCTATCATCCGGTTTATACAACCTGAAGTTTATTATTTAAAAAAGTGGATGTCATGTTTGTTAAGAATGACTCTGTCATTTGGTCACTTTTACCAGATTAAGCAGCCTGCTATTCAAGAAGGCCTGAAGGAATGTGACCTAGGACAAATTGCGGGGAGGGTAACAAGAGGAATTAGGTGACTGGGACATTCTGCACGTTATAACAGGCAACTCAAAGAACAAAGTCAGTCTGAGCACCAATTAACTTGGAAAACAGTTAAATAAATAAATAAATAAATAAATAAATAAATAAATAAATAAAGATGGAACGACAGATGAGATCAAGTCATTCTTATTTTGCCAAGAACTATTTTTACTTAACAAATTACTTATCACACTTAGAATTCTTCTCCACATATTCTTGAATCTTTGCTGTTTTCAACCTTCTCATAGCTTTTTTATGAAGAGTCATTATTCAAGGAAACTTCATGAATTTTAAGCTTATTAAATAATTCTACAAACTTCTAGGTTACAGTTGAATATTAATTATTCTCATAAAAAGTAAAAAGTAATTTTTAAAGATAAATATTAATACTTGAAGGTAGCATTTTTGGAGCCCAGAAACACATAAACTTTATTTTCATTCTATAAATAGTGATCTTCATATTGTTAGGCTCAATCAACCATAATAATATACCTTATCACGGATGTTTTTACTTGTAATGCCACTAGTAAATAGATATTTTTTTCTAGTATTTTTACTTAACTGAAAGAGACATTATGGATTTTGTTCTTTTTTTCTCTTCACTTTCATTTGAAATTCTAATCTATGTTTGTATAAAGGATGGAAAAATAGCTTACAGTTAAATGCAAATCAAATCTTTGATCCAAAACAACCCAAAGTCTGCTCTTTATTTTCAAAAGTCTAAAAACTTTGATCATGTTTGCAAATACAATATTGAAAAAGTATGCATCAGACACACATACAAATATTTCTTGCATCTAAAAAAGTTTGCTTTAAAAAGACCAAGGGGTGTCTAGGTGGCTCAGTAGTCTAAACTAGGCTAAGCATCTGCCTTTGTCTCAGGTCATGATCCCAGAGTCCTGGGATTGAGCCGGGCAGCCCCACCCCCAACCCCCCTTTGCTCCCTGCTCAGCGGGGAGCCTGCTTCTCCTTCTCCCTCTGCCTGCTGCTCCCCCGATTGTGCCGTGTGTGTCTCTCTCTCTCTCTGTCAAATAAATAAACACAACCTTTAAAAAAATAAAAATAAAAAATAAAAAGACCAGAACATATGTAATAAATCATTATTACTCTAGTCTATAAAGTATAATATAAAAAGTAATAATATTGTGTATATGTGTGTGAGTACATATTCACACCTGCACAATCTCGCAATTTGGGGAGATATTTTTGCCAAATAGAAAGTGAATTTTAAGTTTGCATTTATATTCTATTGTTTGAATTCCATCAATTATCAGAAGGCAAATTCAAACAAAATTGACCCAAATAGACATACTGGGATTGGCCTTGTCATGCAAGAGTAAGAAACCTGACTGTGTCCCATGTGAAGCAGAGAAGTGGAAGTAAGGATTTTTCTTAAGCTGGTATTCTGGGAGGCTTCTTTCTCAGCAAAAGAAAGTGATTTGAAAGTGAAAAATCTTCAGTAATAACACAGAGAAAAGGAAAAACCCATCTCTGCCAAGGATTCTGGATAGATAGAGAAAAAAAATTCCTGTGAAAAATTGAAAACTCAAGTTGTACAACTAGACTTGTGCAGATATTTTCAACTTTGAAAATTATATGAATCTTATTTAAAGCCCATGAGGAGCAAATGAAAAATGGCAGGAGTCTCCGAACTGTGGTGTCCAACACAGTTGGACAAGATCTACAATAAAGGTAATAGAAGATAACTTTTATAGATATTTTTATATGAAACACACACATATGATTCTGTGTGTATTACATGATATGACGTGCAAAGCCAGCCTATGTATTAAATACATGTAAAAGCTTTAAACACACACACACCAGTGATAGTGGAAATTTCAGATAATTGTAATGTCATAGAAGTGTTCTTGGAAATACTTTTACCATATAGATGCTATCAGATTATTACTGCAAAAATGTTAAATCTACAAGTTTAAAAGGAAATACCTTTTTCTCTACCTCTCCAAAAGCAGATGACCATGTGGACATATCAGTAGGGCCCCTCTCAGGACCTTGGATGAGGTTCAAGCAAGTGAAGGGCCCCAACCCTCAGCTTCACAGGAAACCCACCACTAGACACAGTTAATGAGAATTCTTTCTTTCCTACACTAGCCAAATTTAATGATATTTCACAGTTATATAAATAACATTTCTCAAGACATAATGTTGAAACAAAAAGGTTACTTTTCAGAATGGTAAAAAGCTCAATTGTAAGACAGTGACGACTAGAGCCTTTATTTCTTTAAATTGAATTGTTGGCAAACGGAACAATAAAATAAAATTAAAAATAAAAATGTGTCACTCGTGACAAAGAATAGAGTATATTATAAATAATTTATAATAAATATCATATTTATTATATATTATAATTTGTAATAAATTATGAATTATTATATATTATATATTATAAATTATTATAAATTAATCTAAGTCTATACCTTCACCTCAATCTAATTAAAAAATTAAAGTTGCTCTTCTTTTATTAGTTCCCTGGTTAATACACATCCTGCAACCCGCTGCTTTCTTTGCAGTGCACCTCATTAGCAGGCAGCTGAACTTAAATGCTTGTATTTTCGCTTGCTAAAACACACAGTCACATTGTTTCATTCAGTTTTGACGAATTGAAATGTGGGCTTACAAAATTTCACTTCTTAATTCAATAAGATGATGCATTCTGAATAATGCATCTATCATTATTTTGTTTGTTTTAGCTAAAACAATGGCTATACAAATGACTCTTCATCTTGCTAAGCTATAGGAAGTCATCTAATGTTCTTTCATTAGAAAGAACAAAAAAAATGTAGTACCTCTTACAAGCTTGGGATTGTTCTCAATGCTAGAAGAATAAATTAAACAGAAAATATCCTTGCTCTCCCTTAGTTTACACTCTGGTGGAATGAAACAGACAAAACAGTCATTTCTGTTTTGCAAATTTTTCAGAGGAAATGTTTGCATTTCTATTGATTTATATTTCATAAATGTTAGTGACCATAATTACCAAAAATATTATACCAGATATCACCAAAAATAATGCCCAGATTCCTCATGTAAATTCAAAATGACTTTTTCTTCATATTTGTATGAATATTGACAGTATGCTTACTATACTTCTTAGATAAGGAATGTTTTTGGTAAATGCTGGACTAACTAATAGATCTAGGGCCTAATATTACTGAAATTAATTGGCATATTTTCAATCAATAGAAATAATAAATATATTCAGCTATTTTCATTCTTTATATGCATAAAGATATAAACTTGAGGCAGCAAAAGACCAGATTAAAAATAGACCAAACAATATACAAGAGAAAAATGTAGAGACTGGCATCCTGTGATGATAGCACGCAGAAAGTAAAAGCATAAATTCAGGCAATGGAAACTGAGGAATGATTAACTCTCCTGGACTGTGTCTCATCTGCTTAAGGTTATATACATAAGATTATCAGACTAGCATTACCTCACATCTTACATGGAACTCGAAATTCAAAGTTCCTTTAGCATTTGTACACTTTTTCACTGTTTTTCTTGGGGGGAAAGGGGGGAGGAACTGAAGTGTCCTTTTCTGGTTAAGTATTTCCAAACCTATTGATATGTTTAAGATACTATTATTATCGGAACAATATACTTTAAAAAATACTATGATAGAGTCTTTAGTGAGGTTGCTGATAGTATGTTATACTCTTGCAAGAACAGGGATTGTTTTAAGATTGATTGATTGATTTTAGAGAGAGAGTGTGTGCCTGCTGCACTGGAGTAGGGGGAGGGGCAGGAAGAGAGAGAGAAAATCTCAAGCAGACTCCCTGCTAAGTGTGGAACCCAACACAGGGCTAGATCTCACCACCCTGAGATCATGACCTGAGTTGAAATCAAGAGTTGGACATTTAGCCAACTGAGCCACCCCGGCATCCTAAGAGCTGTGATTTTTAATGCAGTTCATTGATTTTCTACTGCTTTACCTGCAATATAATATACATAGTTTGCTAGAATTTGATTTAAATTTTGGCATTTCTGTAACACAGCTTGTCTAAGTGGTATGGGAAAAATTAATTGTATTTATATTCAGAAGAGCCAAGTTTTCTTGTTAATGTTATCATACAAATGTTTGAACAAATTATGTAATTGTTCTTAGTCTTGGCTTTACCTTATACAATCCTTCATTAATTATTCTAAGCTCGCAGAATTGAAGACTAAATAGAGCCACCATTTCATTCATTCATTCATTCATTCATTCATTCATTCACTTCTTGAGTGAATGTTTCTGTGGTTGTTACTGTAAAAGAGACATTGTATAAAAAAATTTTTTTAAGTGACATTCTTGACTTCCACTCTCATGGGGTCTAAATTTTAATGGGTGAGGCATATATTAAAATAATTACACAATTAAAATGTAATTTGGTAAAAGCTAGGAAGAAAAGCTATGCAGTATTATTTGACAGCATGTGATAGACACCTCAGTCTAAGGATTAGGCAAGGATTCTTTTAGGTATTAACATTTCAATAGCACATGAAACCACTTAACTTTATGTCATTTAGAGACTTATTAGATGTGTGTCCATGTATATGAGAATATAAGCTCCATGAGGGCATGAATTTCAGTATTTTGTTCATTGCTCTATCTCCCAGAGCTTAAAATAGGGCATGAATGAATGGATGGGATGAAGCATTTATTATGTTCGTAAATTGGATAATGACTTTCTTCCATTGTCGTATTATGAAACTCAATAGAAATATTTTTCTTTCAAAATTTTCACTTTTACAGAAACTTTGGATACAAGAAATATATTTTTAATTTATAATTCAACATCCCTTTGACATTTATTGAGTGCCTATTATTGTTGAACACTGTGTCACTAAAAGGAAAAACACCTGTGTTTGGTTATTCGGTACTCAATACTTCACTTCTGACACCAAATGCCAACAATGTTCCACACCAAGCAACCAAATAACTCTCCAGACACCAACAAAGTGTCCTACAATTTAATTACGGCACTAACTATGCAGCATTGGCACAGACTGGCTCCTACTTTAGATACCTATCACAAATAGTGAATCCCACATCACCTACATTTTTGTGTGACTTGGCCACAAATTGGGGGTTCTCATGACCCCCTTCTCGGTCATGTACAAGAATAAGTAAATAATATGTTTAAGGTGTTACATTAATAAAAGCTGTCATTGATTGGCTATCTAAAAAGAATTCAAACGTTAAGTTGAATTAAGTTCATTATCTCTAATCACTTCTCCCAACCTGAAAGAAAAATGTCATTTCTTTCTTCAGTTATGGAAACTGAAGATCCACTAATTTAAATAGATTTTCCATGCCATACTTGGTAAAACTGGTGGTCTGGATTTACGACTGTCTATTTCTTAGTTTCTCTTCAAACTTATTTTATCTATATGCTATTTAGAAGTGTGTTGCTTATTCTCCAAATATTTTAGGATTTTCCAGGTGTCTCTCTGCTATTTATTTCAAATTTAATTCCACTGTGTTCTGAGAGTATTCTTGGTATGGTTTCTATTTTTTTTAATTTGTTAAGATGTATCTGAAGTCCAGAATGTAGTTTATCCTGGTGAATGTTTCACATGAGCCTGAGAAGAATGTGTGTTCTGCTGTTGTTGGACGAAATGTTTATAAATGTCAATTAGGTACAGTTGATTGATGGTGCTGTTCAGTTCAACTATATCCTCACTGATTTTTCTGCTGCTGAATCTGTCAATTACTGAAAGAAGGCTGTTAAAGTCTCCAACTAGAGTAGTGGATTTAACTGTTTCTCCTTGCAGTTTGCATTAATTTGTTTGTGCTCGCATAGCAAAGTACCATAGAGGTGAATGGCTTAAACAACAGAAATTTACTTTCTCACAGTCCTGGGGCTGAAAGTCTGAGATCAAGGTATTGGCAGCCTTGTTTATTTGTTAGTTTGTTTTGTTTGTTTGTTTTCCTGTGGCCTATGTCCTTGGCATACAGGTGGCAACTTCTCCCTGTGTCTTCACATGGTCTTTCCTCTGTGTGTGTCCATGTCCTAATCTCCTCTTCTTATAGAGTCATCAGTTCTATTGGATTAGAGCCCACACTAATGACTTCATTATAACATAGCAATTCTGAAGACCTTATCTTAAAATGTATTGTTACATTCTAAGGTATTGGGGGTAGGATTTCAACATATAAATGAGGGGGCAGTTTAGATCACAACACAACTCTATCAGTTTTTGTCTCACGTATTCTCATGCTCTGTTGTTAGAGGCATACACATTAAGGACTGGTATGTCCTTACAAAATTCTGATTATGTAGTGTTCCTCTTTGTCCCTGATAATTTTTGTTTTTCTGAAGTCTCCCTGCTTTGTCTGGAATTAAAATAGCTAACTTCAGATTTCTTATGGTTAATATTAGAATGGCATATATTTGTCTCATATTACTTTTAATGTGTCTGTGTCTTTATATTTAAAGTGGGTGTCCTATACTCTTTAACTATAGAGAACAAACTGATAGTTACCAAAGGGAGTTGGGGGTAATGGGTTAAATAGGTGATGGGGATTAGGGAGTACATTTGTTGTGATGAGAACTGGGTGTTGTACAGAATTTATGAATCACTATATTGTATACCTGAAATGAATATTATACTTTATGGTAACTAGCTGGAATTTAAATAAAAATTAAAAAAAAAATTAAGTGGCTGTCGTATGGTTGGGTCTTGTTTTTTTGTCCACTTTTTTTTTTAATTGGTGAATTTAGACCATTTACATTTAAAGTGATTTTTGAGCTGGAGGAGTTAAGATGACAGAGTACTAAGAGGACATTATGCTTGCCTTGTCCCTCAAACACAATCTTGAAAAAGAAAAGCAAAGCAGGAGGCATCACAATTCCAGTTTTCAAACTATATTACAAAGCTGTAGTCATCAACATACTATGGTACTGGCACAAAAATAGACACATAGATCAGTGGAACAGAATAGAGAACCCAGAAATGGACCCTCAATGCTATGGTCAACTAATCCTTGACAAAGCAGGAAAGAATATCCAATGGAAAAAGGACAGTCTCTTCAACAAATGGTGTTGGGAAAACTAGAAAGCAACATGCAAAATAATGAAACTGGACCACTTTCTTATATCATACACAAAAATAAATTCAAAATGCATGAAGGACGTAAATGTGAGACAGGAAACCATCAAAATCCTAGAGGAGAACACGGGCAGCAACGTCTGTGACCTTGGCTGTAGCAATCTCTTACTAGACACATCTCTGGAGGCAAAGGTAAACAAAAGCAAAAATGAACTACTGGGACTCATCAAGATAAAAAGCTTCTGCACAACAAAGAAAACAACCAACAAAACTAAAAGTCATTTATGTAGATATGAAGTGGGAGAAAATATTTGTAAATGACATATCTGATGAAAGTTTAGTATCTAAAATCTATAAAGAATTTAGCAAACTCAATACCCAAAAAACAAATAGTCCAGTTAAGAAATGGGTAGAAGACATGAATAGACAGTTTACAAAGAAGACATCCAGATGGCAGATAGACACATGAAAAGATGCTCAACATCACTCATCATGGGGAAAATACAAATCAAAACCACAATGAGATACCACCTCACACCTATCAGAATGACAAAAATTAACAACACAGGAAACAACAGGTGTTGGCAAGGATGCAGAGAAAGGGAAACCTTCTTGCACTGTTGGTGGGAATGCAAACTGGTGCAGCCACTCTGGAAAGCAATATGGAAGTTCCTCAAAAAGTTAAAAATACAACTACCCTGTGACCCAACAATTGTACTACTAGGTATTTATCCAAAGGATACAAAAATACTGATTCAAAGGGGCACGTTCACCCTGATGTTTGTAGCAACATTATCAATAATAGCCAAATAATGGAAAGAGCCTAAATGTCCATCAACTGATGAATGGTTAATGAAGAGGTATATATACACGGAATATTACTCAGCCATCAAAAAGAATGAAATCTTGCCATTCACAACAACCTGGTTGGAGCTAGAGTGTATTATGCTAAGCAAAATAAGTCAGAGAAAGATGAATACCATATTTCACTCCTATGTGGAATTTAAGAAACAAAATAGATGAATGTAGGGTAGGGGAAGGGAAAACAAAGAGAGAGAGAGAAAGAGAGAGAGAGGCAAACCATAAGAGACTCTTAACTATAGAGAACAAACTAAGATTTGATGGAGGGGACATCGGCAGGGAACGGGCTAAATGGGAGATGGGTATTAAAGAGGGCATTTGTTGTGTTGAACATTCAGTGTTGTATGTAAGTGATGAATCGCTACATTCTACTCCTGAAACCAATATTACACTATATGTTAATGAACTAGAATTAAATAAAAATTTGAAAAAAGAAAAAAAATAAAGTGATTATTGATTTGTTGGATTACTATCCACCATGTTTATAACCATTTTCTATCCATTGAATTCTTTTTGTTTTTTTCTCTTGTTTTAAATGAGTATTTTATATGATTTTATTTTCTCTTCTCTCTTAGCACATCAAATAGATTTATCAATATAATTTTAACGATTGCTTCTAAATATTGCAATGCATATCTACAACTAATCTAAACCCACTTTCCAATAACACTATACCACTTCACAGGGAGCATAGGTAGCTTATAACTGAATGTTTCCATACCTTACTCACTAGGTGTCATTCATTTCACTTATCTATAAGTTATAATCACTTATACATTGTTTTATTATCATTTTGAATTTTTATCTATTTGAGCAACTTAGAAGAAAAATTTTAAATGTATCTTACTTGTATTTATTCCTTCTCTAATGCTCTCTTTTTTATGTAGATATGAGTTTCTGACATATTATTTTCCTGCTCTATGAAGAAAGTATTTTAACATTTCTTGCAAGGCTGGTCTATTGTTTGTCTGAGAAAGTATTTTTCTTTTTTACATTTGAAGGATAATTTCACTGCATAGAAAATCCTAAATTGGTAAATTTTCTTCTTTCAGCACTTTAGTTTATTACACTCTCTTTTTGCTTGCATGACTTTGAAAAGAATTCCAGTGTAATTATTATTGTCCTCTGTAGGCAAGCTCTCTCCCCGATCACCAGCTTCTTTCAAGATTTTCTTTTTGTCTTTGGTTTTTCTAAAGTTTGATTATGATATGCCTAGTGTAGATTTTTGGTCTTAATTCTGCTTTGTGTTGTCTAAGTTCCTGAATTTGTAGCTTAGTACTGGTTTACAATTTTGGAAAATTCTCAACAATTATTACTGCAAATATTTGTTACTCCAGTCTCTCTTTTCCTTTTAATATTTATATTATGTGTACTTTACTCATCTTGTAATTTTTCTCATACTTGTTGAATATTCCATACTTGATCTTTCATTCTTATTTTTATTCTTGCCTGTCAGTTTTGGACACTTTTATTGACATATCTTCAAATTCACTGATTTTTCCACAACTGTGTCCTGTCTGCTGAGGAGCCAATCAAATCAATTCTTCATTTCTTTTATGGTGTTTACTTTCTAGGTTTCCCTTTTGATTTGTTCTCAGTTTCCTTTGCCCTGCTTACACTGCACATCTGTTCTTAAATGTCATCTACTATTTGCAGTAGAGAGTATAGCTATTATCATAGTTATTTTAAATTCCAGGTCTGATAACTTCAAAATCTCTGCCACATACTAGTGTATTTCTTTCTAATGCTTGCTTTATCACTTTTGACTGTGTTTTCCTTGAATTTTGCCATGCCTTGTAATTTTTTGTTGAAAGTTGGACATAGTATTGGTTAATAGAAAAGGAGATAAATGTTTTTAATGTGAGGCTTTATATTTATTTTCAACATATAAATATATTGATATTGAGTTAGGCTGTGTTTATTGTGGCTTTAGGTGTCAGAGGCTTCATTTCCTTTAATGTCTTTATTTATGGTTCCATTGTTGCCTTTAGGCCTCTTTAGAAACTTCTTAAATAAATTCTGTTTCTAACAGCTCTCCCAGTTGTAATCCATTGTTATACTGAAGTACTGTTGATAAGGTGTCAAAGTATTAGGGAGAGGAAGAATTCTATAACCACCTGATTAAATTTTAGTTTTTAATGGGCAAGAGTTTCTTACCACTTTTTCCTCTACATATGTGTGGCAGAGAGGGTAGAAAGCCTCAAGTTATATAATTGCCCTTTTCTTACAATATATTCGATTCTGGTAAAGCACCTTTCCCTGAGAGCAGGAATTTGCTACTGAGAACAGAATGTTCTGGGCATACACCAATATGGTTACTTTTCTCCTCTACCTACTAAAAGCAAGAAGCAATTTTTCTCTAGTCATCAAAATGAGAAGCTGGTGGGCTCTTAGAAATAACACCAATGAAAATGTGGAAGCAACCAAATGCCTGTTCCTCCAGGAGTTTTTAACTCTCAAGCTAGTTCAGGCTCAGCCTCCGGCCTCCGTGTATCAGTCAATTACTGACTGTTCTTACCCATTACTGACCCTAGTGGCTTCTACTCCAAGTATGCTGTGATTCTCTGTATTTGAGTTTTTTCAGTTTTCAGGACATTTGTTTATCTGTCACCTCAGTTCTCTGGTGGATTTAGAAGAATTGAATATTAATTTGTTCAGCCTTTTGTTTATTTTAAGCTTGGGAGTAACAACTTCCGAGTTCTTTATACTAAACTGAAGCAGAAACCAGAAGTTGGGACAGCCTATTTCAAATGCCCACATTTTTACCAGCTCTATCCAAATCTCAAAGTGATAGCATGTGTTGGGGTGGAGGAAAAAGAGGGAGTTTTGTAACCATCCAGGCAATCAGTGATGAGAACATAAATCGGACAGCAGATACATATAGTCAAGTTTTCACTATTATCAGAACAACAAAGTAAGTGCTAAGTACATGGCTAAATAATTTTAATATCTCAAGTTTGAGATTAATGCATTGAAACCATTTTCTAGGTTATGTCATATTCATTGAGGATTTGATTCATGGATCCTTATCAATATGTATGTGGTTGTTACTCAAGATGCCAAAATAATAGGATTTTTTTAAGTCAGCCCACTTAAATTATGATTTTTTGAAAAAAATTCTAAATTAATAAATTCAGGTAGTATATAGATGGATAATGGCAGAATGCACTAAGATATGACGTTGCACTAGGCTTGATTTGAAGGTTTCAGTGGTTCTGACAAAAACTGTTGAAGATGTGCCTGGAATTTAAAGAGGAAACATACTAAATTTTATCACCATTACTCCCATTATTCAATGTATTTATTTTTAGGCAATTGAGTTCTCTACCATGATCACAATTCCTATTATCATTTTTGTACAAAGTTTGTGTGAGCCACTATTATCAAAATATTTTATTTCTTACTTAAAACATCTAACTGATATCCTCATTTATATGTATTAAAGATGGCTTAATTTCTTGAGTAATTTTTTTAAACAGGACTATGGCTTTTCTACTTCACTGTACCTATTATTTTAGTTTTTGGCATCCTTTTCTAAAACCAAGCTCCTATATTTTCAGAATTTCATGCAGTAGAAATTCAACCTGGCATTCTTTATTGAGGAAATTGATGGGGTAGCAGTGAGTTTTGTGATCTTGAACCTTTGTTTCCTAGTTAGAAAACAATTTGCTGTACACTTAATCTGAAATGTTATGTAAGAAAATGCAAAGTATTATATATATATAATATAAATTATTTATCTTCTAAATATATATGGAATTTATTGGTAAGGAGAACTTCAAAGGATTTTTTGAATTTTTTATTCATCTTTGCAAATCCTTTGATTTTTAACATGAATTTATATATATGATATATATGTTTTTAAAAATGTATGCCACAAATACATGACATTTTGGTATCCACGATTCAGGGATCTAAAAAGTACCAGTCACATACTATCCATCTCTGAATATTTCCCCAGAATTTGACTTGATACAAGCCATAATGATCAACATTACATAAGAAATTTTCTTTTAGCTTTGTCTCCCCAAGTTAAATTCAGTGATCACAACCATGGTACTCATATTCCTTACAATAAGAATTATAAGAAGAACAAATGCTTACATTCCTTAAGTATTTCCATAGCCATGTAGAAGCATTCATTGTACAAAAGGAATAAAACCTGAACTAAGCTACAATATTTAAGAGTTCATATCAAGAAGAATATGAAACCATGTAGCAAAACCAAAATTATCAGTATTAAAAGCTTAAAAATTATACCAACATATTTAGGTCAGTGACTTGTAAGAATAAATAAAAGAATATTGTTAAGTCTTATTAGTGTATTTTATTTTATTTTTTGGACTCGTGAAAATAGATATTGATATAAAGTTCATGTTCAATTTTATAGCTTTGGTATATGTTGCCAATTAATGCTCTAGAACCGGGGGTCAGTATAGCCAGATGTATAAAAGACTGCTCATTTCTTTGAAGTACTGTCTTTACTCAATATTTATTCTTTAAAGTCAAGTAGGGAGAGAATATCATCTCATTATTGCTTAATTTGTATATTTTAAGACTAAAAAGATTTTTCTTTTCCTGTAACTTATACTTTATATTTTTTTTTTCTCTTTAAAGAAATCCTTTCATTTCCATGTAATGTCAGTTTGTGTATATTTTCATAACTTGTAAAAGGTTTTTATATATTGAAGCCATTCATCTTGTTTTGGGATATAAATTTAAAATACCACAGTACATTCCACTAATGATTTTACTGGGAAAAATACTGAAAATTAAACAAAAAAAGAGAGAATCTAATGAAATAAAACTCTAACCAAACAGTAGAGTTGATCAATAATACGAATTTTAACAAACCAATTTATAAGAATTCAGATAAATACGTGAAGAGATGTGAAAAATGCAAATACTAAATGACAATGGTAAGAAAACTGAAAGAGCTTTATTAATATTATACACAGTAATATTTGGGAAAAGACATTACAATGACAAAAAGTGCATTCATCAAGAAGAAACAATTATATAAATGTATGTATATGCATATGTATATACTTATGAACATATATTCAAAATAAAGGAAGAAAAACACACAAAAGGAAAATAAGACATATTTAAAATTATAGTTGGTGGTATTATCATGCCTTTCTCAGTAATTAGTTGAAGAAGCAGTCAAAAAAGCATATCTTAATGCTTGATAGAAAGCTTAGATAACTTTATCAACCAATTTGTATACAAAATATAGTTGTTTTACTTTTTTATCCACCATGAAAATCTCCACATTTTAATTGGTTAATCAATTTACATTTAATATAACGATCAATAAAAAAATACTCAAGATGGTTAAGTTTAAATATAATCAACTCTTGATGTGTTTTCTATTTATTGTTTTCTGTATTCATAATTTCTTCATTCCCTATTTTGGATTAGTTGAGAAGTTTCTGGTTTTCCATTTTATCTCTTAACTGACTTAATAATTATAATTATTTTCTTCATTAATTGTCACTCTTGAATTTACAATATGCCCGTTTAACTTATTACAGTCCATGTTAAATTTACATTATATCAGTTCGTGTGTAATTTGTAGCATTATATGTCTATTATGACACTAAATTTGCATGTCCCCACATATTTTCCTGCACTGCAGTCTGAGTTATCATGCATATCTATGCTTTTTGTATTGTTCTCAGCCTATCTTTACTAATGCTATCAGCCAGGAATGACAGGTGCTCACTGGGACCCATGTTACTTGCGGCAGACCCCACAGACATTTCCTCAACCAGAGCCAGTTTTGTGGATGGACTGGCCTTTGTGGTTCTTATGATTGCAAGATAATACCTCAGCAACAACCATTAAGAAACTTTGAAGAAACAAGGTTTATTAATCACAAATCCTGGAGGGTACATGAGACACGCCCAAGGGCCACACGGAGAGATTGAGAACAGAGACAGAGAGTGTGCTAATGCACAGAGAGCTCTGCCTTTAGGAGGGTTCAAGAGCAGTGTGCCCAGGGTTTCGCTGATTCCTTAGGTTCTGTTTGTCTTTCTTCAATCTTTTATTTTTCTGTTCCGCAACCTCGATCATCTTCATTGTCCTGTCTTCAAGTTCACTGATTCTTCTGCCTGCTCAAATTTACCTTTGAATTCCTCTAGTGAATTTTTCACTTAAGTTACTATATATTTGAACTCTAGACTTTTTTTTGGCTTTTTTTTTAGGTTTGGGGTTTTTTTTTTTAGCTTCTTGATATTTCCAATTTATTCATACATCATTTTCCTGACTTTTTCCACATCTTACTTTAGTTCTTCGAGCATACTTAAGGCCTTGTTTTAAGTGTTTGTCTAATAAATCTGCCTTCACAACTTTTTCAAGGACAGTTTCTGTTGATTTATTTTTTTCCTTTGATTATGCCATAGTTTTCTGTTTCGGTCTTTTATGTTGTTTTTTCCTATTTCCTTGTGATTTTTGTTGTTGTTGAAAAATAGACATTTGCATCTAATAATGTGGTAACTCTGTAAATTAGATTCTCTGCCTTCCCTATCATTTTTTCCTTTTTGATATTGTTTTTGTTTTTCTGATTCTTGAAGGCCACCTCTGTGTTGATGATCAGCCTGGGGTATAAATTTAAGGTCTTTTCAGGTCTCTCCCATGTCTTTTCCAGGACATCATGGTTCACTTTCTAATTTTCCTCATGTATGCAGTTGTTTTTTAATGTCCAAGTCTTTAATTTTTGGCTCCCAAAATGGGGAAAAGGAAATAAATAAAAGGGGAGGCAAGGGCGCTGACCCTTTAAGTCCCCTGCAATTTTTTTCAGCCAGAAGAGGGAGAGCTTACAATTAACTGCAGGGGAGGCATAACAAAAATGGCCACCAGCCTCTTTGTCTGCATTTCTGTGACCAGAATCAGTAGTTGATGATCAGAGCACCGATCTCTGATATTTGAAGAACAGGATCCTTTTAACCCAACTTAGCTCCTTCAAGCTATGTGCTGGGTACTCCAGAAATACATACACAGATGTCTGCCATTGGGCTGGGGGTTAGGGGAAGGGTAGCCCTACTGTGCTAAGAACTGAAACTGACTGAAATTACAAATTGACCACTATTTACCATCCAAGTCTCTCTCCGGAAATTGCAAACCTTCAATACATTACAGAGTTCCAACATATTTACATAAAACATATTCCACCAGTGCAATTTTTGTCTAGGTGAGGAAACAGTTTCTTGGCACTTCCTACACCACTATCTTTCCCAAATTGTCCAGTGTTGTCTTATTTTAAAAAGAGGTTTTAATTTTGGTTCTACAGACTGTTAATTTATGTATGTAACTTCCTAGTGTGGAAAACTTAACAGTGGTAAATAAGGGTTACTGAAAATAGTCAGAAACAGAGATGGAAGCTTCTATTTCCAGGGAATATTTATAAAAATAAGATATCTAATATTTTAAAAGTCATAAACAGAATAGCTTATATTTTCTGAATTATTTACGTGCACAATGCATTGTAGAGAGCATGGTGGATTATAAGAGAGACATTGATTATTATTTGCTGTTTTGGAGATATATTTTTAAAGTATTTTGTAGTTTGTATTCTTCATCTGTAGAGTGGGAAAGATAATGCATCATTAAATAATACTATATAATTTAAATGTTTTAAAAACTATAAATCCCTAGAGAAATAAAAAAATCTTTTTTAAATCTTTATAAAGCAGCATGAATTGTACATACGAGAAGATCATGAATACAGAAACAATTTACCACCTTTCAGAAAACAATGTTTAGAATTATATATTTTGTAAGATAGTAATAATTATTTATGTAAATATCTGTCAGAGACCCAATTTTGATGAAAATGTATTTTAATGTTCATTTGTTTTTCTAAATATGCATGAAAGTAAATGAAATGTATACTTAGTCATTTGTTATCCATGAAGTTAGAAGTTAATGTAGATTTTAAAACATCATAGGTAAATCATTTAATCTGTTTTACTCTTCATTCTCCTTATCTGCACAAAAGCTTAATTGGACTACCAGGACCTCTCTGTATATGATTTCTAATACCCTGTGTGTATTAGCTAATGGAGTAAAACCTTTTGATCCTTGTAATCTCATAATTTGAGAATTAATGATATAATTACTTATATTGGATAGACAATGTCAAAGAGTTGACATAGTTGACTATACATAAAATTTGAATGCAACTAGGTCGATAAAACATTTTTTTAATGTATGTAAAATATCTCAATATATTTTGAGGACCATAAATGTAATTAAAGGTAAGAACTGTGATATTTTAATGTTAGAGATTTGTATAATATTTTTGTCAGTTGTTTCACATAACTTCCTAATACAGAATTATATGCCATTAAATTAGAGCTAACTCTGGAATAGACTCTGAAGTAATGTGAAGACTAATGGAAATTTCTTTAAAAAATTAGCACCTTTATCCACTATAAATTATAGAGTACACTAAGTGACAACATCTTCATTTGTCATGGGATAACTTGACTAAAAACAGCAACTTCTGTAATCCCACAGAAATCATAAAATAAGGGAAAGATATCCATAAAGATGAATCAAATAATATAAATTTTTTCTAGAACTCTATTAGAGATGAAGCCTAGCATAGAAAATTAGTTAAATGAAATTGCCAACTGTGGGTAAAAGAAGTAGGAGTCCTCAGAAAAAGAGAAATGACATCACTGTAAGTCTATGAGTTGGTGATTTCTGTGGACACAGGTTTTACTAATTAAACCAATTTTCCCCTTGTAAATAATTTTTTAGATCTAATTCCTGTATTTTTGGTATACGGTTTGATGAAAGCACAACAGAAATGAAGATTTACCTATGGAACAACAAATTAAAGAATGAAAAATGAATGGGGGGGGTAGGAAAACAACCAAAAAAGAATGGTAGGAGAAAAAAAGAGAAAAAAAAAGAAGCAGTAATGGCAGGAAGGATCATTGATCAAATCTTTGGTTTTCAGTAACTGATATAGGTAGTCAGGGAAATATTCATAAATATTTGCAGAATAATAGTGACACACAGCTTCATGTATGCTCAATTACCTTGTTTATGGAACACTGTAACTGAGAATACTTGACCTGAATATCTTAATCTATGCTAAAGATATTCATCGTTAATATTTGATTTTCTCTTTATTTAAAAAAATGTTACACTAAAATGAAAAAAATACATCTATGTAATTTAATTGTGTGTACTACTGCAATATGTAATTAAACATCTGTTTTTTTAAAAGCAATAAGAAAAATGATATAAAATAAGTCCTTAGCTAAGAGAGTACTATTTTAAAAAATCAATTATTCTCTGAAACACAGCAAGCTGCTTTTCAGAAATTACAACAAAGCAAACTGCTGGTAACCATCCTACTGTATATCCATTTCTCAAAATAGTACAAGCACTTCACAAAAAAAGCCAAGTCATTCATTATAAAATGCCCCCAAGGCATAGATTTTCTCCAAGTGAGCTTCACATTTTTCCTTTGCAAAGAAAATCAATTTCAAAAATAAGGAGAAATGCTTAGCAAGAACAATGCAGTTGTTTTAAGTATATGTACTGACTATACAGTGTATAAACATATGGATATTTGAATACTATTTATACTTGTAATTAAAACAGTTGAGGAGATATTTTTACTGAATGTTTAAATGCATAGAACATTTGCAATAGCATTCGTTGTGTACCATAACCATATACTGCAAGTAAAATTCATATAATAACAACATTTTAAGCTTTTCAAATAATAATTATTCAAATTCTGTATTTAAGTACAAGTGTGTTATGAAAATGAATGATTTCATAAGATGACATGTTATAATAGATTCTCCTTAAGCTACATAACCTTCAAAATATCTGAAATTTAGGTATTAGCATTTCCAAATAAGCACTTTGTTCTTTTAGAAGTGAAACAATGTATTATTTTAACACCTGTTGACAGGATTGCGGTTTATATTTTACAGTTTCACAGATAAGACTAATTCAGAAAAATACATTTTTACTTAAGTATATGGACAAAGTTGGACAAATAAAAGCAGGCTCGTTAGATGAGTGTTGCAGTCTTATGAGAAGTTCCTTGTCCTTGGGGCACCTGGATGGACCAGTCAGTTAAGCGTCTGCTTTCAACTCAGATCATGATCCCAGGATCCTGGGATGAAGCCCTGTATGGGCTCCCCGTTCAGTGGGGAGTCTGCTTCTCCCTCTTCCTCTGCCCCTTCCTCTGCTCATGCTGTGTCTTTTTCTCTCAAATAAGTAAATAAAATAAAATAAAAAGAAGAAGAAGAAGCAGTTACTTGTCCTAATATGTAACTTAACTCATAAGAAACTGCACCTTCTGGATAGTAAGTAGAAAATGTTGGATTCTCTCTTCCTAGGGAGCATGTCTCCTTTTTGCACAGTACTCAACTACATATTTTCAATCATATGAAAATTGTAATTATTGAGTTTGGGATTAGTAAACACAATTTTCCTACTCTTTCAAGTTATTAAACTTTCTCCTTTGAGTGTTAGAATAACTAATCAAGAATAACCCGTGATATGACACAATTATTGGCAGTCTTAAGTGTTGATTAATGTGTAAGAGTAGTCTAGCTTTTGAGATCTGCTTTTTTTGTTGTTGTTGTTTGTTTGTTTTTTGTTTTTTTGGAACACGAAAAATGAACCCCTATAGTGAACTTATCTACTGACTTCTATCATACTTGTTCCCGTAGGCCGAATATCTAGGCATATACTTCTGATTATTATATATTTAGACATGTTCTCTGATGGCTACATTGAAGATAAAATAAAGGTAGAGTAAATGCAAAATGAACAAATTCTTCTTAGGTTCCTTTTCCTTAGTTCTACCAAATATTTTGAAGACAAAATTAATCTATGAACATTTAACAAATTTATAGATATGTTAAAATTGTATAAAGATGACATCATTTTTATTTATACCACACATTACATTACTAAAATAGCTTCACATGTATATTTGAAGCTCAATATAACAAGGGGAAGTAATTACTGACAGAGTATTGCTTCCAAATTAGATATGAGAAGCTGAGGTGTAGGTCTCGACACCTGTCAAAAATCACGGAGCTCTATGAATTAACCCTATCCTCAATACTAATAATTTATTTATCACCTTATTCCCTGTAGGTTTTATGTTCTATAAAGGGAGAAAACTGAACTTAATGCTTTTGCGTTTATACTGCATTAGAAATTTTTAAAATGTGAAGAAAACACACTTGGCTGTATGTATTTGGGAAAAGCAGTAACTATTTCGCATTATAGGCATTTTTAAGTGATACGGCATATAACAAGTTCAAGAAATCCATTTGACATTGTTTGTGTCAGAATTTTTGTAATTAAACAGAGGGCATGTAATAAAGAGTTCGACTCCATATTTGATGTTTGTTGGCTGACAGATTCGAGCCCTGCAATGACCCCTTTCTCTTCTGCCCCACATCTGGGAAAGCCTGGATGCTCCCACCTCTGGCACGGGTAAGACGTTCAAATCATGAACGCCTTGGCTGTCCTGCATAAAAATCTTCACCCCAGCTCTACTCTAAAACTACCATAAAAATCCAAATTAGTTTTACCTCTCTGCAGAAAACGTCATTATGTATATAGAACTTTTCATACTTTCTTGGTGCGTGTGTAAAATCCTTGACATTGCTCTGAACCAGAATTCGAGGAGGAGGCTTGTTTTACCTCTGTTTAGTGTCCAAGGCAGTGCATTACGTACAAAACTCCTGTTAACATCCGGGCGATCAATAACAGCTTGTAAAGCTCAGAGAATCACTGGCGTGTATTTGTCAATCTCCTTTTCTTTTTCTTTTTTTTCTTTCTTTTTTTTTTTTTTTGTTTGTAAAGAGAATATAAATTAGTTAAGTCTCTAATCCTCCTAGAGTGAGTGAGTGAGTGAGTGAGTGCAGGGAAGGAAAAACATCTTTTTGGATCTAGTTTTGGTACATTTACTAAAAATCAATCTTCGGTTCTTAGTCACATCTCATTTCATGTTCATAAATTAGGTATGCCCATCCCCATTTACTTATATTCATATATTTATAGTCTTTGTGGATCATTTAGTCACTATGGATTAAATGTTGGTAATATTTGAATGCATCACTACAGTATAAAATTCTTTATGTAAAAAAAAAAATGTTGAGTGTACTGTGTACAGCTCTTAAAAAATTCAATCTGTTTACAAGTTACTGTTTGTGACAATTCTGTATCATCTCCCAGAATCATCTCCTGTGTGCCAGTTGGGTCTATCGGTGACGTGACTTTCCAATGTCAATCAATTAACAGTGTAAAGTACTCAATCAATAAATAAATCAATCCAGACCTCAGCTGGATGTCTTTATTGCCAATAACAGGGATGACATTTCTGCTAAAATTTATAGCTATTTATCTGCCCTTGGATTTCTGATTATTCTTGCAGTATCTGCTTTACGTAAAGGTATTCTATACCACAAGTATTACTCCAGAAGTATAATCATCTATAATTGTATGACATCATAATAATTCTAGGATGTATCACTGTGTTTGTTAAAATAAAGTCATACCAAAAAAACAAAAAGAAAAATTAAAGTCATATGATTTATGATAAATTTTCTATCAATTTCACACTGGCAAAATGAGTTCTGCTGATTATTTTATATCTTGACCTATATGGTCCCTTTCCTTCATTTTTCTTTCTGTTTATTTGGAAGATATACAAAATTTGAGTTTGGTTCCTAGATGGCTATTTTTTAATGTTTATACTGTCCTCCATGGCCAAGTTCCAGCATCCTCAGTCAGAATGACAAAAACAAATAAAATTCTAGAAATAGTACTTTGAAGAAAATTCATGGGACCTTGGTGCAAAGAATAATGTATCCAAGAGCTTCGCAGTTCATTACATGTTTCAAAATTTCTTCTGTTTTGGGGCATCTCAAACGATTGAGTCACTGACTCTTGGTTTCAGCTCAGGCCATGATTTCATGGGTCATTAGATCGAGCCCTGTGTGGGGTTCCCTCCTTGGAGGAAGTCAGCTTGAAATATTCTTTCCCTCTGCCCCTCCCCCCCCACTTGCTCTCTCTTGCATGCCTTCTCTGTCAAATAAATAAATCTTGAAAAATTTTTTTTTTTTAATTCCTCTGTTTAAAGTTTGGTTCAGCAAGGGGCACCTGGGTGGCTCAGTTGGTTGAGCGTCTGAAGGCTCAGGTGGTGATCTCGAGGTCCTGGGACAGAACCTTGCACGGGGCTCCCTACTCAGCAGGGAGTCTGCTTGTCCCTCTCCCTATGCCTCTCCCCTGACTGGTGCTCTCTTTCTCTCTCTGTCTCTCAAACAATAAAATTTTATAGAAAAAAGGTTTGGCTCAGCATGCAAAGGGCTCAATTAAGGAAAGAAGAGAGATGTTTTGCATCAGATTAGCAGTAATAACAGAGAAAGTACTATGTTAACACTACAACGACAAATGAAATGTTGATGGCGTCAAAAGGAACAGAGAAAAGCAATCTGACTAACAGTTATGGTGAAAGGTCAGTTTTATCCTCTCGTATTCTTGCATTTACCATTCTCCCCACCCCTCATCCTATGACTCAAATTCCTGCATGCCCAGCTCTTCACCTCTTCCTTCAGCTCATACTTTTGAGAGTTCTCTGATGCTCTATCCATAAGCTAACTTCAAAGACCATATCACAATGACAACCCTTGAACATTTTTCTCTGCTATGGCAAATGTTTTGGTTTATGCCATTTACACTTAGAACACTTACACTTGAATACAAATTTGTCTGACTGTAACATTGCAAGTTCAAAATAATTTTCTGTGATTAACTGAACTTAATACTTCATTATCTTCTTGAGTACAATGCTTTTTGTCAAGAAAGTCTATTTTAAATTTATTCTTTTCCTCTG
The DNA here is from genome assembly GCF_017311325.1 of Ursus maritimus. NCBI lineage: Eukaryota > Metazoa > Chordata > Mammalia > Carnivora > Ursidae > Ursus > Ursus maritimus. The sequence goes on along the minus strand of NW_024424453.1, from coordinate 2,695,017 downwards.
AGTTAAACTTCTTTATATATCCTTTAAATTTTCCCTTTTGTTCAGACATTTTCAGATTTCATTGTAGTATATACAGGTTGTGGTTATTTATTTTATTTCCCGTTCGGCATTTGATGGACACTTTCAAACAGAATTCTTAATTCTGAATGATGTATCTTCAATATTTCTTCAAATTTTTTTTTCCTATTTGAATTCTTAGGGGATTTCTATTATCCCAACATTGGCTCTTATATTTCCAAACACCTGATCTTAGATTTTCTTTTTTATTGCCTATTTTTTTAATCTTTCCATTCTGCCTTCAACATTTAGCTAGATCTTTGGTGACATGTATTCCATCTTAGGGTTTTTTTTGTTTGTTTGTTTTTTTGTTTTAAACTTTATAGGTTTTATTAAGTAAAACTTCTATATAGTTCCTCTTGAATGGCTTTTGGTTCATGTTGCTATCATGTTCCTGTATATATCTAAATATGTGTATGTATGTGCATGTGTGTATGTTTCGTACTGACATATATGTATGTATACATAAATGTATACATAATGTATACATACATACATGTCTCTCTTGTATGTATTTACATATATACATATATATATTTCAGCTTGTGTCTTTTAAGGTAGTTTTGGGTTCTTTTTCTCTGGAGATATCAACTACTCTGTAAAAATTTATAATAGAGAAAGGTCAAAGCAATACACACTTATGTATTTGTCCTGATAAATCTAGAAAGAGGCTCAGACACCGGAGAAAGACTGTTAATTACTCTCACTTACTGCCATGATGGCACAAACTCTACTGGTCAAGAATTCTCCCTTAAATCCTTAACATAAAATAGGAATGGGAAGAGGCAGTCTTAAAAAATTAAAATTAACCAACATAGGGACTTGATACTGAAAGTGGATAGAGGGATAAAAGCTCAAATGTAGCTTGTCAGTCCCCATATGTGTTAATTAAACCCTCCCTGAAGGAGAACTATGACGCCCCTTTCATATAATGTACGGTCAGGTCACTACTGCTATTTTGCTACAACAAAGAGGCAATGATTATTCTCAAGTGAATCAAGGGAAAGACAAATGTTCAAGATAGTCTTCAGTCCCAAGGGATTCTCCTCTCCTCTGTCTTTTTTCTCTCTCTTTCCCTCTCTTTCCTTCTCTCTCTCTCTTAACCAGCTCTTGGAAGTGATGTTTCCCTTTCTTTTTTATACTTTCTCCAATGTTGATTTTGACACAAGGAACTATACCATTTACCCACATTGAAAGGAATTGCTGTTTAATAATGATTTTTTTAGTAAAATAGATCTTATCCTTGAAAACCAAAACTATCTACACAGATAACTACATTAACATTATTCTATATTCTACTCTCTTTCTGTCCTCATTAACATGTTCTTACTGTTAAAGTAGACTCTTGTCCAGGAAGAGAAAAGTTATAATAACATCATTGTTCATTCCTGGTACTTCCTGAAAAACTCATTTACATGAACAACAAATAGTTTATCTCTTCAACTGATAGCATTAAATGACTGTAGATTCCCCAAGACTCTTCAGAGTCCTCACCTTAAAATTCTCATTTATTATAATTTCAAATATTATAGTATCATAATTACTACCCAACCCCAGTAAAGACCTTGGATGAACAACCATCCTAAACTAGACTAATGCACATAAGAATTCCAACTTCATTTTCTTCTCCCTTCAGTGTACTAAGACTCTCTCAAGGTAGTATGCTCCCAGGCTTCAGTAAGAATAAGCTCAGCTTTCTCTCATCAACAGTTCATTTTAATGGTATCTTGAGAAAGCCAATATTCAATAATCTTGGAGGTTCACTGAGCTCCAGTTGAGACAGTCATGACCCAAAATCCTCAAATTGGATCCTCCTCTGAGGCCCATTGAGATTTCTACCAAGACAGAAGCTTTCACAGGCTTGTGACTTATGCAGTCACCTAGGGACCCATGCTTAAAAAGGGCTCTGTGCTTGGTTTAAGGCTCTGTTATTTCTCTCTCAAATTTCTTAACCATATTTGAAAAACGGACGTTGTGTTTTTATTTTGCACTGGGCCACACAATTATGTAGTCAGTCCTGCCTCTCTATCCGTGTTGTCTCTGATTAGGAGTGTGATAAGTTTCTGATTTAGATCTTTTTTCTCATTATTTCATTGATAAAGCCAAATGTGAATATTTTGTCTCATATGACTAAATTAATCATTTTAGGAAGCTTTTGATTATCTGATCAGACTTGAACACTTTTATCTTTAGTGAATATTTGCTTTATTATTAACAACTCTACTAGATGTCCCTGTATGTTCTTGTCACTTTTTTGTTGTACAACTAAAAGAGGAGAAGTTCTTGAGAAGTTCATGGGCAAGAGAATAGACAGTTTTCCTTTGGGACCCACCCAGCTTCCCTGATGCCAGTTGCAAGTAATGAATAGGTTGTTTTTCTGAGTTACTGAAATCAAACGTTAGGTGATCAGTTCAATGGGCCAGAAAGTCAGAAACTTTAAATGCCTATCATGTTTTACCTAAAAAAAATAAAGCTTATTTTTAAGCTTGTGTCTTTATGGAAACAATCTTTTATAACCAAACTTTCACATACATAGAGCTCGGAAGATTTCCATTGTATATCTCTTTTGCAGACATTATATTTTGAAAAAAATGCATATAGAGAATTAGGGCATTTAAAAACATAATGATTCCCTGTTTTAGGTAGTATTATACATCAGAAAAACTGTCCTGTGACAATTTTTGAATGGTTTTTGAAAAAAATTTTTAAAAAAACCTTTATTTTCCAATTTGTACCTCTCTTGCCCTCATTGTGCAGAAGAACCTAAAATGAAACACAAAGATTCAATAATCACATTAGTACAACCCAATGCTCTGTAAGACTGATTCACCTCTCTTTTACCCAAAACATAATATAATATGTTAATTCCTAAGACACTCTCTAAATTCTTTCCAATTTTAGTGAAAAGCCTTTCCTTGGTTGTTAAGTTGTAAAGAATAATGTTGGGTTTTATTATAGCTCAGCATGCAATGTATGTTTAACAGTAAAATATACATTTTTGAAAAGACATAAGCCTTAGGGTAATCTATGATTCTTTTCAGGACTGTATATTAATAAAAAATAATACCCAGAGAATTTATAATACTGCTGAAAGAACCTTTACAAAATGAATATAAGTAGGTTTGGACACTGTAAAGCACATGCTTATAGAGTATTTCTCACAAAGTTTTCTAAGGCAGAAATGAGTACATATATTCTGTTCCTTGAGTTAAAATAAAATACACTAATGCCAAGTATTATTAATTCATTCTTCTGTGTTTTTATATGAAAAATGGGTTAGAACTTAAGACTAGTTCAATTCTTGTTTTTAACAAAGGAAACACAGTAACAATGAAGTAGTCTTCCATCAATAAATTAATAATATTAAAAAAGGTTTATTTTAACTACCTTTTAAAATTAAAAATCCAGTTTCCAACATTAGAAATTATACTTGGTAAATAATAAAGATCTATAATTTATTAAGAGGAGAAGTACAATGTAAACTACTTTATAAGCATTATCTTAATTTTTCTGTACAACTATCTATGAGTTACGTAACATTATTATTTTAGAGATGTAGAAATCCAGACTGTTTATGATCAGACAGGTGATAATAGGTAGGTGGAATCTGAAATGTCTGCTACTAAAGGCAGATCACTTAACAACAGTATTATAGTACCTCCCAGTGAGGCATACACCCAGTATCATCTAAAATACCCTGTTTGTCCTAGGACATACTCAGAATACAGTATCAATGATAATTGTAACATTTCTTCCCCAAGAATATACATTTTGAAATCTGACTAGAGATAGCAAGGAGACCCTTACATTGCTTTCTGGGAATAAAGGGTTGAAATTCTATGTCACATTCTCCTTTAGAGCTAATCATGGACCATTTAGGAGTCTCACTCTAGAGCACATTGGGAATTCTTTGGTATAGGATTATATGGTTAAAAAAAGTTAGATTACTAAAGCCAATGAAAGTGATACAGCCTATGATATCCAGATGGATTTCAGGAATTAAGAAGGATAATAAATTTAGAAAGTCTAATTTTTTTTTCTTTTTAAGATCTATTTCTTTATCTAAGAGAGAGAGGGAGAGTGGCGGCAGGTAGAGTGAGAGGGAGAGTCTTAAGCATACTCTACACTGAGTGTGGAGCCTGACACGGGGCTTGATCTTAAGCCTCTGAGATCAGGACCTGAGCAGAAACCCAGAGTCCAATGCTTAACTGACTGTGCCACCAGGCGCCTCTAGAAGGTCTGATTAAATGAATGAATTTAGGAGTCCAGTTTAAAAGAAAAAAAAAAAAAAAAGGACTAAGTGGCATTGCCACACACAATCTTTATAGAGACGAGAACAAAAATCTGGTAATAGAAAATATCTTAGAATTAGTTAAGTTTACCATTATGTTAAAGTGAGAGAACTAATGTCTGTGAGACTGTCCCTGACAAATCCTTTACACAGATGTCAGATCTGCCTCCCTTACCTAATCCTACTTCCTCTTCCATCTTTCACAAACTTTACCGTCAATACATCTTTTGCAATTCTAGCTCTATCTCAGTGTCTGCTTCCTAAAGACCCCACTGATCTAAGGATTTCAGAGTATTCAATGCATAGGATTAGACACATGATATGAAACTGATTGCCATCTTTTCACTCAAATCATTCCTAATGTAATTTCTCCCCACCATCACCACCCATGAGCTATTTGTACCACTGTGCTTTTCTGGTTTGTTTACAGACTTTTTGCTAGCCTCTTTATCATGGAGCAACTTTTAAGAACAACAAGGAAATGATCATTGCTTGTTAGACAGGGAAATAAGTTTATCCAAGAAATAAGAAACTGACATCTTTTTCTTTCAAGTTAGTAATTCAGCATTTGTAACCAAAAGATTTGTATGATTAATCTTGGTATTTTCTTTTAATGAAAACTAAATATTAAATCACAGTTTATTGGTACAGGATTTAATGCAAACGTGAATTTTGTTTTCAGATTAATGTATACCCTTACCTCACAGGAAAAATCTATTTTCTTTCTTGGTACTAGTTATAAATCACCTAAATAAGCGACTCTTTTCCCATATGGAAAATTGTATCACTGTATAGAATTACTCATGTTCGAAAGTCAAAGGCTGTGTTGCATAGAGAATATTAAGGACGATGAAATAAAGAGGTATTAACACTATGCATCTTTTGCAAGTATTTTTGCTCTTCTTAGATGTGCATTTCTACATGAACTATAACCATAGTGGTAAGAGAGGAAATCCACAACGTGGAATATTATTAAATATTTATCTGTGATTAGGGTAGCAGATAACAAATGTCAATATACTTACAAGGAAATAGTAATCAAATCATTTTCTAATGCTCTTTTTAAGTATATTTTCTTGTCTGAGTATACAACCAGTCAGAAAAATTCTACCTCCTTAAGATCAGAACCCCAGTGGATTTTTACAAGTTTCTTGCATTTTCTGATGAGGAATTCTATACATCCACATAATTCCTGTCTTCTTTAAAATAATAAGAATCTGAAACCAAAAAATGCAACATTTTTAGAAGAATTATATTATGGTTATGTAATAGGGTTATATATATATGTGTATATATATATATATATATATATAGTTATATAATCTAACTGATATATATATATATATATATAGTTATATAATCTAACTGATATATATATATATATATAGTTATAGAATCTAACTGATATATATATATATATATAGTTATAGAATCTAACTGATATATATATATATATATAGTTATAGAATCTAACTGATATATATATATATATATAGTTATAGAATCTAACTGATATATATATATATATATAGTTATAGAATCTAACTGATATATATATATATATATAGTTATAGAATCTAACTGATATATATATATATATATAGTATTAAGAGTTCCAAATTATAGAGTTTATTAAAATTCATCTCTGTTACAACTGTACCATGTTGACCTTTTAACTTTATTTCCCTTTGGTCTGTGGACTATATAATCTTCTGTTTGGTTTTATTACTAATTTCAAGATTTTTTTTGCATTTTACTGTTGATGATGACTCAACATTTTATAACTTAGATTATTCACTTGATAAATTAACTGTAATTTTTATTTGTAAATATGATTTTTGTTTAGGAAACATTAACATATTTTCTGACCAAAAACAAATGTTATATATCAACTATAAGTAAATATTGAAATATACACAATGAAATGAAAGCAATTACATTATACATTTCCTCTAACTTAAATTTACACGATGAATAAGATGTCTGTGCTTGGAAGAGTAAGTCATCTCACTCTTTTATATTTTTTTCAGTTCAAGTATTTTCTAGAATTGCTGAATTCCATAGAAGAAACCTAATGTCAGTCTGTTCTTATCCTCTGGGAAGTTAATCCAAATGGATAAACTTCAAAGTAAAAATGTCTTGAACTTTGCCAATATGCTCTTCAACTGTGCATTAAATATAATTACTCTCTAATCATTTCCCACTTATCTCATGCTGGCTTATTCAGGTCTAATAATGCTGATCTACTTGCTTTTCCTCAAACACTCGAGGCTTGCTTCCACTTTGGAATTTGTCAACTGGCTATACTGTATACCAGAAATGTTCTACCCAAGAATCCTCAGAGCTAACTTCATCTCTTTCAAGACTTTGATCAAATGTCACATTCATTTATACTTATGAATAGTTATTGTCCCCCTACTTATATTTATAACCCTTACCTCTACACCTCACTCTTGATTTCCATTTCCTTACGCTGATTTTATTTTCCCAAAGTATTTCTCACCTTCCAACATAAAATATAAGACTTAAATTGGTCGCATTTGTTTATTTCTGTTTCACACTAGAATATAAACTCCATGAAGCAGCTATTTTTGTTTATTTTGATCACTGATATATCTTAAGTGCCTAGGTAAGTGTCTGGAATAATAGGCAATTAATAAATATTTGTCAAATCAATGAATAGTATAGAAAAAATTAAGGGCAGTTCACATTTTCTCTATACATTATCTGCTGTATGTCAAGCACTATACTACCGCTGGGAGTATAATGATGAACCAGACAGACATGGAGCTGTCCTCAAGTTGATCATACTATAGAGTAGAAAATAAACATTAAAAGAACTCGAGTGATTAATATATTTGTAAAAAGTCTTTGAAGGAAAAGTGCTTGGACACTATCACATAAGAGGGGGATTGAAGTAGTCTGGGGGAGGAGGAATATGTGAAGAGAAGGCATTTATAGGAAGTAGTTTTTACACTAAGTTAACATAGCAGTCCTGAACATCTCCATATGTTATGCCCATGACAAAATAAAAATGCTAGGCTACATGAGATTTTAATCAGCAGTAATGTACTCAGAGCTGAGCATCTTACTTACACTACACTTCTGGTTGATCTCTTTATCAAGAACTTAGTAACGTGGACCCATTGCACTGAAGGAGGCTGGACCATTTAGTCATTTTGTTGTGCTTTGTGCCTTCCAAATAAAGCCAAAATTGTTAGTGTCAAAAAATAACCATCAAATATCTGAAGAAGAGCAGGGAGAGCAGATTTGCCCTAAATTATGTAGGACATATTTGGAAGCAATAGTAAATTAGTTAGTTTAGTATTTGTGAATGGATAAACAAAACAACAATGGAAAGAAAAAAGCTCCAGGTTATACCTATGCTTGGATAGAATTTTGACTAAAGTGGTGAAAGGAAGGACATTCCCATACAGAGAGCTGTAAAAAATTGCTTACCACATAAAAGAAAAGATAATATTGGTTTCTTACCTCTCATCATATATATAAATTGTTATCATATAGATTAAATACTTAAATATCAAAATGATAGTGTGACCCTTGGTAAAAAATGTAGGTGAATGTCTCTTAAGATAGTGGAATAGGCAAAGATTTGTTTCTTAAATCAACATAAAAAATCATTGGCTTTAAATAAAATTATTGATAAATTTGACTTATGAAAATTAGATTCTTTGTTCATGAAATAGTAACTTACAGAAATTTTCAGTACAAGTTTCAAACTTGAAGAAGGTATTCATAATTCACACAATTGACAAAAAATTAATATCATACCTAAGATGACCCATCTTACTAATAAGTGATGATGTCAAAATCTGAACACAACAATTCTGTGAAGCTATATAACTAATAATCTGTTGAATAAAAAATTGTGTTTGCATATGCATATGAATTTAGTATGAATAATTTATATATGTACAAGATTATATAGAGAGAGCTATATCTAGACAGAGTGTCAACGATTGTATAGAGCAATGAACACCTCCCAGGTTTTTAGAATGGGTAAACAGGTGGGTTGTGGTACAGGTCACTTAGGGGTGAACATTTTGAGGGGTTGAAGGGTGAAATCAATGACATGGTATTTTCTCTATTTTTAATATGAGGTGACTTTGGACATGGATATCGAGGGGCCTATGCCAATATAGGTGTTGAGCATGTATATTTACCCACATGCCAAGATATTTCGTCTATGTGTTTTGTGATTATCCATCCAATAACCCATCTAGATAGAAACATTTGTTGTGTGACTACTGTTCACTTGTTTCTGTTCTTAGTTGTTGTTTTTAATCAGAGATGCTAATTTAGAGAACCTGTCCTCAAAAACTTTAATGCTTTCTTTGCATTTTCAACTCTGAGATATTTAACTTTTAGCCTTTAGCATAATTAATTAGTAATATATTTAGTAACATATTTTAGTAACATGAAAAAAAAGTATGATTCCTTTTTAACTAACCTATCTATATAGCTCTGTACTTTCAGATTTCTGTGTGTGCAACTATTCTCAATTAATTGTATCAAAATAGTAGGTAGAACACCCTCAATTTTTACATTTGTTTATTAGGCAAGAAAACCTTTATTCTATGATGGTTTTGATTATGGCTTTTTTCTTTCATTCATAATTCCTTCACTGCGAAAATGTTTAATATTTTGTCATCTCATTTTATTTGTTTTCAGTTACAACAGTGATTTCCTGATTCTCCTCTGCATAACTTCTCGGGGTTTTTATGATATCTTATTTTGCTGTTTGCAGTTTGAAGTTTATTTGCTTACCATAAATGGGTTTAATTCCATTTTCATACAATTCCTATTTAAGTTTCTGTATCTTACCTCTTTCTTTTCTGCTCTTGTTTTTAAGATACATGTATCATGTGATGATGAGAACATGACATATTCCTTCTTAAAATTATTTTTTCTTTTTGGACATCGTCTCATACCCTAGATTTCTTTTTTAGTCAATACTGAACTATGAATTCATTATATTTTGAAGTATAACCCCAAACTTTCACAACTTAGCTACTTACTGTGTCTCTTAAACATATTAATTCTTTCTGAAATTCAGAGCCCTAGACTTTACAATGTGTGTTGTGGACATCATTAAATTAAAATAAATAATGCACCAAAAGCACCAGGAAGATTGGCCGGTACAAATTCTGTCTAATGGATATACATTTTATGGAAATCCGTATGTGCAGATGAATAAACAATTTAAATTATAGGTACAGAAAAAAAGCAAAAAAGCATATTGGGGGAAGTATAGAGACAGAAACACCCTGAGCCCTCAGAGGAGTATTATTTACACTGAAAAACAAAAAACAAAAAACCTAACAAGTTTTAGAGATAACTAATATTCTTGGTCATCAGACAATCATTGCAGTTACCTTGGAATAATGTATGCTATCTACTGCTGCTCCAGAGATTAGATAGTCATCTAAATATATAAATTAATGAAGCTGAATGCCATTCTCTTTCTATAAGTTTGAATATATAATTTATGATTAAACTAAGAAAATTTTGAGAGTAAAATGAGATGCCAAATAATTAAAATAGTATAACTTTTCAGATATTTATTATTGGCTAACCAAATTATTTATTATATTAGTGTGTTAGTAAAAATAATACTATCCGGATACTATTTTTATTTTTTAATTTTTATTTTATTATTCATTTTTTTCCAGTTGCTATTTTTAAATAATCAAAATAACATAAGCATATAGTAAGGCAAAAGTTAAAAAGAATCATGTTTGCTGTATATTCATATACTTCAGTTATTAAGCCCCATATATCTCTAAATCTATGCCATTGGAATTTTTTGAAGAATAATTCTTTAGAGTATAATCTTATTTTAATGTATCTAATAGAATTGTCTACAATATTTTTTGTTTGTTTTAAGGTTTATTAATCAAAAAAATTGTAATTGGTAACACTTTTATCTGTTTTCTGTAAGCCTGTTTTTAACTGAGAAAATAATCTTTCTTTTAGATGCTGAGGTACCTGGTAAGTTCAGGGCAAATTCTGATAATTAATGGATGTTTTTAAATTCCGGTTTTCTATAAAAACATTTACTCTTCTGTTACTATTTTTTGGTTCCCATTCAAATTATCTTTCTTCAACAAATATTTTTATAAATAAACTCACCAATTATATTGCTTATATTTATGATTTTAAAAATGTTCCCATTTTTTGAGGTAAATGCACTTACATAATATCTGTCCTCTTAACAAACATTTTTAAGTGTATAATACAGCGTTGTTGACCATAAGCACTCTGTCTTATAGCAGATCTCTTGAACTCATTTATTTTTATGCATAAGTCCAAACTTACTGAACTGCATATATTACAGATATGCAGTGTGTTTATATACCATTTTTCTCAATAAAGCTCTTTTTAAAAAGTGTATTGGCAAATTTAGTCAGTGTAGAATCATAGACCTTCTTAACCTTATTCTATTCTGGTTCAGAATACAAATTTATTGAATTGCAAATATCTCTTTCAGCAAGATGAAATTTTCGATTTACATAATATTTCAAAATTGAATCTTTAACATTATTGACATCTAATCATTTAATTTGCTTAATTCCTCCCTCTTTTATAGAAATAAATTTCAATTTTCTCCTTGCAGGTTCAATTTTCAATAAATTGCAATTCAAAAAGGATTCAAAAGTTGAAATTCATTCCATTTGCAGAATAATTTGATTTGAGATTCTCATTGGTATTGAATAAAATGCTACTAACTCATTTACAAAAAACTTTTAATCCCATAGTGAAATAATCATATTTACAAAGTAATTTTATAAAGACTCAAATGTTTTTACAACCAGACTGATGGCAGACAGCAAAAGAGAAAATACCTACTGCTATGTTAAAGTACTGTTTATTTTAATTATTTTAAAATTTTAATTAATATTTTAATATTCAGTATTAGTTGTCAGAAAATTTTATCTCATTTCTGTATATATTCTAAGTGCTTGTATATTTTGATAGCCATAGCCTTTGTTTTGATTGGTAGTATTTTGCATGTAAATATGAATTATGTGGCCATTATAACCATTCCCAAGTACTTTGCTCAGCATAAGTTTCATAATTCACTAATAATATGCTTTACCATAATGCTGTACTCTGCCATAATTTGTACTCTTTTAATTTTTGTATTTAATATTAACATTAAACCAAATTTATTATATCATGCAAAATGCTATTGTTAAGCTTTACCTTCAACAAAATAAACTTTCAAACTTTATTTTGATTCCATATATGGGATAAAGTCATCAAATCAGTACTAGAACCAACCCAATGGATTTTTCTATTTGAAAATCTGATGACTTAGATATAAAACTGAACCATTCAATTGTTTTTCAGAATTTCTTCTATTAATAATCCCAGCACATCAATAGCCATCACTACACCTTTTATTCATGATCACCTACAGCTTGATGTCCATTTCTCTAAATGTGACAGTAAGCATAAATAAGCATATGTTGAAAACTGCAGACAGGCTGCAGCAACTCGTCTTGTTTTGGTATTTTTCTTTTTTTTATATATATATAATTTTTATTTAGTTATATTAGTTACCATACAGTTGTTTTGGTATTTTTCTAATAAGAAGGAGAATATATTGTGATTAAGTAAAAAAAAAAAGTCAATGATACTTAGTGAAAATTATTTAGATTCATATAAGCTGAAATTGTATTTATAAGGAACCCTCATGGAAAGAAGTGAAAGAATAGTGTGATCAGAATCACGTTGCGGATTTTAAGAAGTATTCTGATAATGCAGTTTAGTAAGATTAGGAAGAGTCGGGGCACCTGGGTGGCTTAGTCAGTTAAACATCTGCCTTTGGCTTAGGTCATTTTCCCAGGGTCCTGGGATGGAGCCCCACATTGGGATCAGTGGGGAGCCTCCTTCTTCCTCTCCCTCTACTGCTCTTCCGCCTGTGCTGTCTCTCTCTCTCTCTCTCTTTCTCCCTCTGTCAAGTAAATAAATACAATCTTAAAAAAAAAAAAAAGATTAAGAAGAAACTTCAGAACATTTATATTCTTTTGACCACAAGAATGTGGAAAGCAATGAAAATTTTTGTGTCATTTAGGTAGAGAGAGAGTAGGTATAGCTGGTTCATCCTTAAGGAAATGTTTCATGGGAATTGGGGAGGGAATACATAATGATATCGCTGGGGAATTTTGGGACTTCAAACAAAAGACAATCCAGGCATGAATATGCATACATGGAAACTCTTAGGTATTGCTGACTTGATCAGAGTGATTCTATTAAAGTATCTGGTATCTATTTTGCATCACTTGTTCTACCCAGTAGCTACTGGGAGAAGTAGGACAAGTGGTTGAAATGAAGTTCTTTCTCATGATAATTGGTCTTTGAAAATTGATTTGAATTTTGGAAATCACAGTAGCCTGCTGTTTTGATTATTCACCTTGGTGTACTGTCATTGACAGTTTCTCTGTCTTTCAATGTAACATTTTTTTAAATGCATAAAACATGAGATAAAAAAGCTAAAAAGGGAGAAATAGAATTATCCAGAACATTAGTCCCATCATATTTGAAATATTTTGTATAACCTTTTCAACTGTTTTCCCACTTTATGTGAATGTATTTGGAGTTAATATGCACCTTGTTCTATAGCCTCATTTCTGTATTTAAAATATTTTTGAACTTTTGGGGCTTGTAAATGCATTTTTCAAAGTGATTTTTAGTGACTTAAGAATTCCACAGGCCCACTGTACCTGATCATTCAACAAATATTATATGTTGAGCATTAATGTTAGTTTCAATTTGTGCTGTTAGAATTAAGCTTTTATAAATGTGTATTCTAGCACTTACATATTTGATGAAATTAATTAGTGTTTAAGAATAAATATTTAACCTTTTCCTTAACAGAAAAGGAATTTGTCACCTAGGAGTGCAATTTTATTTATTTATCAATTTATTTATTTTTAAAATTTTTAGTATATTACCAAATGACCCAACTGATGGACCATATTCTATGAACCTGCCAATTTTTCTACACTCAGGATAGTATGAGACATTACTGTTGTTTTCTTTATTTTTTCCAAATTTTAAGTAAAATCAAATGATATTTTGTTATAATAGCCATTCCTTGTATTACCAACTGAGCAAATTCTGTAATGATTCAACAGTTCCATACAACACCCAGTGCTCATCAAGGTGAACGCCCTAATCCCCATCACCTATTTCACCCACCCAGCCTCCTCCCTTCTGGTAGCCATCAGTTTGTTCCCTATAGTTAAGAGTCTTTCTTGGTTGGCCTCTCTCTTTCTCTTTTTTTTTCCTTTGCTCATTTGTTTTGTTTCTTAAATTTCACATATGAGTGAAATCACATGATATTTTTCTTTCTCTCACTGACTTATTTCACTTAGCTTAATACTCTCTAGCTCCATGTCATTGCAAGTGACAAGATTTCATTCTTTTTTTATGGCAGTGCAATATTCCATAGTATATGTATACCACATCTTCTTTATCCAGTGTTTGGTTCTTATTTGGCCTAATTTCAGTTTTGCATCTCAGGGAACAGGGAGACCTGCGGACAAAGAGACAAGGGAACAGCCAGTAGGTGGAACCAGTCAGAATATATACAGCATTTCTCTATGAACTTTATCATATAAGTGTGTGGTTCATGGCACCCCAAAACAAATACAATGGTAACATCAAAGATCACTGACCACAGATCACTATAACAAATATAATAATAATTGTAAAAGTCCAAAATATTGCAACTATCAACATGTAACACAGAGACATGAAGTGAGCAAACATTATTTTTAAAATGGTGCCAATAGACTTGCTCAATACAGGGCTGCCATAAACCTTCAATTTGTAAGAAACGCAATAACTACAAAGCCTAATAAAGTGAAGCTCGATTAAGTGCGGTATAGCTGTCCTTGTATATGTATAATGTAATGTACATTGGGATTATTAAGGGTGATTCAACTACTGAAAGGTAATGTCAGAGCTGACTATAATAAAAAAAAATTATAACCAGAAAACTATCAAGGAAAGTTCATGGACAATAAAATAAAATAACATTATGATGGCTTCGATGGGAATTTAAACTTCTTGGCCCCTTCTGTATGTTTTACTTTGTATTTCTCCAGGAAAATACTAGAACACATCTTTCTGAAATAGAAGTATCCTCCACCTCCAATATTTTAATTCACATCTAAGTAGCTTTATTTTAATTTTAAAAAGAGTACAACCACACTGCACTAGGAAAAGCTTAATAACTGCAAGAAATGCAATCATGTTGCTGAATCCTATTACACAAGAATATTTTTATAAGAAAGACAAAGATAAAAACATTCTTGTAAAACTATTTCTCTATTCCCCTTTCCTTGTGTTCATACTGTTGCTTATTCTTTCAAATATCTAAGTGAAAATTTGTCAGTATCTATTTTTCTCAATTCAAGTTATTTCACAAATGTTTTCTAACCCTGCTACATCAAATTCAAATATTTAGAAATGGTAAAAATTAAATTTAATTGATAATACATAATTTGTTTAAATATTCTGTTAGTGTTTAAAGGTTTTGTTAGTTCTCTGTCATGTATTTTCAAATAATAATGCACTACACATTTGTACACAAATGTGTTTATTTAATTTATCTAATTGTATTTGTAAAATAATTTTTTCTCAGGTGGGATACTGCTGTGCCACAGAGTTGTGAGGTTTATTAAAGAGAAACATTTTACCAAATTACCTTCAAAAATATTTTTATAAGTTAAAGCTCTAATTGCACAATACAGTTCTTGGGGTTTTTAAAGTAATCTCTACACCCAACACAGGACTCAAACTCATCTCAAACTCATGACCCTGAGAGATTAAGAGTCACATGCTCTACTGACTGAGCCCCAGGTGCGCCTCTACAGTACAGTTTTCCTCTTGGCACTGCAACTGATGAATTGCATTGTGTAAAAATGCTAATTATTATGACTGCAAAATAAAATATTTATCATTTATTTTCCTGTTTTAATTTATATTCAGGATATACTGTTTTTGTTATTAAGAAAATAGCATATGCATATGATAAAACTCAGCCCCAAGGGAACTCGAAATCGAATCTTACAATTGAGTCCTTGTTTCTTGCTTTTACAGTTCATATATTTTGGGAAAGCATGCCAAAAAGCCATGCAGTTTTATAAGATTTTTCTTAGTAGCTGCATATTACTCCTTGACTAAATGTGTAATAATTTAATAATCATCTATTTGGATTGCTGCATAACTTGTGCTATCAAGAACAATAATTCAATAAACATGTTTATACCCATGTATTCAAAAAATGTATGTATGTTTGTATATGTGTGTTAAGATATATATGTATATAAACTTCCCAGTCATTAATAATATTTAACGATCCACTATCAGTTTTTGTTATATACTAAAGTGGTCCTAGAGGCAAACATATAACTTTGCTTATTTATTTTGAATATAATAATTAAAGAATGATGCTTGTATCATGATGATGCAACTAAAGAAGATAGAAAAATTTAGAATATGACTAACATAATATAATAAAAAAATCATTATTAAAATAAAAAAAAAAGAAAAATTTAGAATAGAGCCGAAAGACTAGAATTCACCAAAAAAAAAAAAAAAAGGATGAAAATATTAAAGATCAGAACTTAATAATCTTGGGAACAAAGATATAATAGAGAATATGAATATTTGCTAAAAGCTGATTTTTTGGAAAGACCAGGGAAGTAAATATAAATCTGATGAGAATAATCAAGTGAAAAATAAAGAAGAGTGAATTAATAGCATGAAACATTAAAGATTCACAGATTTACTGAAAGCTCTAGGAGAACTTAATGATATTTTCAGCTATCCTAAGTTTCAGTATACTTTCAATATACTTTAAATTACTTTTAACCATTTTTGTATTGCTTTTCAAATGTATTCACTGTAACTACTTGATTCTTTATTGCATGTTATTTAATGTATAGTTTAAATTCTTGAGAAAAGAAAAATATACTCATCAAATAATATTCTAATTTATAAGTATAGTATTAGATAGACTTGATTAATCATTTATTTTATTAAAGTGTAAATTGTGCAGGTAAGTTTTCTTCCAAAAATGTTTTCAGAATTAGACATTAGATACAAGAATATTTATTTTAAAATTCAAAACAAATACATATCTGAAGGTGTCTTTGGGTCTAAAATGAGTGTCTTGCAGACAGCATATGGATGGGTCTTTCTTTTTTATCCAATCTGATACCCTGTGTCTTTTGATTGGGGCATTTAGCCCATTTACATTCAGAGTAACTATTGAAAGATTTGAATTTAGTCCCATTGTATTGCCTGTAAGGTGCCTGTTACTGTATATTATCTCTGTTCCTTTCTGGTCTATGTTACTTTTGGGCTCTATCTTTGCTTAGAGGACCTTTTTCAAAATTTCTTGTAGGGCTGATTTGGTGATCACAGATTCTTTTAGTTTCTGTTTGTCCTGGAAGCTTTTTATCACTCCTTCTGTTTTGAATGACTGGGAGAAGATATTTGCAAATGACATATCAGATAAAGGACTGGTATCCAAGATCTATAAAGAACTTATCAAACTCAACACCCAAAGAACAAATAATCCAATCAAGAAATGGGCAGAAGACATGAACAGACATTTCTCCAAAGAAGACATACAAATGGCCAACAGACATATGAAAAAATGCTCAACATCACTTGGCATCAGGGAAATACAAATCAAAACCACAATGAGATACCACCTCACACCAGTCAGAACGGCCAAAAATATCAAGTCAGGAAATGACAGACATTGGCGAGAATGTGGAGAAAGGGGAACCCTCCTACACTCTTGATGGGAATACAAGCTGTTGCAGCCACTCTGGAAAACAGTATGGAGGTTCCTCAAAAAGTTGAAAATAGAGCTACCCTATGACCCAGCAATTGCACTACTGGGGATTTACCCCAAAGATACAAATGTAATGATCCAAAGGGGCACCTGCACCCCAATATTTATAGCAGCAATGCCCACAATAGCCAAACTATGGAAAGAGACCAGATGTCCATTGACAAATGAATGGGTAAAGAAGATGTGGTTTATATATACAATGGCATATTTATGCAACCATCAAAAAAATGAAATCTTGCCATTCGCAAAGACGTGGATGGAACTAGAGGGTATCATGCTAGGCAAAATAAGTTGTTCAGAGAAAGACAATTATCATATGATCTCACTGATGTGCAGAACTTAAGAAACAAGGCAGAGGATCATAGGGGAAGAGAGGGAAAAAATGAAACAAGATGAAACCAGAGAAGGAGACAAACCAGAAGGGACCCTTAATCTTAGGAAACAAACTGAGGGTTGCTGGATAGGAGGGGCTGGGAGGGATGGAGTGGTTGGGTGATGGACATTGGGGAGGGTATGGGTTGTGGTGAGCACTGGATGTTGTATAAGACTGATGAATCACAGACCTCTACACCTGAAACAAATAATACATTATATGTTAAATAAAAAAACCAAATACATAAAAACAGATAATCATTTTTTTAAAACTATACACAGAGCTCTTTAGAAATATATTCGATCAGTCTTTGGTGAGGATGATTCCCACATGTACTTATGCTGCCTGCTCCAAACACACTGACATGATACAAACAACATCAATAATAACAGCTGAAATGGTGTATCTGAAAACTAAAATGGTGCCAAAAAGTTCATGATCCAAATGTTCTATAGAAACAAAGTGGAGAAATTGAAGTGAAGTGACACATTTGATGTGATTCAGTTCAAAAGAACAGAAATGAATATTTTGGTGACGTATTGACTTGAAGTTCTAAGCTTTAGTTGGAACATCAGAGTCATTCTCACCACACATAATAGGAATAAAATAAAGGATCCCTTGTCAATAGATGGATACTGAATAGAAGTTAGAAATTTTATGTAAGATGGAAAAGAGGAAGGAAAGCAAAGACACAAGCAAACAAGCTCCTATTAAGAATGATCTGCAGAGAAAAATTCTCAAATGTGATTAAAATCGGCAGTAAGATAGATATCCAATTCAATTATACAGAGGTGAATACTCTCCAGCTGAAATACAAATGACAAACTATAAATTATTTCAAAATAAGTTTTTAACAGCCTAAAAACATTACAACAAAATTGTCTTTTATGTGAAGTCCCAAAATTCCTCTGTGATATCATAATGCATTCTCACCCCAGTTCCCAAGAAACACTTGCTTAAGGACGAACCAGCTGTACCTATTCTCTCTTTACTTAAATGACACAAACATTTTCATTGCTTTTCACGTTCTTATGGTCAAAAGAATATAAATATTCTGAAGACTCTTCTTAATCTTACTAAACTGCATTATATCAAGAGACTTCTTAAAATCCTCAGTGTGGTTTTGATCACACTATTATCTCATTTCTCTTCACCAGGGTTCCTTACAGATACAATTATAGCTTATACAGATCTAAATAATTTTCACTAAAGTATTGTGTTTAATATTTTAATTTTTTATTTTTCTCTCTGTGTCTTCTTTTTCCTTTGTTAATTGTTCATGCTTTATTCTTGTAAAAAAAAGTTTATCAATTTTTTTGCTTATTTTGTGATTTTTACTGATTTTATCATAGTTTTTTCCCAATGTTATAAAGATATTAAATTACATTTTCTTCTTTAAAAAATTTTTTTGCAATCCTTAGATCTTTCCTTGTCAAATTTTTGCTGTAGGATGGACAACAAATACATCTGGCTTTCATATAGATAGTTGAATTGCTAAACAATCTAAACTTCCCTCATGCGTTTTCCTTGCAACTCATGTGGAATATATAAAAAATATATAGTTATAACTTATTGAGTAAAAATGATACTCAATACCATAAATATGAATATTTTTCCCAAATAATCTGAGTAAAATTCAATTATAGTCAAACTTGCAATGAGGATTTTCCCCCAACTCAACAAGCTAATGTTAAAATTTCATACAACTGGCATGAAAACAAGTAAAGCCAAACCAGTTTGGAGAAGAATAAGAAGGAAAGGACTCATCTTCAAAACACTGACTTAATATAAAGCTATAGTAATAAAACATTGTGTTTTTTATAGTGATAGCCAAATAGATCAATATAATACAGAGCTTGGAAAGAACACCACTCATATATGGAAACTTGATACATAATTCACCAAAGAGAATCATAGAATTTTAGAGGTAATATGTTACATTCATAAGGGATATAGCAATAATTTGTGAAGTATAGATTATTTTAAGTTTTTTTTCTTGTGAAATAATATTTTCAAAGAAAATCTTTTTTTCAAATTATACTGAATAATATCTTATTTTCTGCATCTTCAGAATAGAAGAAACTTTATTCTTGTCTTGTTTGGATTTATTTTACCAGAAGCTTAGTAGGCCTAAACTCTCTAGAGTTTCATGCTTTGGTACCAGATATCTACTGATTGACATTGAAGAAAAAACAAGAACAGGTCAGGGAAGCTCAAAGGAAAGAGACATGAAAGTTGTAAAACACCTTGGGGCGCCTGGATGGCACAGCGGTTAAGCGTCTGCCTTCGGCTCAGGGCGTGATCCCGGCATTATGGGATCGAGCCCCACATCAGGCTCCTCCGCTATGAGCCTGCTTCTTCCTCTCCCACTCCCCCTGCTTGTGTTCCCTCTCTCGCTGACTGTCTCTATCTCTGTTGAATAAATAAATAAAATCTTTAAAAAAAAAAAAAGTCGTAAAACACCAAAGGAATGATAGCACATGCTGTTTTGCATTTACAAACAGCAATAATACAGCTTTAAAGCTTTTTAATGGCAACTTAGATACAGTCTGTGAATTTATTTGGTTGGCTACTTTCCCTAATATAACAATAAAAATTCTGAAGCACAGAAAGATGAAATTTCTTGGTAAAAATCACAGTTATTATATGAGAAGTGTTTTTTTTTTCCTGTACCATTCTATATTGCCCCATTTTATTTTAATACAACAATTTATTTCTATGAATATTTTAATGTTATTAACCAAAAGAAAATAAAACAAAAATATTTAGCCACTGGAAATGTTTCCTAATACAGATTTATTTGTGTCCAATGTAGTCCTCCAACATTTTGTAATTCTCTTGGTGCAGAAATCATGCTGTCTACTAGTTAATTAAGACCTACTACTACTGAAACTATTATACTGTAAGTTCCCTGAAAGGACAGCCCATGTCCTATTCATTTTTGCATTTCTTATAGCATTTAACAAATGCTTTATGCATAGTAAATCCCTGATAAGTATTCAGAAATTTACAAATTAGAATTTTTATATATGTTGCTTATTAGCACTTAAACACTAAATTCCAACAGGTGCCTTACAACAGGCACCTGCCTAGGTGGCTCAGTCAGTTAGACATCCAACTCTTGATTTTGGCTCAGGTCATGATCTCAGGGTTGTAAGATCAAGCCCCATGTCGGGCTCCACCCTGGGCATGGAGCCTGCTTAAGATTCTCTCTCTCTCTCACTCTCATTCTTCCTCTGCTCCTCTCCCCCCAAAATAAATAAAAATAAATTTACAACAGAAATCTAAAAATCCAAAAAGTAATATGCTCTGAATTAATTATGGAATTAGAATGACGTTTGACATTACATATTGGACAAGGACTGACTTAGGTCAGTAATGAAGGAGCATAAAGAATTGAACTTGACTATACCTTTCAGGAAAGAAACTAGCATACTGGCTTGGTCCTAGTTATTTGCATAGAAGTAATACACAAGATATCTCATCACATTACTAAACCATCAGGGTAACAGAGATATATATTTTTATTCTACTGTTATTTTTAAATTTAGAATAATTGTACTGAATTCCGTTGATCCTAAAGTGAATATCTTTGTCACCTTTTAATGCTCTGAACTCAGGATGTATCTAATCATGAATGGTGTGTGATGATTACATTGACAATTTTTCTTAGTGTTTACATGAACTACTGGTGTGTCTTACAATCAATGGTTGTTAGCTATGATAATGAAATATGATATTTTACCAAAATAAGTAAGGAAAGCAATAAAAATTCTATTTAATAAATCAGTGATTAGTTACAAATTGCCTATAGTGTTAGCAGGGTATTAAAACCATTTTTCACAATGACATCAGTCTGACAATTAGGAGTCCAAGGCTGATGATTTCCATAATCTAAGCTCTCTCCCCTTCTATTGTCTTAAACTGCTTGGAATTATAGAACAATATTTATTATCCAGTAGTATTTATATTGTGTTGCCTTAAGTCAACTTGGCATCATTGACACTCATTCTCAGGTTTCTTCTACATCACGGAGGAGAAAGCAGGACCAGGAGCTGTACTTCCCAGACTCCTTTTTTCCGTGGAGGTCCTGGTTAGAGCCTGCCTGTGAAAGATCACTGTTCTCTTGAGTGGCTGCAGAGAGTCACATGGACAGAAGGATGGCAGATGTGATGTTAATTAGGCAACCTTTTTGAGCATTAGTTGATTCTGTGCTTTAAGCTGAGACCTATGAGGGCTTCTCTGAACTTTGCTCTAACTTTTAGCACATTTCTAATTCCTATGTTTAGACAATCTATACCTTGACTAAATATATGGGTTCTCTTTTATTGACAAAAGAGTGGTGCACAATTAGGAAATTAGGGGAAAAAATTATACTCTTTTAACAAATGTTCTGTTTTGATTGTTGTATCTTCTACTCTTTTAACTCCAACTTACAGATTCTGAGTATCATCTTCCTTTGAACCTGCAGTGCAGTTGATAGGCCCATTGTAAATCAGCTGAGTTTTATGTATTTCAATTCAATACGTTATCTCAAGTTATCTTTGTCTTCATACTTTGTTTTGCTTAGTAACTAAGCATTCACATAGTTGATTTAAATTTAATATCTGAATATTACATATGTTCTAGTTATGCAAGAGCAGGAATCAGCTAGAACACTACTTCCTACTTCCTTCCTCTCCTGCAATCCACTCAGAGACAGAGAGAGGCTCTGACTGGCACTTTTTATGTTTATTCTGAAATTTTCTGGTGAATGTATTTGAAAGAAATCATTTATGTCTTTGACATGACACTGTATTATTTCCAGGGCTTATGCTGCCCTTTTCCCTAAATGCCCTGCCTCCATTTGATATCCTAATTTTCCAGTATGCATTACCTCCCTCAGGGGGTATGATGAGCCAATAGATTTCTCATTCGCTTTATTTTCAAAGGGCTTCAGTTTGTTGCATCTACACCACTGTAAATAGTGTGGAGAATTTCTGCTTATGGTCTTTCTGGATATAGAGACCTCTTTATAGTTTTGCTGAAAATCTTTCTTCTGGCAGTGCACTCAGGTCTCATGCCTTTTCCAGGAACTTTTTATTGTTACATCACATGTTCCTTCTTAAAATTTTGACATTATTTTCCAAACAACAACAACAACAAAAATGATTTATTTGTTATGACCTAAATCTGTAGCTCTGGAAAAAAATAAGGTGTGATGCTTTTATATACATTTAAAATATGTTTCTAAACAACCTACTACCTTGTATGTTTACTTTTTTAAATGGTGGTAGTGATTGCAAACTTACCTCACTAAAGGTTTTGCCTATAAAATCACATTGATAAGATGAGGATTACAGAACAATGTAATATTAGATTAAAAGAATTATTATTAATTGTGTAGTTTTAGAAAGTTTCTTGATATATTTTAAGGCATATTACCTGAACATTCACATAATTTTTTTTTTATTTGAACATTACATATCCCTTCAAAAGCGATGATTTTGGTATAACTTTACTGAGTATCAAGGTCTTTTATTTGATCTAAACAGTTAAAAGCTGATAGTATTAATGCTGGCCTGGAAGTCAAGGGCTGTTTTTCTCTTTCTTGCATATAATAGACCAAAACTAGGCACAGAAGCATTTCTTGTGGCTGTTGTCTTTTCTTCCTCCCCACTATTCTGATTCTTACATTAGTTTTACTCTTTCAAACTATGTACAGATTAATAAATACCATTTCCATTCTTGTGTCTTATTTCTTTTGCCAATATTACGCTGATGAAATTTATCATTGTTGTGTGTAGTAGTTTATAAATTTGCATTGTGAAATATTATTTCATTATATTAATATTGTTTATTTATTCATTCTATTGTTGATTAATAGCTGGTGGTTTCCCATATTCTATCATTTACAAATAATACTGTTCTAAACATCTCGTACATATCTTTTGGTTTCATTTCTATTAGATATATACCTAGAAGTAAAATATTTTGGATTTGGATATATGTGTCTAGATTTAGTAAATACTGCCAAACAGTTTTACCTCCGTAGAGAACATAGAAAAATTGCCTCAGGACATCATACTACCCATACCAGTTTAGAATATCATGTAACATTGTAGGGTATTTCCCTTTGGGAAAGGGATGGGTACATTTCTGGCTATTAGATGAGTAATTGGACTTTGCTTGGAATCGAAGGAAAGAAGGGAGGTGGTGTGTGCACACATGCTTACGTAGTAGAAAGAACTAGAGGGTTGTCCAGGTTCCTTGTTCACTGTGAACTGTCCCACTACCTTCAACATAATGATAGTAGGGTCCTAGCATTATCTAATTGTTCCCAATGTGGACATCTAACCAAGCATGGTAATCTTTTCCTGGGGAGTCTGAATTGGAGCTGACGTCTGTTTTTGAGGTTACTAGCATCATAAACTGGGGAGATGAGAACTGTAGGGGTTGAATTCTATCACCTTTCATATGGACTGCAGAAACAAAAAGACTTGATGTTCAGAAATAAGAAGAAATGGCACAGATATAAGTAAAATACCATATGCAATTTTGTATCAGAATTGTTAATTCGGTCAAATTGTTTGTGTCTGTAGTCTCCTATCTCTCACTCCTTATCCTCTGTCCTCCATTCTTAACTTTTGTCATCTTGTTACAATGGTTCTGGCCTCTGTTTCTAGTTCTCAAGAAATAATGAGAAAAAGTAGTTTCCAATAAATTATGATTAACTGATAAAGCTTAACAATATCAGTACTATTTTCATATCAGAGCAATCATAATTTTTAAATTTTGATCCAACATCATAAAAATAAATGTGTTGACTCATTTACATTGAGAAAAAGGCTGAAAAGATGTTTTTGAGGACATGAGACCCTTCTTATGGCTCCTTAGTTACTCTTAAGAGCAGGTTTTACGTTTCTCAACTTGAACTGTAGATAATGATTTTAAGGAAAACGCTATGATGTCTTTCACATGAAAAAATACCTGAACATACATATCAGCCCTAGGATTGTGTAGGTTACAAACCACAAAGTAAATCAGTAGTCATAAAACTCATTAATTTCAGACCAGAGTTATTCTAAATTTTAATGCTTTGGGGGAGGCAATGGGATTGGAAACTATGTTCCACAACAGACTCTAGGCTCACCCTTCTATGAGGCCCTGTTAAAATGAAAGGTCTGCTGTCCACAGCATAAGAGGCTTCGTTAGAGAAATATAAAAGGGCTTAAATTTTGCTATCACTCTCATCATGTCCAGACTGTAAGCCACCAGGTTTAAACTTTGCAGGAGGTTTTTTTGTCCTAAGGCGCTTGTTTAAAGCACCAGGGTTTTGTTGTTGTTGTTGTTATTGTGTTTTGTGTTTACTGTTCACCTC
Source organism: Ursus maritimus (assembly GCF_017311325.1). Lineage (NCBI taxonomy): Eukaryota > Metazoa > Chordata > Mammalia > Carnivora > Ursidae > Ursus > Ursus maritimus. Next base: position 2,670,032 of record NW_024424453.1, on the reverse strand, counting down.
CAGAGCTCTATGAAAAGTTCAAAATATTTAACATTGATGTAGCCTGCCAGGGGCTTGATAGCATGACCATCAATCAATAGCGACAATTTCGAATTTTCATTTTATCAAGTGCATCAGCACACATTGAAAACATCTGTTTTCTGATGTATTAAGTGAATTGCCATACACATTTCCTTGGTTCTCTTTTCAAATGTGAGCTTTACTACATACTAAAGATAATTTACCAGAAAGATGGTCATTTTAGTATGTATAACTTGGCAAGAAGGCATCAAAATAAATGGATTTTTAATTTATGCATGCCTGAATTTTATGTCTCATCCAGATATAAATTATTTTGAGCCAGCATATTATGCAGACCTATGCTATGTCTTATATATAGAAAAGTCGATAGCATGTAAGAAAAAAATGAGGGTAAAAGTCCAAAACTACTCATTCCTTTTCTCAATATGATTTATATTAAATATTTTGGAATAATATTGAAACAATGCATAAATATAATAATCCAAGAAAAATATCCAGATGAAATGCTTTCTAGTTCAGTACTTATTGACCATTGATACTCAAGATCAATATTCCATAGCATTTATTTATTTTTTATATAATAATTTTTTATTATGTTATGTTAGTCACCATACAGTACATTCCTAGTTTTTGATGTAACGTTCCATGATTCATTACTTGCATATAACACCCAGTGCACCATGCAATACATGCCCTCCTTAATACCCATCACCGGGCTATTCCAATCCCCCACCCCCTCCCCTCTGAAGCCCTCAGTTTGTTTCCCAGAGTCCATAATCTGTCATGGTTCATACCCCCTTCTGTTTACCCCCCTTTCATTCTTCCCTTTCTTCTCCTACTGATCTCCCTATTTCTTATGTTCCGTAAATGAGTGAAACCATATGATAATTGTCTTTCTCTGCTTATTTCACTTAGCGTTATCTCCTCCAGTCCCGTCCATGTTGCTGCAAATGTTGTGAAATCATTCTTTTTGATGACTAATATTCCATTGTATATATGGACCACATCTTCTTAATCCAGTCATCTGTTGAAGGGCATCTCGGCTCCTTCCACAATTTAGCTATTGTGGACAATGCTGCTATGAACATTGGGGTGCATATGGCCCTTCTCTTCACTATGTCTGTATCTTTGGGGTAAATACCCAGTAGTGCAATTACTGGATCATAGGGTAGCTCAATTTTTAACTTTTTAAGGGACCTCCACATTGTTTTCCAGAGTGGCTGTACCAACTTGCATTCCCACCAACAGTGTAAGAGGGATCCCCTTTGTCCACATCCTCTCCAACATTTGTTGTTTCCTGCCTTGCCAATTTTTGCCATTCTAACTGGCGTAAGGTGGTATCTCAATGTGGTTTTGATTTGAATTTCCCTGATGGCTAATGATTTTGAACATTTTTTCATGTGTCTGTTAGCCATTTGTATGTCTTCTTTGGAAAAGTGTCTGTTCATATCTTCTGCCCATTTCTTGATTTGATTATTTGTTTCCCATGCATTGAGTTTGAGAAGTTCTTTGTAGATCTTGGATACTAGTCGTTTATCTGTAGTGTCATTTACAAATATCTTCCCCCATTCCGTGGGCTGCCTCTTCATTTTTTTGACTGTTTCTTTGGCTGTGCAGAAGCTTTTTATCTTGATGAAGTCCCACAAGTTCATTTTTTCTTTTGTTTCTCTTGCCTTTGGAGATGTGTCATGAGAAAAGTTGCTGTGGCCGATGTCAAAGAGGTTGCAGCCTATGTTCTCCTCTATGATTTTGATGGATTCCTGTCTCACATTGAGGTCTTTCATCCATTTGGAGTTTATCTTTGTGTATGGTGTGAGAGAGTGGTCAAGTTTCATTCTTTTGCATATGGCTGTTCAATTTTCCCAGCACGATATATTGAAGAGACTGTCTTTTTTCCACTGGATGTTTTTTCCTGCTTTGTCAAAGATTAGTTGCCCAAAGAGCCGAGGGTCCATTTCTGGGTTCTCTATTCTGTTCTATTGGTCCATGTGTCTGTTTTTGTGCCAGTACCATGCTGTCTTTGTGATCACAGCTTTGTAGTATAGCTTGAATTTGATACTCCATATGAAAAACCCAAGAGACTCCACCCCCAAACTACTAGAACTTATAGAGCAATTCAGTAATGTGGCGGGATACAAAGTCAATGCTCAGAAATCAGTTGCATTTCTATACATGAACAATGAGACCAAATAAAGAGAAATTAGGGAATCCATTCCATTTACAATAGCACCAAAAATCATACGTTATCTCAGAATTAACTTAACCAGAGACGTAAAGGATCTATATTCTAGAAACTACAAATTACTCTTGAAAGACATTGAAGAAGACACAAAAAGATGGAAAAATATTGCATGCTCATCAATTGGAAGAATAAACATAGTTAAAATGTCTATGCTACCCAGAGCAATCTACACTTTCAATGCCATCCCGATCAAAATACCAATGACATTTTCCATAGCATTTAAAATAGGCAGATATAAATAATGTCCTCCAATCCCCTGGTCTTCTTTTTGACTTTTTGACCTGCCTGACCTCCTGTTACCCTTCTGGTACCCTCTAAGCTCCCTGAGTATCTCCTTGAATATGTTATTATTTTCTTTCAGACACAGTATGTGGTTTACTAACAGTGATGAAGTGTGTGATATATACTAAGTATTTCAACACGAGGATAAAATGGCATGCTCCAGTCGTAAAGTTGCCATATTTAGAAAATAAAAATACATGACCGTCAGTTAAAATTGAATTTCACATGAGCAACAAATACTTGCTTTAGAATCTGGGACATATTAATTTATTTATTCACTTACTTATTTTTTACTTTTTTATCATCGAAGTATAGTTGATATGTAATGTTACATTAGCTTCAGTATAAAACACAGTGATCTGACAAGTCTATATTTTATGTTGTGGTCATCAAAACTGTAGCTACCTTCTGTCACCGTAAAACACGGTTGCAGTACCATTGACTGAATTCCTTATGCTGTACCTTGTTTCCATTGATTTATTCATTCCATGACTGGAAGCCCGTACTCCCCCCTCCCCTTCACCTACTTTGCCCATCTCTTCTGGTAAACCATCAGTTTATTGTCTCTATTTATGGGTCTGTTTCTGCTTTAGTTTATTTTTTTTGCTTTTTTAAATTCCACATATGAATGAAATCATATGGTATTTGTCTTTCTCTGACTGATTTATTTCACTTGCATAGTACTCTCTAGGTCCAGTGATGTTGTCACAAATGGCAAGATCTCATTCTTTTTACAGCTGAGTAATATTCCCTTGTATGAATATACCATACTTAGGCTGCTTCCATATTCAGCATTGTAAATAATGGTACAGTAAGCAGAGGAGTGCATATATCTTTTTGAATTAGTGTTTTGGTTTCCTTTGGGTAAATATCTATAGTGGAATTACTGAATCATAAGGTATTTCTATGTCAAATTTTAAAGGAACCTCCATACTGTTTTACACAGTAGCTGCACCTATTTACATTCCCACCAACAGTGCACGAGGGTTCCTTTGTTTCCACATCCTCACCAACACTTACTGTTTCTTGCGTTTTTTACTTTGGCCGTTCTGACAGGTGTGAGGTGATATCTCATTATGGTTTCAATTTGCATTTCCTTGATGATACAAATTTAGTGATGTTGAACATCTTTTTATGTGTCCGTTTGCCATCCGGATGTCTTCCTTGGAAAAATGTCTCTTCAAGTTCTCTGCCCATTTTTAATCAAGTTGGTTTCTTGGTTCTTTATTGTGTAAGTCCTTTATATATTTTAGATATTAACCCCTTGTAGGATATATCATTTGCAAATACCTTCTCCCATTCACTAGGTTGTCTTTTGAAGGTAAAAACTTTATATTTCTAAATTACTGCAGTATTCTCAGTGTCTAGAACAGTGCCTGGCTTTGTATAGGTGCTTAATAAATATTGACTAAATAAATTATTAAGTTAGCTTCTTATAGCATTTATAGTGTAATGGGGCTATAAACAACTAATATGTTATGCCACAAAATCATATGATAAATGCCACAATACAGGTCATGCAGAGAGCTTCAGATCACATACATATAGTTTCTACTTCAAATACAGGGAGGTAGCAACAAGCTTTTGGAAGAATTGTATTTCCTGTAGGACTGAATCTATATCATTGAGCTATCATGGATCAAAACAGTCAGTGAGTGATATACTTGGAAGGAGAGAGGAATTGTCATTAGTTCTCAGATCATAAGAGAGGCAGCTGTGTGACCTCACTACCTATAGGGCTAACCTCATTATTATATACAGTATCAATAGATAATTAATTATGTTGCTATATGCTGTATAGGTACCAATTATATATATGTTTATTTAAACTTCATTATATTTTTGTTAACCAGATTGGTTCCGCATACGTTATATTATCTCCCTTTTACTTTTCCTGTTATTTTGCTGAACGAATTGAGATATAAAACATTTTACACTGTAGGTCTGAAGTGTAAAATCCCAATTCTTGTCACATAAGCAATACATATAAGTAATAATGTAGCTAATGTAGCTTCTCAGACACTGAAATAAACTTAAAAACAACATATATGCCATTGCTTTCAGTTCACTTCTAACCCAATTTCTTGAACAATTGCAACATAAAACATTCCTTCCCTTACAAACATTCAATAGCCATCATGACCAGAAAGATGCCTATCTCTGTATAGAATACTACCAAAATGTGGCTTTCTATAGATGCATTTGAAAAATAAGTGGGTTATATAATGGTAGATGAAAAAATAAATCATTCATGTTTTATTTTTATATTTTATTTTAGAAATGAGGTTCTTTTCCATTTTATGATGTAAGAAGTTAAAATTTGGGGTATTTAGCAAGAAATCTTATTGATTTTCCTTTGGGTCAATATCATAGCAAGCTCTAGAAGAAAATTATGAAGAATATTCCCCCCAACTATGAAATACTAGGAATTTTTATCCATTAGATTACCTAAAATCACTTAGTCACTCCCACTGTACCTATTAGGTGGCAATATCTTCTGTTGTATTTCTACTTACCTGTATTTCCTGGAATTGCAATCTTCCCCTGAATAAGAGGTGAAACTTAGCACAAAGGAAGAAGTCTTTATTACAGTAGAGTATTTGTTTTATTTATACTATTATTGTTTATTTCCACATCCTAATGTCTCATCCAACATTAAATAAATAAATGATCCTAAAAGAGTCAGAGAAGGAACTGTGCTTCAAGTAATAAGACTAATAATTTTATTAAAAGTTAAAATATTCATACAGGTGTATTTTCAAAATGGTGTGTGTTGGGCAACATGCAAACTAAATAATCCAAAGCAACTGCATGTTAAAATACAACCATACTTTGTATAACATTCTAATTTTTATATAGCCTGATTCAGAGAGAATCAAGTATATCTCTAAGAATATAAATATATAAAACTGAAAATATAGTGGAATTGCCCTGAGGTCAAATATTTACAGCATTGCTACCTGGAGAGTAAACTTTGAGAGGCTGAACAGTTGGAGCTGACCCTGACTATACTAGTATCTTGATGATAGTTTAGTTGATCATAGAAGCAGAATTAAAAAAAAAAAAATTACGTACTCAATTTAGGATTTCAGTAGTTCAAAATCTAAATGGAAGATTTAAATCTGAGATAACCAGACAGAGAATGATAAAAGCCACAATGAAATGAATATTTAAATAAACAACAGACTCTTATCTCCAAAGATTTCATGTATTAGAATCAGTACAGTATCAAATACAATACATAAAAGCACTCCTTTTGAAATGGTTAAAAAATTAGAATTGGAAATACAAAAGTAAGTAAGAAAAAAAGACCAAAATATAACCACACAGACCTGTCATAGAACTCAACATAATATTTTTAAAAGGTAATTATTTAAATAAAAAACTAACAAACCGTCTTCAGTAACAGTTTTAAGCTAGCCAAAATAGCAACATTATAAATTAGAAGATAATACCTGAAAAAAATTACTGATGATGGAGCTCAAGGCATAAGATGATGGAAAAAAATTAAAGAAAGATTAACAATGAAAGGATCTAGAATGAGGTAGTGTCACATAAATCAAAGCAGAGTCCCAGAAGGAGAGAATAGAAAAAACAGAAGAGAGCAATTATTTGAAGAAATAGTGAATGGGAACTTTACAAAATATTTGAAAAATATAGACTTTAAATGCAGTTAAGACCAACAAATTCCAAGCAATAATAGGAAGATATCCACCCTGAGGCACATTGTAATGAAACATCAATGACCTCCAATACCTCAGAGACAAAAAGAAAATCTTAGAACTGGCCAGAGAAAAGGAAACAGCAGTTAAACTGACAGCATTATTTCCAGCAGCAAAAAATAGAATTCAGAAGAAAGTGGAATAATATCTTCAAAGCACTGAGATAAAATAGCCTGTAAAATAAATAAGATAAAAGAGCAACATATTTTGGTAAACAAAACCCAAGAGAATTTAACAGCAATGGCCCTAACTAGAATAAATTCTAAAAAATGTCTTTGGAGAGAAGACAAATGATTCTAGAAGCAAAATTTTAATTGTAATAATAAGTGTAAACAAATAATAAGAATAATTAGTAAATATGAAGGTAAACCTAAACACATAGTATCTATTGTGCAGCATGGTAATTAAAAATGTGCTGTGTGCCTAAACAGTCTTATTTTCAAATCAGCCTTGGCACTCATCAGATGTTTGACATGGATAGAGATATTTACCTACTCTGTGTCTCCAGTTCCTCATCAGTATAATGAATGTTAATAATAACATACTCCAGAGGGTTTTTTGAGGATTAAGTCAGTAAATGGACTATAGCATATAACTGTTTGATGCACAGAAAGCTCAAGAAGTGTTAGATACTGATATTACTACAACTATGACTTCACAGAAGTTATTATAATAATGTGTATAAAAATTTTAAGAAACCTCTAAATTATTAGATAAGAATAGCCTGACAAGAAAAAACAGATGTTGGAGAAGATGCGGAGAAAGGGGAACCCTCTTAGACTGTTGGTGGGCATGCAAGCTGGTATAGCCACTTTGGAAAACAGTATGGAGGTTCCTCAAGAAGTTAAAAATAGAACTACTGTAAGATCCAGCAACTGCACTACTAGGTATTTACCCCAAAGATACAAAAACACAGATTCAAAGGAGTACATTCACCCTGATGTTTATAGCAGCATTATCAACAATAGCCAAATTATGAAGAGCCCAAATGTCTGTCAACTGATGAACAGATAGAGAAGAGGTTGTGTGTGTATATATATAATATGTACACACACACACACACACACACACACACACACACACACACAATGGAATATTACTCAGCCATGAAAAATGAAATCTTGCCATTTGCAACAACATGAACAGAGCCTCAGTGTATTATGCTAGGTGAAATAAGTCAGTTAGAGAAAGACAAATACCATATATCTCACTCGTATGTGGAACTTAAGAAAGAAAACAGATGAACATACAGGAAGGAGGTGGGAAGAAGAGAGTGAAACAAACCCTAAGAAACTCTTGATAAGAAAGAACAAATAGAGGGTCGATGAAGGGACATGTGTTGTGATGGGCATTAAAAAGGGCATTTGTGATGAGCACTGCACATTGTATGTAAGTGAGGAATCACCGAATTCTACTCCAGAAACCAGTATTGCACTGTATATTAACTAAAATTTAAATTTTAAAAATACCCTGTAATATGGCAAAGGAGGGTTTGAGATAAAATGCCTTAAGGTCATTTTACATTGGGGAGTAAGGCCATTTTACACTGGGGAGAAGAATGAAAATATTAACTACAAAATTTACTAGATATGCATGTTAAAATCTAAAAGTAATCAATGTGTAATTGCTAAAATTTGTATGGCTTCCAAACAAGTAGAGAAGTAAAAATAGATTCAGAATAAAAGCAAAGAATAAAATATCACTGAATTATTTTCGAATACAAAAGAGACCACAGGAAAATACAAAAAAAAAAAATTGAGAAAATTCAAATATATCAGTAATCATATTAAATGTAATTGGAGTAATTTAACAAATAGCCAGCAAGGCTAATCTCATTATTATGTACAATATCAATTAGATGATTATGGATATGTTACATATTATATAGTTGCCATATATATGTTTAATCAAGTTTCATTGTATTTTTGTCTATAATCCAAACTGTTTTTGCATGTGTTATATGATCTTCCTTTTTCTGTTTTGTTATTTTGGAACAAGTTCAGATATAAAAATTATTTTGAGTATAATAGTTGACACAATTTCTCTGGAAATAATAAGTTCTCTTTTGAAATTCAAAATTTATATATTATATCCAGTAATTCCACTAGTAGATATATACTTTAGAGAATTATTTTACATATATACCCTAGATGACATGTACACAGGTATTTCTAAGAATTTGATGTTAGTCTTCAAAATAGAAAAAAGCTACATGTAAAAACACAGAAAAATCTTTGAGAATAAAAAATAATTAAAGCATGCTGTGAACAGGATATGATATTTTTAGAAACCTTAAAATCAAGCAAAGGAGAACAATATCATGTTTACACATACATAGAATGTATGTGGTAAAGTCATTCATAATTCAGATAGCAGTGACCTTTGGGTAGCAACAGTGGAGACAGCACGAGACGTATTTAGATATATATAATGATGTTGACAGCATTCTGGTTCTTGTGCTAGTGCTAGTTTCACTTTATTCATTTTATTTTTGTGCTTCAAAATTTTCATATAGGTTGCATATAGGGCTTTGGTTTATATCAAATTTTACGTGACAGTTGAAATTGACATTGTATCAGTCAGGGTCCCAGCAGAAAGAGATGACATACTGAAATCGGTACAATTAGGGGACAGTTTAATAAGGGCAATATCTATTAGGTTTGGGCAGCAGGAAAACCCTAAGTAATAATGTAATTCCCCAGGTAGTAATATTCAACTACAGTTATTTTTTTAAGATTTTATTTATTTATTTGTCAGAGAGAGAGCACAAGCAGGGGGAGCAGCAGGCAGAGGGAGAAGCAGGCTCCTTTCTGAGCAAGGAGCCTGATGTGGGACTCGATCCCGACTCTGGGATCATGACCTGAGCTGAAAGCAGATGCTTAACCAACTGAGTGACCCACACATCCCTCTAGTACAGTTTGTAGACCTGAAGGTGTGAATAGAGGGAATGGTTACCACATTCAGAAGATAGGTCTGTGTGAAGAATATTACCTGACAGGTGAGAACTTCCGGGGAAAGGTATAGTCAGCCTTACAGCAACCTCTCAAGAAGCGAGTAAGAGGAATAAATTTCCTGACTTCACTTTCCCTCCCTCCACTCTGGGTTGGTTGGATCCAAGATGAGAAGGGACAAGGGATCCCTGTCATGTAGACTACACAGCCCAGCTTCTCAGAAAACAGACCAAGCAGGGGAAAGGTAGAGTATGTTTGGGGTCAGGGGTGCAGGGGTAAAGAGGAAAAGCTAACAGTCCCTACCAGGCCTGGAAATAGCTTAACCATATCGAAGACAATAAATCGTCAGTAAAACACCCCGAGCCAAAGTCAGTGCATAATCTTTGGTATTCAGAACTTTAAAACTCATTTTGCCTCTTTAGAATGTAATTTTTATTGCAAAATTGCCATAATTCAACAGCATATGGATTTTAGCCAATATTTCGCAAAATGTGGAACGTATTTAGGAATATTAACTCAGGCTTGGAATAGTTCTTTTTTTCTAGCTCTTTAATTTTTGTCTTTTAAGTTTCTATGTCCTTCTCAAAATCAAGAGGTGACTTTAGACAAGAAAATGTATGAAAATGAACAAACTGCAGATTAAAACTACCTTAATTAAAAACAAAGTCACTTTTTCTAAAATAGAAAAGTTCTGTTGGTTCTTACAGGGTGAATTTAAAGTTGCCTCACCCCATGGCAGCCTAGAAAAATTAGATGTCTCATTTATCTTCATAAAGACCAAATACTTTCAACAGAACAATGATTCTTTGTACAGCAAATTAAGCTATTTAACTATGCTGCTGTGGTCACCAAGTATCTTTAAAACCACCTTAAAATTAATATGCTATATATTTTTTAAAAAAAACACCTTTTTTAAACTCCTGAAATATAGTTGACATACAGTGTTATATTACTTGACATGCAAGTGTACAGCATACTGATTTGATGATGCTGTACATTGCACAGTGCTCACCACGGTAAGTGCAGTCGCCATCTGTCACCATACAGTTATTACAGTATTACTGACTATATTCTCTATTCTGTATCTTTGATCTTCATGACTCATTTTACAACTGGAAGTTGGTACCTTTTAATCCCCTTCACGTATTTCCCCCATCCCTATAACGTAAGTATGTTACATTTTTATGAACTTTTCCAATATCCACTTTGTTGTGGGGTTTAGAATATTTCTTAGATTTGTGGTTTTGTTTTCATACAACCTGTATAATAGAGAAGTGTGTGTAATGTTTAATGAGTTTGAGAGTAGTGAAAATTAAAGATTGTTTCTAGCTCTTACAATGGACTGTTATTGTCTTTAGACAAGTCATTTAATTTATCTGGTTTTTAGGTCATCATTAAAAAGGGGAATTTGTGGGATGCCTGCATGGCTCAGTCGACTGAGCATCTGCCTTTAGCTCAGGTCATGATCCCAGCATTGCGGGATCGAGTCCTGCATTGGGCACCTTGCTCAGCGGGGAGCCTGCTTCTCCCTCTGCCTGCTGCTTCCCCTGTTTGTGCTCTCTCTCTGACAAATAAATAATTAGTCTTTAAAAATAAATAAATAAATAAAAAACAAAAAGGGGAATTTGCATTAAGATTTTTTTGAATCTTAGTACACTGAAGTTTTCTGACACACACACAGTTTGTATTCAGCTGTGCTCAGGCTGATCCAGCCCCTTCTCTCACTTCATTTTTTTTAAACTAATTTTTACTTTTAAATGCTTTGGTCAACATTTTTAAAAATACAAACTGAACAACTATTAAATATATCCAATTATTTACAGAATATAGTTTACAGTTATTATCATGAATACTATATTTTTGATACACTCTTATATGTGCTATCAGATTGCTAGTATGATATATATAACACATAATATTATTTACCTGTTCTATAGATTATATGTGTACATGTTCAATAAAATAAATTGCTTTAAGGGGCGCCTGGGTGGCACAGCGGTTAGGCATCTGCCTTCGGCTCAGGGCGTGGTCCCGGCGTTCTGGGATCGAGCCCCACATCAGGCTCCTCCGCTATAAGCCTGCTTCTTCCTCTCCCACTCCCCCTGCTTGTGTTCCCTCTCTCGCTGGCTGTCTCTATGTCTGTTGAATAAATAAATAAAATCTTAAAAAAAAAAAAAGAGGTTGCTTTAAAAACTTTCAAGTTACTGTGTTCTTGGATTGGAAGACTCAGATCATAAAGATTATAATTCTGTCTAAATGGACCTACAGATGTAACACATTCCCAATCAAAATTCCAGCAGAAATTTTCATAGATATAGATAAGCTGATTTTAAGTTATATGAAAAGGCAAAGGAATTAGAATGGTTAAAAAAATATTTTGAAAAAAAAAAATTTTCTAAAATCAGATGCTGATTTTAAGTTACCTGTTGGTGAAGAGATAGACACACATAGATTGATGGAATAGAAGAGAGAGTCCAGAAATAGACCCACATAAAATGGTGAATTGAGTTTTGACAAAGGTACAAAGCAATTAAATGAAAAGGATTTTTTTAAATGTATATCCACTTCCAAAAATATGGATCTTGACCCAACTTCATACCTTACAGAAAATGATTCAAAAAATGGGTCATAAGTCTAAATGTAAAATGTGTAACTATAAAGATTTTAGTTCAGAAAGCATATAAAAATTTTTTTGACCGGTACTTAGGCAGACTTGTTAGACATGACACCAAAAGTACACCCATAATAGAATGATATGCATAAAAGCAAACAATAAATTGACCTACATCAAAATTAAAAAAAAAAAAACTGCATAAAACACTTAACGAGTGAATAGACAGGGGTGCCTGGGTGGCTCAGTTGGTTAAGCGGCTGACTCTAGATTTCAACTCAGGTCATGATCTGAGGGTCCTGGGATTGAGCCCTGCGTCAGGCTCTATGCTCAGTGGGGAGTCTGCCTGAAGATTCTCTCTCTACCCTCTGCCCTTCCTCCTGCTTGAGCTCTTGCTAAAAAAATAAATCTTTAAAAAAAAGAATGGAAAGACAAGCCATGGCCTGGTAGAAAACACTCGGCAAAGCACATATGTGACAAAGGATGTTTATCCAGAATATGTAAAGACTTTTTAACACCAACAGTAAAAAAAAAAAAAAAAAGAAAGAAAGAAAGAAAGAAAGAGAAAAAAAAAAGAAAGAAAACCAATTTATAAGTGGGCAAAAGACTTGAATGGATGCTTCACTAAAGAGATGTATTAATATCAATAACATGATATATTAATTAATAGTATGAAAATACAATCCACAGTATCAGCCTGTCAGGCATGCAAAATAAAACTATGGTGCATTGTTTCCACGTATCTATTAGACGGGGTAAGAGGAAGAAATACTATCAATAAGAAATGCCTATCTATACCAGGAATGTGGAGCAACTGAAACTCTCCTGTATTACGACTGAGAATTCAAAATGGCCTAGCCACTCTGGAAAACAGTTTGGCATTTTTACAATGAAGTGAAATTTAGACTTACCATATGACCCCATGATGTCACTTTTAGGTATTTACCACAAAAAACTGAAAAAATTTTCACAAAAACCCATATACCCCTTTTTTATAGTGGCTGTTCATAATTTCTCAATTCAGAAACCAAAGCAAACATCTTTCAATTGCAAAACAAATGGTGAAACAGCCTTACAATAAAGTTCTCCTTGGGTAAAAACTGACTGATTGAACACAGAATACTGAGATGATTCTCAAGGGTATTATCCTGAGTGAAACAAGCTTGTCTGAAAGGTTACATACTTTACAATTTTACTTTTATGATGTTTTCTAAGGGGCAAAACTGTGGTAATGGAGAGATTACTGTTTGCCAGAGGCTGGGATGAGGGGGGGAGGGACTGTGAGGTCTTGAACCTTATCGTACAGATGATGTAAGCAGAAAGAGCTAGGGGTCCCCAGAAAAGAAAGAGAAGGCAGAGATTTTGTGACACAAGTGAAGTCATCTTTTGCCGCTTCACCCCGGCCATTTTCTGTCATCTTTGCCCTACCAGCTCTACTTGCCTACGCACATTATTTGTAGAATTTCCTAGGAGATGTCAGAATTACAAAGAAATGTAAAAACCTCCATAGTTAAGGATTTTGTGGGAACAAAGGGAACGCAAAAGCTAACAGTCCCTACCAGGCCTGGAAATAGCCTAACCATGTCGAAGACAATAAATCCTCAGTAAAACACCCCGTGCTGGGTGCCTGGGTGGCGCAGTCAGTTGAGCCACCACCTCTTGGGTTTAGGCTCAGGTTGTGATCTCAAGACAGTGTGATCAAGCCCTGTGTTGGGCTCTGTGCTCAGCGTGGAGTCGGCCTGGGTTTCTCTCCCCCTCTCCCTCTCCTCCTCTTCCTCCTTTCTCACTCTCTCTCTCAGTCCCTATCAATAATAAACACCTCCTACTGCTGTTTCAAAAGAGAGCAAGACCCTGCATTCCTCACTGGAAAGAAGGGGTCCAAGCCCCCACCCACTTTAGGCTGGCCCAGAGCTCCTTTCCCTAGTCCAGGAGTTACCTCTGCTTCATTATAATGTTTAAGTTTCTGCCCAAGGAGAAGCACCAGCTTCATTAATATAACGTGGATGCACATATAGGCGAGTTTTCTAAGTATGCCTGCCTTTACACGTGCTGACAAAACTCCCCTTCCTGAATATTTACCCTACACCCTAAATAAAAAGAGCGTGCTCACCCCTGCTCAGGGAGTCACAGCTTTGGAAGTTATTCCTGTGATCTCCTCGTTTGCTGCAAGTAAAATTTCTTTTGTGTGACAACCCCACCTAGTGTAGTCTCTATGTGTAACGCACCCAGGAGTGGACTCAGGTGAGTTCAGTTACAAAGATTACCTAAAGGAAATAGAGGCGTTAACAGATGTAATACAGAGGTCATGCAAGTAGGTCATACAATTTCCAAAATGTCTTTGGCAATTACTACTAATCCTTTAAAAACTTGAAGTAAAATCTCATGGTTCAAATATCAGAAGTAATTTGGACTCTTCATTCCCACTTTGCCGTTGTTGTTGTTTTAATTTAATGAAGGTTATTCTAGCAAGGCTAAACAGAGTTACGTTGTGTTATATTGAAATTCATCAGCTGGGGAAAATTGGAGGTTTTAATTAATTATTGTTATTTATTTATTTTTTTTTTAAGAGAGAGAGAGAGCAGGAGGAGGGGCGGAGGGAAAGGGAGAATCTCAAGTAAATTCCACGCGCAAAGTGGAGCCTGATGTGGGGATTGATCTCACGACCCTGAGATCGTGAGCTGAGCTGAAATCAAGAGTCAGATGCTTAACTGACTGAGCCACCCAGGTGCCCCAAGTTTTTCAGTTAATTTAAAACATTGTTTTCAAACGTATTGACTATGTTTATCTGAAAGAAAAACCCACAAGTGCCTATTGTGGAGCATTTGCCCCTCTTCTGAGTTTATCAGTATCCCCTCCAGGAAACCTTGTGATCCTGCTGTCCTCCATTGTCACTGTTTCACACAAGGATTCCTCCAGACTCCTTTACCTGTAGGGGCCAGAGGCATGTGAAAGTGTAGGCGCAGTTCACAAATGATCACTGATTTCATCACCGTATCTCTCTTGCTCTCCTCTAGTTTCCCCACTGTAATGATCTCATAGCTCACACCTTTCTTTTCTCATATTTCTTAACCTCCAGCCATTTTCCTTCTGCCCTATGGAAACCTCTCCAGTTGTGAACAAGGTATTCAACAGATATGGTTCATTTTTCTGGCAACATCCTTTTCTTTCTTGACAAACCTGGAAATATGGTTATCTACAGTGTTATTAATGACAATTTTAAAGTTGAGTTATTGTTATTCATCTTTCTTTCACAAGACTACAAAGAATGGTCTGAATTTAATATTTCCCATTTTTACCTTAATGTTTTTTAATCTTTGCTTATTAATTCTTATTTTTCAAAGTTTCTATTGTCATTTATAAAACCTTGTATTTCAGCCAAAAAAGCCCCACAAAATAATATCTATAAAAAATAGTAAATAAAATCTATTAACATTTAACACTCACTATGTATCAGATACTATTCGACAAAGGGAATTTTTTTTAAAGATTTTATTTATTTATTTGACAGAGATAGAGACAGACAGCGAGAGAGGGAACACAAGCAGGGGGAGTGGGAGAGGAAGAAGCAGGCTCACAGCGGAGGAGCCTGATGTGGGGCTCAATCCCATAACGCCAGGATCACACCCTGAGTGTGAAGGCAGACGCTTAACCGCTATGCCACCCAGGCGCCCCTACAAAGGGAATTTTTATTAGCCCATTATATGTTAAGGAAACGTGCACCGAGAAATTGAGCCTTGCACAAAACATAGAAGTCATGGTGCTGTGACTTGAGCCAGGCAGTCTGGCTCTAGAATTCCATCTCTTAAATTTTACTTTTAACTGTAAAGGTATATACAAATGTCCAAGACTCCACACCTTTTCCTCAAAAACACTGAAATGTAGTTCAGAAGAAAAATTCAAATTCAGCATATCAAATAAAGATCTAAAAAACATTCTTTTCTGCACAATCAAGTCTTCAAATTGTTTCTTTTCTCCATGTCTGCTCATTCACTCAGGGAAGTTCAAAAAGGTCATTTCTAGAGTTCCTCTGACATCTCCCTTTATCTCATTTCAGGCCCTCAGTTATTCTTAACTGGACATTTTTTTTTTCTCTAATCTCAGTTTTCTCATCTATTCTATATGAAATCTTCCACTGCGTGAGTCCTATACAGTCTTTTTGTCCTCGTGTTTTGGGGATGTGAACAGTGATGTTGGCCCTGGCTTGACCATTCACTGGCTTTCTCAGTAACGGTTGTGTGTAAGATACCTTACTGTTTCTCTACTAAGAAAACTTTCTAAATGTGGTATATAGAGTCTTTATTGTTTCCTCCTATGAAAAACAAGGATGATGTCTTTTTTTAATTTTTAAATTTTTAGAAGATTTTATTTATTTATTTGACAGAGAGAGAGAGAGAGAGATAAGTAGGCAGAAAGGCTGGCAGAGGGAGAGGGAGAAGCAGGCTCCCCGCTGAGCAGAGAGCCTATAGCAGGGCTCAGTCCCAGGACACCAGGATCATGAGCTAAGCCAACGGCAGACGCTCAACCAACTGAGCCACCCAGGCACTGGGATGAGGCCTTTCTCTTCATCATCCCCCCCATCACTGTAATAGAGATCAAATAAAAGGATATATATGTGCCATTTAAAACCTTAAGGAACAAAGTATGCAAATACGCTTGTATATACTTTTTAGACTGAGCAGTCAGAAGCAAAAAATTTCCTTGTCTTGGCTCCCTCAGAGTTACCTTGCCGTCTTAATACTCACATAAGAATGCCCCTTCAACACTCTTTTTAGGGACTTGTTTTTTGTTCTCCTTTTTCAACTCAGTGAAAAACTTTCACTCACTTGTTATAAAGTGTTCTATTATCACTTAGCTATTTAGCCTTATATATAAAATCTGTCCCAGTTCTTCCTTTCCTTTTCTAGGAAATTCCTTCCCCCATTAATTTCTGTTGAAAGCTACTTACGACCCTTCTCCTCAATACTACACCTCTAATTTACTTCCTTATTCTGAATGACGAGCAGCTATTGTGTACTGTGCCAGCTCTTTGTGGTCAGGGAGTTCAAGAGAATGAGTCAGGGGTCTGTTTTGTTAGAACAGGAGTTCTGCATCTCCTGGAGTTTTGGAGACTCTTCCTGTCACACTGTCACCTTAGACACTGCTGTTTCAATTGCTGTGAATATGAGTCAGGCAGGAATCTGGGTTCAAATCCAGTATCTTTCACTTCAAATTATTAGGCAAATCACTTACTATTTCTGAGTCTTAATTCTTTTATCTAAAAGAAAAAAACCACAAAGCCTTAATTCGTAGGGTGAAAATGAGGATTGAAGGAATATTTTGACACGAACTATGTGAATATGACCATGTACTAAAGGCTCAGTGAATGTTATGTATTTTACTTCACCAACATAGAGAAGAAAGATACTGAAGCACAAAGAAATTTCTGTTTGATTTAGCCATGGAAGAAAAATTTTTTTTCGAATGAAGTCTTGTTAGGAGTATTAATATATTAAACCTGAAAAAAAAATTTTCTGTAAAATATGGCCTGGGATATGGAAATCTGTATACTTGACTTCCTAAAATTTCCCCTGCATCTAGTTAACCCTATGAAATGGTCCCTTGAGACATGTCTGCAAGAACCCTAAGATTTACTTACATAAAATTATGTAATATCAAAAATATTTCAGATGACATTCAACCATTTTTATTTATTTATATGTGTATATACACATATGTGCATAAATAGGTTTATTCATTTACAAAATTATTTGCTAAACACTTCTTGATCTTAAGCAGTTTGCTAGATCTTGGGCGTAGAGAAAACTAATACATTGTTCCAAGCATAGGTAGCTTAATATCTAGTAGGAGAGACATAGAGGCAATACTTATTTCTCTCTCCCTCTTTTTTCCCTTTTCCCTGCCACCTATCAATTATTCATTTAACTCTCAATCCATTTATTGACTTATCTCTCAACTGCTTGTCTATTTACTGAACTATTAAAATGTAAAAAAAGAATGTATGGGACCACAGCAGAAAGGCAGTTAATCAGGTTTAAGGTCAGGACAGAGTTTCTAGAGGAGGTGACTTCTAATCTAAAATTGGAGTGATGGGTAGCTGCGTGAAGGTGGTACACACTCTGAAGGCCATGAGAGACTTCGAAGGGGCTTTGGGCAAATCCCAAAGTTGATCATTTCATTTATTTAATCTTTAATTTTTAAAAATTTCAAACATACGGAAATGTTTTTAAGTTTAGTGCAATAAACACTGTATATTTCTGTATTTCTTACCTAGATTCACTACTTGTTCACATTTGGCCACACTTATTTTCTCTCATGTATTTATTTGTTTCAAGTATGTGTTTGTGTGTGCATAGAAACATGCATGTATATGTAACATATACTTACATATGTACATACATATTTACACATCTTCCTCTTTTGCAGAATTATTTTAAAGTATATTCAAATTTTGTACCATTTAACCTTTATGAACTGAATCTCTAAATGCTTTAATATGTGTCTACTAAGACCAAGGAGGGCAGTTAACAAAGAATCCCCTTATAACCTTCACTAAAACTCCACAATTGTTAACATTTTGCTAGTATGCTTTGCAATTCTCTCTCTATATAACTCATATTATTTTTTTCTGAACCTTTTGACAAGTTATAAAATTGATGGCCCTTTACCCCTCAAACTTCAGCATATTTCATGAGAACAGATTCTCTTATATATTATAGCATAATGATAAAAATGATAAAAATTCTCTTATAATGTAACATAATGATAAAAATTTCCTGATCTGATGTTTTACTATTATCTAATTTATAAACCTTAATCAAATTTCTCCAAATGTCCCAATAGTGGTCTTTAAAAAAACCACAAAACTATGAATTTTCCACCTCAGGATCAAGTATTATATGCTACATTCAGTTGACATATCACTGTGGTTTAATGTGGAACAGTTCGTCTTTCATGAGCTTGCTGACAGGGACTCACCAATATAACCTGACACTGACATTTTTTAAAAGAATGTAAGACAGTGGGGCACCTGGGTGGTTCAGCTGGTTGGGCATTGAACTCTTGGTTTTAGCTGGGGTCATGATTTCAGGGTGATAGGATTGAAGCCCAATGTCAGGCTCAGCACTCTAAATGGAGTCTTCTTAGGATTTTCTCCCTCTCCTGCTCCCTTTGCTCCTCCCCCTGCTCACACTCATGCATTCTCTCTTTCTCTCAAATAAATAAAATCTTTAGGAAAAAAAATGCAAGACAGTAACTGTAGAATCAACTTCAGTTCAGGGTGGTCTGATGTCGGATTCCACAGATGCAATACTGTATTCTCCGTGCACCTATCAAGAGTCATGTGATGCTGCCTTTGCCAATTACTGGTAATACTCACTTCGATTATATGCTTCTCCACTATAACACTACTGGTACTTCATTATGTATAAGTCACTTGTGCGACTATTTTGCAACTGATAAATTATGTTTTTCTCCATCAAACTTTCATCTCCTTGTTACAGCATCCATTGATGGTCCTTCCTGAATCAATTTTTTTAATGAAGAATTCCAAGTAGTGATTTACTATGTCTTTCATTGTACTTTTCTTTGTCATCCTACCCAAAAGATGAGGTTTTCTTTATCCCCTGTTTATTTATTTACTAACCTATGCATTCAGGGACTCATGATTTCATATTTCATTAAACCAGTTTTAATGTATTATCATTTTTTAGTTTTGATAATCAACATGTTTCAGATTTATTCAGTAGGAGATCTATAGAAATGGGTCCTGTGCCATTTTGTTTTAAGAAATCTTTAGTGCTGGGGCGCCTGGGTGGCACAGCGGTTAAGCGTCTGCCTTCGGCTCAGGGCGTGATCCCAGTGTTCCGGGATCGAGCCCCACATCAGGCTCCTCCGCTATGAGCCTGCTTCTTCCTCTCCCACTCCCCCTGCTTGTGTTCCCTCTCTCGCTGGCTGTCTCTATCTCTGTCAAATAAATAAATAAAATCTTTAAAAAAAAAAAAAAAGAAATCTTTAGTGCTATGCATATACACTGGCTCTAAGAGAAAGGATAGAAGGGGCTCAATTTAAAGTATTTGCTGATCTTCATGGTGTAAATACTTCTACCATAGATGGTTTTAATCAACCAACATGACATCACTAAACATGAGCTTGCAAAGATAGATTTACAGTCTGCCATTATAAGCTGCCTATCGATAAAATTGGGAAGATACCTATAATCAGCTCTCACAAGTCAGTATAAGCCAAGTCCAATATAATTCATATCTCCATCATGTTTTTAGAGTTTTTGTACTCTCTGGTAAACAAGATGTTCCAGGCTTATCTTGTATCTTTCCAACCCCTGTAGTCAGGCATTTCTTCAGGGGGCCTTAGGGTAACTGGTCCAATTTGGTTGACTCTTTTTCCACATATTTCTCTTCCTCACCCAAGCTAGCTTTAGAATGATCTATGATAATGATAAAAGAGGAAAAGGGAGAACAAGACCACATTTACAAGTGCTTTTCAAGTCACTTGTTGCATTATATATGCTATGATCTCAATATCAAAAACAAATCATAAAGTCAAGCTTAGACTTCAGAGGTAGAATAAATTGATTCTCCCAAAGTGGGAAGACACCATAAAGTTACATGGCAAAGGGCATGGACACAGGAGGGGTGAGTAGAAATAACTGGTGCCCATGATTCAATCTAAGAAATAGCTATGTATTTTTGTCTGATCACTGTCTTAACTATGTCCCAAAGATATTGCTATATAGTGTTTTCATTATCTTTATTTTTAGAAATTCTGCAATTTATCAGTATATATCTCTATTACTCCAGAAGAATTTAAAAAGGCATATATATAAATAATTTATATATAAATAAATACATATGTATAAATATATTATATATTAGTTTTCAAGTGGAAAGGCATTTTTTCAATATGGCAATTAATTTTTAGTTTTATTGCATGGTGATTAAAGGTGGTTGTATTATTTTGCTAAATTAAATGAGACTTTACATGTGGCTTCTACGACAAAATATTGTAGCTATTCCTCATGTGCTTTAAAAGAATCTATAATCTGGGGTTCCTGGGTGGCTCAGTCAGTTAATTGTCTGCCTTTGGCTTAGGTCATGATCCCAGGGTCCTGGGTTGGAGCCCCACATCGGATTCCCTGCTCAGTGGGGAGTCTGCCTCCCCCAGCTTGTGCTCATGCTCTCTCTCTCTTTCTCCTTCTCTCTAAAAAAGAAAAAAAGAAAAAAAAAAGAAAAGAAAAGCTATAACCTTCATTATCTATAAAATTTATTATTTGTGTTGTTGAGGTCTTCTATAGATTTACTTTTCTTTTATCTACTTATTATAACTTGTACTGAGAGTTATGAGTTGAAATTTTTAATTATTTCTAATTTTGTCCATTTCTCCTTATATTTTTAAAAAATTTTCTGATTTATGGATGCTATTGTTAATTTATTTGTAACACAGATTTCTTAATTGTTATATATTTATTATCAAATAAAACTATTAGTATGATGAAGCTCCCATCTTTGTTCAGTTAGCTTCTTTTTGGTCTGAATTCAAACTAATCTAATATCAGAATCATGGTTCCTGCTCTTTTATTGTTTACATTGCTCACCATCTATTCTTAATCTTTTATGAATCCCTTTTTAAAATCTAACTTTTAAGAAAACAATTAGGTTTTGCTATGTAATCTGTTTTTATTTAATAGGAGAATCAAATCCATTTTATATGTATTAATAACACTGGGATGATTGGTTCCTATTCTCTCATATATTTATATGGCTTATGCTTCATTTGCTGTGTTTATATTTACTCTTTCTCTATGTCTTTTGTTAATATTATTTAAAATTTTGTTTTGGTATTTAGGAAGGTTTTATATTATCTACTAGTTACATTTATAATAATATCTGTTATAAAGTGTAGCCCTCTTAATCTTCTTAAACTTCAAATGTTTTGTCAGTTTTAAATGATATATTTTGAATTTCATTTAGTGCTTCTACATCAGTCTAACTCTTTTCTTTTTTCCTTTTTTTTCTTTCATTTTCTTAATTTTTAGTGGAATTTTACATTCAAATATGTCATAGCATCTAAATTTACACAATATTTTTACATCTTTGTTTCCATGTTGTTCTATTTTTAACTTTTTGAGGAGCCTTCATACTGTTTTTCAGAATGGCTGCACCAGCTTGCATTCCCAACAGTGTGAGAGGGTTCCCCTTTCTCCACATCCTTGCCAAAATCTGTTGTTTTCTGTGTTGTTAATTTTAGCCATTCTGACAGGTGTATGGCGGTATCTCATTGTGGTTTTTATTTGTATTTCCTTGATGATGAGTGATGTTGAGAATTTTTTCATGTGTCTATTGGCCATCTGGAAGTTTTCTTTGGAAAAAAGTCTGTTCATGTCTTCTGCCCATTTCTTGACTGGATTATTTGTTTCTTCAGTGCTGAGTTTGATAAATTCTTTATAGATTTTGGATACTAACCCTTTATCAGATGTGTCATTTGCAAATATCTTCTCCTATTGTGTAGGCTGCCTTTTAGTTTTAATGATTGTTTCCTTCGCTGTGCAGAAGTTTTTTATCTTGATGAAGTCCCAGTAGTTTATTTTTGCTGTAGTTTCTTTTCATTAAGTTTCATAAAAATACTTACCCACTCATGCCTTGCTGAAGAGAAAACTGAGGATAAACTGATATTCTTTCCTCATTGGACAATCTATTTTATCTGGATCCCAAGACCAAAGGATTTCATCTTTATCTTTAACATCTAATAGATCAGTTAGTATTGGGGGTCTCAGAGTTGACCATCTGGGCCAATTTGGGGATAGGCAGTAACCTTTTAAAAATATTTTTATCAGATACTCCAATTATACATACTTAGATATTTTAGCCTGAATTATATATTACTTTCTATATGACAGCTTTCACTTCTTAATCTCATTTTAAATTTTTTTAGTCTGATCTATTATCTCTTAAGAAGATTGTAATTTAGTGTTTATTTCTCATTTTATTTTACTTTTTTAAATTATTTTTTCAAATTTATTTAACTCATTCTACATTAAGCTTTTTTTTTTTTTTCTTTGTACATGTCTTTTCTGAGTTTTTGAATTTTCAGTTTAAGGTATTTTTACCTATCTATAAATGGCTGTTTAGAGATATGTAATTTAGGTTGCAGTAACATTGTTTCAGTTTTTCTTTGCACTTGGTTGCTCTTTAGGGATAATTTTTAACCTGGGAGAAGTGGCTAACTCCTGGACTTGGGCAGGAAAACTACAAGATTAGCATGGAACATTTTGGTCCACCAAAGTAGTAAAGATGTGACTAAAAAATAGTGGAGACAGTATTCTCTGAACTAACACTAATAGGATTATTAGTAGGATTGCTAATTATATTTCTTAATTTGTGTTCTCTCTTGCTGACAAAGTACAGTTTCATTAATCAACTGTGCCATTTTGAAGAATTGAATTTTTGTATCTTCTGGTTTTTGTGATCCTATTTTTAATTTTGTTTCTGCCAGAATCTTCATTTTCACCTTTTTCTTTCTTCTTTTCCTTTACCATCAAACCTCTGAAGGACGCTTTCCTTATTCAACTAAACCCAATTCCCTAGAAGTAGCGCCTTTCCTACATTTCAAACTCAGTCCCTTCTTTTTGATTCCCTAGTAGTCAATATCTGAACCTCTAGATATTATAGCTATTCCAAATATTTACCTATATAATGTGGGACTCTTGTTCTACAGATAATTTCATCGGATCCCAACATTCATTATATCATGCTCAACAAATCCTCCTATTTTCTATGTAATTTCCACCTAATCTATGTCTGGAATGGTCTCTGGGCTATTTTCCTACTATCAATATAAGTATAAGCTATGAGTAGTTTAATTAATCATCTTTGCTTGATATGTGTGTCTTTTGTGCATGGAGAGAGAATGGATTTCTGCAGCCACCATTATTCTAAAAACCTAGATTTTTGTTTTTTTGAAATATTCCTCTGGCTGAATGTATGAAATGGAAGATTGAGGGAGGGAAGCCCTAGATCTGAGTAAAAATTTAAATATATTACAACAATTAGAGAAATAAAAATGACTGCAGCCAGAACATATCATGGTGTCTAAAATGAGATAATTTAAACAAAAGAAAAAAATGATCAATCACTCCTTGGCTAGTTTGAAATTAGTGATTAATGAGATGATGGATATCCAGAAAATACTTTGATATCAGATCCTCATTATTAGTCTATCTGGAATGTCAGGTAAGGGACACGTCCTGTCTCAACTCTTTGTGCAGAGTAAGCCAATAAGGACTTTAAACCAGATTAAAACAAACAAATATCTATCTTTATGATATGCCTCTTATAGAGTTCAATATCAAAAGTGATTTAGAAATAATATATTTAATTTCCACAGTAACAGTATAATTACTAGTACTAATTTGCAGATGAAGAAATTGTTTCTCAGAAAGGTTAGGTTTTAAATATTATGCTCATGGCTAAATAGTCAAAAAAAAAAGTGAAACAATTATTTGAAATTAAATCTAAGTACAATAATATTTTTAAAGGTAAATTAAAATACTAGCAAATAAATAAATACTTTGCTTCATACAAGTGATAGACAATAGTAAAGCCAGTAAATCTTAGTTTGTAACTTTCATTGCAAGAATCTAAACATCTAAATTGCAAACAGTATTTTGAAAGGTAAATCACAGTGTCTTGACATTTTAGTGACTGTCCATAGTCTACTTTTTACCCAATCAAGACATGTTGGAATGGGTTTCACCACAGGAAATAGATTAGTTGATTAGGTCAAGCCAGGTCTAGACAATTCCTGTTTTACAATAAAAGAAAACACTGTGATTTTCTTAACTTAAGTGGATATTGACTTCTACTATGGCGAAGATCAAGATTTATTATCTCAAATGATAGTCAACAGATTGGATGACAACTATTGAGTTGGAGGAAAAAACAGCAGGCCACTGAACCACCATTGAACCCAAAGAAAGATCTTCTATGTCTCTCACAGCGGGATAAGGCCAATCTTACATCAAGACGATAGGCTTTGCCAGGGACAAGGGCTATTAAAATGTCTTTCCATTTATTTCGTTTGTGATGTTCCTCTAATATCTCAGCACTTTAAGACTGAGAGCAGTTAACTGTCGCATTAGAGAGTCAGAGATGAGAATGTCTACAGTGATATGCAAGTCTTAATTCCTTAGTAAATAGTGCTTTTTCAGGCATTCAAAGTGTTCTCAGTTAATAATGATATCAGCTTAAAAATAGTAAACCCAATTCCTAAAATTTAAAATTCACTTATTTAACTTTTAGAGTGGTTAATTACCAATATTAGTGTACTGTTTCATAAAAATATTTTTAGATAAAAGGTTATTTTAAATCTGAACAATCATCTAAAATTTTAAAGAGCAACTAATAAATTATTTACATTGTATTCTAAAATATTTTTAGAGACAGAACAAAATGTAAAAACGTGTAAACTTCTTGCTAAACCTGTGTACACAAACCTGACAAAATTTAGACAAAAAATAAACCTCAGTGGAGCTAGATTGAGTACACATTTTACAGCCATCATTGTTTTTGTTAAGAAGGAAATATAGCAGGGGCACCTAGGTGGCTCAGTCGTTAAGCGTCTGCCTTCGGCTTGGGGAGTGATCCCGAAGTTCTGGGATCGAACCCCGCATGGGGCTTTTCTGCTGGGAGCCTGCTTCTTCCTCTCCCACTCCCCCTGTTTGTGTTCCCTCTCTCACTGGCTGTCGCTCTCTCTGTCAAATAAATAAATAAAATCTTAAAAAAAAAAAAAAAACGAAGGAAATATAGCATTCCTATTCGGAAAGGAGGCAAAAAGACAAACCCAAAAGCACTAGGCAATAATCTATAGACTATGTAGCAAAACATGTAAAACAAATAGATGAGTAAGCACAAAATGGTGGAAGTGTAAAACAAAATGAGTATGGTAGGCAGAATCCTAAGATAACCCCCAAGATTCCTCATCCTCAGTATACACACACCTTCCAGTTACTCAAACACTAACATGCTGATGGAAAGGGATTTTGCATATATAATTAAAGTATTGAGGTCCCAACCCAGTTGACTTTAAGATAGAGTGTTCTCAGTGGAACCAAGCTAACTGGATAAGGCCTTAAAGAGGGTGGGCTATTTCTGGAGAGGTAATCAGAATATAATGGGTAGCTCGATGCAAAAGAAATTCTTCATTTCTGGCCTTGAAGATGGAGTTAATGACAAGAAGTGTGGGTAGCCTCTAGGAGCTGAGAGTAGCCTGGGCCAACAGGCAGCAAGGAACTGAATTCTTTTTTGTTGTTGTTGTTAAGATTTTATTTATTTATTTGACACACAGAGAGACAGCCAGCAAGAGAGGGAACACAAGCAGGGGGAGGGGAAGAGGGAGAGGAAGAAGCAGGCTCCCAGCAGAGCAGGAAGTCCGATGCAGGTCTCCATGCGGGGCTCAATCCCAGTACCCTGGGATCATGCCCTGGGCCGAAGGCAGACGCTTAACAACTGAGCCACCCAGGAGCCCCAGGAACGGAATTCTGACAGCAACCTGAATGAGCTTGGAAGACGACACTAATATCCAGATGAGAACACAAAGAGAACCCAAAGAGCAAGATATAAGCCTGTTACAAGTGGAGGCAAATGAGCAGTAGAGAAGGGAAGCTGACAATATAGACGTGATACATGGTGATTGACAGGGCAAGGTCCAGAGGAAATGTAGTGGGGAAAGAATTGAGATCTATGTAGAAGGATTGTATTTGATTAGGACAAGTAATCTCTCCTTCCCCGGGACTAAAGAAGATTAAAACAAGGACTAATTTATTTAAATTTGTATTGTGGGGGTGGGTAATTGGGATGCTGAATCACTCACAGTTGATAGGCTCAGTTATTACCTGAAACAGAAGTCTGTTTTTTTCTTCTTTGCAAATGAAAAGGAAGGCTATGAGGATGGGTGAAACCTTGACTGGAGCGATTTATTTATGGAAATATGACTGAGGAGTTTACCAAGAATAATAAAAAAAAAAAATTGTCAAAGAGCCTCAAAAATCAAACTGAGGTTATAGACCAGAAATTTTTAAAAAGATTTTTTTAAAGAAAATTAAATCTCATTATGTGTATATTAAATGTCAAATTTTTAGCCATAGAGGAGGTACTTAAAATAAAGCAAAATAAAAATTTTAAATATTTTCCTTAAAAAGAATATTTGATAAAAGAGTGTCTACTGAAATTGCTTTTGAAATCACTGTTTTTTGTATTTGAGAAGTGTTAAGAAATTAGAGGTCTCTTGAATATAGAATCTAGTCCCTATTTAAATACCATCAGTGCTATCTGAACTAGGCAACACGGAAACAGGTTGGTTATCCTTTGCTGACCCTAGCATCCCTTTACTGCATCTGCCAATCATTTAGGGGAAGAGCTATTTATTTAAATACGTCTTTCTATGCATTTTGGAGAGAAATGTTTTTAGGAGTTTTGAGAAGAAAAATGTATGGACTCATTCACACAACAATGCAGTGTGAATTGAGGGTTATGTCATCCTCCTTCCTCGCACATGGTTTATGATTAAGGAGCTTGCAATTGCTCAGGCTTTATTCAACAAATATTTATTGAGTTCTGACTGAATTCAGAGTTCTGAGCTTGGTCCAGTGAATACATAAAAAACAAACAAGCCTAGAAACCAAACTAAAACAGAACAAAAACCTAGAAACAAAACAAATAAACAAGAAAACAGAGTCCCTAACTAACATCAGTGTACTCAAATTTTAGTACACAATTCTTTGGAATAAATGCTGGGAAAGGAGTGAAACTGAGACCAGACAGGAGAAAATGATTCTAAGCTCTCATGAGGTCAGAACAAGCGGACTAGAAAAAGTAAAAATTAAATGAGTCATGACTAGTTAAGTAAAGAAGGGGGAAGTGAATAGGACATGGCAAAGAAAGAAGCAAGTCTTGGAGAAAACGAATATGGTCCCTAAACATTGTGCATTTGAAGAATTAAGAGCATTTTGGTATGACTGGAGCAGAAAGGTGTATGTGGAGGTGAAATAGCTCTATGCACCAACTGGGATCAGATTGCAAGATTCTTGGGCTATTTTAGGATGCTTTAGAACTTACCCAAAAAAGCAATGGTCCTGAAGTTTCTACTGATTTTTAAGCAGTACTGACATTATCACATTTGTATTTTAGAAAGAGTATCCTAATTGTAGTGTGGAGAATGGATTAGATGTTATTAGATAGGACTACAGGACGTGGATTAAGAGTTTGATACAGTAATTCATTTAAAGTCGAGAGGTTATGGTGGACTGAACATGGGTATTAGCTATGGAGACAAGAAGTGGAAGGATTTGAGAGAAGGGATTTGGTATCTATTTCAATGTAGGAATGAGGATTGGGAATGCAGAGGTGGGATTGGGGAAAAATAATAACTGGATTTCAGTAGAGCTGATGAGCAAGGTAATTTTCAAGTTAGTGAAAGCACAGAAATTTCATTATATAACTGCTATCTATTGTAATGGGTCTGCTCTTTTAACATCCAAAATTTAGAGTCAGGGGATTGCATATGTTCTCAGCATTACAAAGGCTGCAGCTTCTAGAAAAATATATATTTTAATCTTTACCAGTGCTTTCCTATACCATTATAGATGATCAAAACACATTTTTGGCTATTGTTGCGTTTGAGCTGATGAATGATATGTTTATCTTATTTCAAAGAAATATCTATGGATAGTTTCTACAATTTTTAGTTTTGGTAACTTCTTCAGTATTCTTATTTGCTTTTTCTTATGTTTTTTCTCTGATTTTATTGTTTGACATTGCATTTCGACATGTTGTTAGTCTTAATATTTTAGGATATGAGGAAAGCAGTATGAATGTGTCTATTAGTTCTTACTTTATCCAGAACATTGATCTCAGTCAACAAGGTGACAGGCTGTACCCTTTCTATGCCTCATCAGAAGAGATTAAAATATTGGTTAATTAGGGGCGCCTGGGTGGCACAGCGGTTAAGCGTCTGCCTTCGGCTCAGGGCGTGATCCCGGCGTTATGGGATCGAGCCCCACATCAGGCTCCTCCGCTATGAGCCTGCTTCTTCCTCTCCCACTCCCCCTGCTTGTGTTCCCTCTCTCAGTGGCTGTCTCTATCTCTGTCAAATAAATAAATAAAATCTTTAAAAAATATATTGGTTAATTATAGCACCAATAAAACTATCAATACTCAGAATATGCATCACAACTATTCCCTAGTTGAGAAGTAAAAAAAAAAAAAAAAAATTTCCACAAGGAGTCATTTTGTACAATTAACTAGCTAGCTTATTGATTTCTTCTTCTCTATGGTTGCTGAAGACGTTGCTGAATGAATCATATCTCAAAAATTAAAAATCGTTCTTTTTTTCAGGAAAAAGTCATTATGGAATCCTAGAAATTAATAAAAAGAGCTAAGTATAATTTAATGCTAATTATGGCCTATTTTTAAACTGACAAAAATTTTTTTGTATACATTACTTGATTAATTAATATTCATTGAGTTGATCTTCATGGTTCCTTTTGCAAATTCTATCATAGTAAAACAGCTTCAACTACTATATTCTTCTCTGTCAAGTTGAAAAAAATTTCTTTAAATGTAGATTATTAGTCTAAATAAATCTACCTGTTGCTCTACTTAAACCATGATGGGAAAACATTACATATTTTAAAATAATTTAAAAATATTTTGCTTCTGCACATGATGTGATGAGCACCAGGTGTTATACGCAACCAAAGAATCTGTGAACACTACCTCAAAAACTAATGATGTTGGCTAATTGAATTAAAACAAAAAATATTTTGCTTCTTAAGCAACAATAACAGCAAAGTTAATTTGCCAAGTTATGCCAAATCAAAAGGAGGGAAAATGAGTTTACTAATTAAAGATTGTTGGAAAATGTACCTAAAATTAAAGAGAAAAATTAAAAATTAGAAAAGATGTGCTGAAGATGAAACAGAAATAGAAACTTTTGCAGAAGATTATTTGCTTTAGAAACTCTTAAGGAGCTAAAGAAAAAACAACTGTATGTTCCTTTTTTGAAAAGTCTTGTAAAAGAAGAAATTAATAGAAGGCGGTATAGAAAGAGTTACTCTCATCTATGAGCAGGTACAGACTACTGAAATTCTTAGTGCTAATCTGTTGAGAATTACATGAAATAGTTACATCTTTTGGCAAAAAGAGCAGAAGAAACCTGCATGAAGAAGGACCAAATAACTATATAACAGCAATACTTTTTTGAGTTTTCTCTATTTGATCCATAAGATTTTACATATTCTAGGTTTAATATAAATGTCTTTTATTATTCATACTTTATTCTTTAAATAAACACTATATTAGTTCTAATGAGTATGTGCCCCAACATTAAGCTTCTTAATCAGGAAAAAACAGATATTTGTAGGAACAGCTGGACGTCTTACAGACTAATTTGTGACAGTGGTTTTGATTCTTGCATATTTACACTGTTTCTCTTTGGTCCTCATCCCACTTAGTTGTGACCTCTTTGGGTCCTTTTGACATAGTTACTACCTAACATTTGGTGTTTTCCACATTTCTCTTTCTGGGGAATCAACAGAAAAAAATGTTCCATAATTTTGGTACTTTGTTCTACTACCAGAGTACATGACTGGAAGGAAGTATCATACACTTAAAATGAACCAGAGCAAAGCTCTTAATTTACTTTGAAGTTGCCTTAAAAATCTCAATTTCTAATAACAGCATTTTGGGGGGCTATAAAATAATTCCCAATATATTTTTTAACATTTATTTATATATTTGAGAGGAAGAGAGAGAGAGCCAGCAGGGGGAGAGGCAGAGGGAGAGAGAGAATCTCAAGCGGACTCCCTGCTGAGTGTGGAGCCTGACATGAGACTCTATCCCAAGACCCTGAGATCATGACCTTAGTCAAAATCAAGAATTGGATATCTAATTGACTGAGCCACCCAAGTGCCCCAATTCCTAATATTAAAAATGCTGCATTTATTTAACAATTGTTATGTATAAGCAGTTTAGATGCATTGTTCTTGCTAATCTTCCCATCACATTTATGTTGCATATGTAATCACCACTTTATACACAAGAAAAGTGATATTTCGAGAGGATAAGTAATGTTCTTAAGGTGGTATTTGAAACCATACCCCTCTGAAATGGAAGTTTATATGCTTAACAACCACGCTTTATATATATTGTCTTGACGATTATATCATGAAACCTATAAAAATAATCTGATGGAAGATAATTTCTGTATCTTTCCTGAAATATCAGGCTGGTATACATGGTTTATCATTGCAATAGAGTGCATAGGCACTTTAGGAGAAATATTAAAATAAGGCTTTAGATTTTATAACCATGACTAGGAGTGTTAAGACTCTAGAATGGATTAATATTAAAATAATAATAATAATTGAAAATTACATATGTAAAATGGTTTAATTTGTATACATTTCTATCACTCTAATCTGTTGTGTATGTGTTTATAATATGTATTTACTTCTCTCTATACATGCTTATGGCTAAACACAAGGTTGAATGCAAATATTGCCATTAAATAATTTTACTGTTTTTAAACATCTGTAATCAAATTCTAAATGTTTGACATTATAGAGCAAGAACAAAAATTTCTTATTTCACATTTTGGATTATGTCTAAATTCACTATACAGTGTATTTTCTATACTAAATAATAACCATTTACTGAATTATTTTTGCATCAATTGAAATACCCCTACCCCATTCCCCATTTTAGTATGCTAACATGGATCATTCTTTCATCCTGGTCAATAAATCCTACATAGTCACCCCACATTGTTATTTATTATTATTATTATTATTATTATTATTATTGAATGTGTTGTTGCTATTTATTTATCTACTTTTTCGTCACTATTTATAAATAGTGCATCTATGTTCACAGATAGGTTCCCACAATTTTTATTCCTTTGGTTGTTTTTTGTTTTCGGGTTTTTTTTTTTTTTTTGGCTTAATATCAAATCATACTAGCTTTAAAATATGGGTGAGCCAACTTTGTCTGTTGTCAAATATTTTTAATATAAAAGTGGTTATAGATTCACCTGAAGGTTGATTAATTGTACAAATATCAAGTCTTAACATTTTGAGAGGTTTGCAGATCTAGTGAGATGTATTACGCACTGCTCCAATTCATTTGGTTCACTGGTTTATTAAAGTATTCTCTTTTTTCTTTGATCAACCTTGATGATTTATATTTTTTTTCAGAAAATTGTCAACAGTTATTCAAAACTGTGTGTATACATATGTACACACACATTAATAAAATTACATAACAAAATTATTTTTCAATGTATTTATTCATATAAATAGATGTTTATTTTATTTTTGAATAAGAAATACATATACATGAGAAAAAACCAAAATGCACAAAAAGTATAGAGGTAAGGGAAGTTTGCCATTTTTACGCTACCAATCTGTCCTATTCACCTGCTAAGGGCCAACTCTAGGATATGTGGGGGAAATATTTTTTATTGAATATGTTTTTAAAATATCTCAAAATTTATAGGTTCATGTGAGGCAATAGTGATTTATTGATCAAGCAATCTACAGATTTAATGAAACCCTTATCAAAATACCAACAACACTTTTCACAGAACTAGAACAAAGAATCCTAAAATTTGTATGGAATCACGAAAGGCTTCAAATAGCCAAAGCAATCTTGAAAAAGAAAAACAAAACTGGAGTCATCACAATTCCAGATTTCAAGTTATATTAAAAAGCAGTAGTAATTAAAATAGTATGGAACTGGCATAAAATAGACACAGGTCAATGGAATAGGATAGAAAACCCGGAAATAAACCCATAATTATATGTCACTTAATCTTCAACAAAAGAGGAATGAATATACAATAGGAAAAAGACAAGTCTCTTCAACAAAATACTCTTGGGAAAACTGGACAGAAACATGCAAAAAAATGAAACTAGACCACTTTCTTACACCACACACAAAATAAATTCAAAATAGATGAAAGTAACCATCAAAATCGTAGATTTGTCTAACATCAGCCCCAGCAACATCTTTCTAGATAACTCTCCCGACGCAATGGAAATAAAAGCAAAAATAAACTATTGGGACTACATCAAATTAGAAAGTTTTTGCACAACAAAGGAAATAATCAACAAAACTAAAGTCAGCCTGCTAAATGAGAGAAAATATTTGCAAATGGCATATCTAATAAAGGGTTAGTATCCAAAATATGTAAAGAACTGATACAACTCAAAATCAGAATACCAAAAGAATACCAAAACACTAATTCAAAAAGCTATATGCACACCTATGTTTATTGCAATATTATTTACAATAGCCAAACTATAGAAGCAGCCCAAGTGTCCATTGATAGATGAATGGATAAAGATGTGTATATATACATGATGGAATATTACTCAGCCATAGAAAAGAATGAAATCTAGCTATTTGCAGCAACATGGATGGAGCTAGAGAGCATAACAGTCAGAGAAAGACAAATACCATATGATCTCACTCTCTTGTTGAATTTAAGAAATAAATGAGCAAAGGACAAAAAGAGAGAGTGAAACCAAGAAACAGACTCTTAACTTTAGAGAACAAACTGATGGTTACCAGAGTGTGTGTATATATTGGTTAAGAATTATTTCTGATTTAGACAATGAGTAAAAAAAGGCTAAATGAAGAATTTGTATGGTATTCTATTTAATCCCAGGGAGGAGTGGGAGAAAGGAACATTCTCTTAAAAAAAAAAAAAAAAAAAAAAAGATTTAGAATAATGAATGAAGAAGAAGAACTTAGATATTTGATTTTGCTAATCAGTGCATACAAAGATTCTTTCTAAGCACCATCTCTCCCTGTTCAGTTCCAGTAAGTATTTCTTAGTGTTCTTTATTGTCAAATGGTCACTCCTGGCTAATTTTACATGCCCCACCTAAAGAAAAATGTACCAATGCTATTATAATGCATGGCTATTTGGAGCCTGTTCTACACAGAGCTTCTTGCATCTGAAGTTCTTATTTATTTCTGGCTGCATCATTAATGATTTTCCATTATCCGTCATGACATCTGTGAATACTGGCTTCCATTTACTTTATCAAATGTTGTTACTGAGCTCCCCTGATGATGACAACAGATGCAAGCCTTACCTGGAGTTTTCAGGAAAATGTGAAGGAACAATCATTCATTTTCTAGCCATGCTAAATTTACCATCCAAAAGTTTGTAGCACACATGCAAAACAAGGTATCTTCTACAAGGTCCTAACTTCTCAGGAGGTTGTGAGGACTTTCATGTTGACTCAATCCCTGTCTCCACTGAATACCAGTGGGAGGATAGACAAGGGCCGTGAATGGGGCAGGCAGAGTGGCCTCTTCAAGCACAAGGAGCATCTGTCCCTCTTCAGACACAGCCTCAAACCAACCCAGGAGAGTGAAGTATCACCATATAAACTAGAGGCTGGAGAGTACCTGAACCGGAAGTGCTTGTTAACCTTCCGGAGCAAGAATCTCAAAAGCCTCAGAGGCAGTAGTTGGACATCCTACAGGTGGAGCTGGTGGAAGAGGAGGTGGCTTCCCTCAGTGCCGGTTGGAGAGATACAGGAGATAACAAACACCTGCTTATCTCCGGGAAAGCTGTCTGCTGTGAGTGGCTCCTTGCGGGATTTCGGGTGAGTGAAACCCCGGCCAGAGGCTGGCTCGGCGCTCCAGTCTGAGGGTCGGCAAATGTGTGTAGGCGTTCTGGTGAAAGTAACTACTCCTGTGTCTACAACTCCCGGAACCTCTTATGTGTCCACAACTCCTCCTCCCATTGGACAGTCATCAGAACTATTATAATATAACTATTATAATGGCAACCCATTCTCAAGTGATCCTAGGAAAGAAGTGCCTTGTGGATCACACAGCAGTTCTGCTTGCCAGCTCACCCTTGGGGATCTGGGGGCTAGTGACCAGGGAGGAGTGCATACAGCAAGTCCCACACTTTTTCAGGGCATCCATCGAGGCAACCCCACACAGGGCAGAGGCTTAGAGTATATCCTAAGCTAAAAAAAAAAGCTCCAGGGCTCACGTGGTTCTCAGTCTCTTCCTAGGACACTCATGGTAGCTGGCCCCAAGGAGTGGAGAGGAGCTGAGACAGAGCCTATTGCTCAGGTCTGGGATAGTAATGCCCCTGCCCGGTGTTCCATATACATGCAAAGTATTTCACGCATATGACAACAATTATGAATATATTTATATTGTCATTCTGAAATATATGTGCACATGGTTTTGCACTTGTTTTTTTTTTCATTTAATCATGTCTTTGATATGCTTTCCACTTACATATGGAAAGAAAAAGAAAAGTCTCATTCTTTTTAAGTAGCTGCACAGTTACTATCATATTAAAGTCCTATAATTTATGTGATGCTTCATTGTTTAATAGTACATTTATGTACTATTATTTATGGCATCAGATCTAATCATTCTTAATTACAGAGAGTGCCATACTGAATGTCCCTTAATGTACAATATTTTGTGCAAATTTATAGTAGTTATAGGATAAATTCTTGTAAAGGAATATACTGTTACAAAATTATGCTCATTTTAAACTTGATAGAGAATACCTAAATACCCTTTTTGTGAGTCCAAACAGTTCATAT
Organism: Ursus maritimus; assembly: GCF_017311325.1. NCBI lineage: Eukaryota > Metazoa > Chordata > Mammalia > Carnivora > Ursidae > Ursus > Ursus maritimus. Next base: position 2,634,544 of record NW_024424453.1, on the reverse strand, counting down.
TCTCACTTTTAAAGAATTAGGAGAATATCTGCTTCTATACACTATCACATAGTGTATATTATCAATCTTGATCTTTATTCTGACAAATGAAAAAACAAAGTCTTATAAATTTATCTAATTATAAGATATGTTCTTCATCCTCCTATCTGTTTAAAATCCATTTAAATTTACTTTCTCTGAATTGTAGGTTTATACCCTTTTCATATTTTTATGTGGGTTGGTGTTCTTTTTTATATCACAGCCATTTATCCGTAAGTTTTAAAAACACCCCCCCTACAGTGTTTTCATTTTAATTTCAGTTTTATTTATAGTGAATGATTTTTGACTTGGAAGAAATTGAGCATTATGTGTTTCTATGTATAGTTTCTGAGCAGAAAGAATTCTTCATATTAATAAACACATATGCTACTCATACAAAACTTGCACGTGATATATTAATTAGCACATAGCTTCCTGTTTTCTTTTATACTTTTATGGCTTCCAATTTTTCAGTTTAAATGTTTGATTTAGCTGGAGTTTTGGTATAAAGCAGAGATATTTTTCCCTTTGGTGTGTAATGCCATATTTATTATACATCTTAGACATTTAGAATCTTCAGGTTTTATTCATCCACATTAGGTATAGTTTTTACATTTTAATTCTAAAGTATAGTTAATTTTTATATTCTAATATATAGTTAATTTTCATCAATATATTTTGAGATACTTGTATAAAATATTCTAATAACTATCTTCATAATTAGGCGTAAATTAGGGCAGCTTTGAAAGAAAAGATAATATATTCATTTTAATTCTACCTAAACACAATGGGTGTTTAGAATGGAGCAGCTAAGAATAAATAAATATATGATGGATTCACATGGTTTTAAAAGTTTCTGCTTCATGATAAAATGTAATTGTAGAATGTGAAAGGCAACAATAATGCTTGCTTTTGAAAAGTAGAGTTTCAAGAGTGGTAGCAATTAGAATATACACTTGGATTTGAATCAAAAGTTTTGTTGCTACCGAAAGTGTGTTCTTGGGCCTGTGCCTCAGTCCCTTTGAAGATCACTTCGCTCATCCATAAAATAGAGATTAAAAAAATTCATTCTACTCCAAAAGGTTACTTTTAAGTATTCAAACCTTTTAACCAGTTTTGTCCATCATGCATGCCCCATTTTGGGAGACATACTAATCTGAGAGAGTGCAAGATAAATAGTAGGCAATATGTGAAAAGAAAATACCAAGAAGGGGTCAAAGGTGGATCCCTAAAAAGCACATTGTCTTCCGAAAGCATGTATTTAATGTCATGATCTTGAACATATGGCTAACTCATTTCTCTTTAAATGACTTTATTTTCCCTTTGGCTGTCTTTCTTCTGTTCGTCAAAGTTTGTTCTTCAAAGCACATGCATCAGATGTTTTTTTTTCCCTTTGTTAACTTCCGGTGATGACTAATGAACTGTCATGTACCAAAGTTCATTTTTTTCCTTACAAAAGTATAATTGAAGAATTGGAACCTAATTACACTAGTTTAACCATTTACTGTCTTAAGTATTTACTATAAATCAACAGATATTTATGAGGTTTTCCAGGCAGACACTAGGGGTATAATATGTGGCTGAAGTAAACAAAAGATAAATGTATTCCTTGCACTCATTGAGCTTTTAGTGAATAACACAAAGTTCAGTTAATTTCAAGGCAGTGTAAGTGTGATGATAGTAAATGCAGGGTGTTACAGTAACTCACGTAAAGTCCTGGGAGGTTAGAGAGGCACTGGGCATGTAAGCCCTGTACCCTCAGAATCAAGGACTACTCCAGAAGTATACAATAAAAATAATAGAAATGTGGTGGAAAGAAGAAAACCCATGTACCTTGTAGAAGAAACAATATAAGATCTGAGAGAAATTTTGAATGTCTTAAAATCATATTAAATGTAACAGAGATTTAAGAACCATTGATTTTTTATTTTAGAAGCATAATTTCACTTTGTATGGAAAATGTATATACGTTCAATAGGCCTGGTGAGTAGGGAAACAGTTCAGTTTTTGAGACTTTACTAATGCAAAGATGATGATTTATTGAATTTAGGAGGTGGCAGTAGAAATAAAAAAGAGGAGACAGCTGTTTAAGCTTCTACAGAATTAGTTTAGGAAGTGGCTGTAGGGAGAAAAGGAGGAAAAGATACAGAGAAACGTTTTTAGGTTTCCGGCTTGATTGCTAGGCTATATTCTGGTTATTGGTTACTCAATAGTGCTTTCTCTCTTTGTTACCTTTTTGAAGAGTTTTTCTGGGTTGAGAGAAGATTTTGGGGGACGGGAGGGGAGCACGTCAGGATTGGACTTCTAAGATTTCATTTTTGGTTTTGGGGGGTTTTTTAAAAATATTTTTTGTTTAAAGATTTTATTTTATTTTAGAGAGAGGGCACAAGTGGTGGGGGAGGGGCAAAGGTCAAGGGAGAGAGAGAGTCTTAAACGGACTCTGCGCTGAGCTCGAAGCCCCACACAGGGGTCAGTCTCATGACCCTGAGATCATGACCTGAGCCAAAGCCAAGAGCTGGACGCTTAACCAACTGAGCCACCTGGGTGCCCCAAGATTTCATCTTTAATTAGGGTTCCTCAACACTCTTAAGGTGAATGATTACTGTTCATAGTTAAAAAAACACACAAAATAAAAATAACTCTAATATCCATAACCCAGATATAACTAGTCCTAACATTTTGGTTATATATTTAAATTTTACATAAATGGTTTATATATGTATATTTATATATTATAAAATATATTTTATAATATATTTTATATGTATATTACAAATTACATATAAACTTTACATATATATACGTTATATATAAATTATTCATTTTTCTTCTCTGCTCTGGTTTTGCCATCATTCCTATTCCTATGATTTTTATGCCTCAATTATTTAAAATGTGTCATCTTCTTATGGCACTTTCTCATGTTTATAGTATTTAGCAGAAACTAACTTTATTACTTTTATCTGTAAATATACTTTATTAATGTTAAGGTGATTTAAAGGTTTATTCATGTATTTTATTAAAATATGCTTTTTAATATATAAAAACAAACACATATAGAAGATTAGGTCATTTAAATCTTAGTAGCTTTTGTCTTTACAGTAAAGTCATCAAAATATATGTGTAAATAATATTTTATATATATTGTATATATGCATGTTTTTGTGTATATATGTTTCATATTGTGTATCACTGTTGGTAAGTATGTGGCTAAAATACTTAAAGTTATGCTGTATATTTACTATGCAACTATTAACAAAACAAAAATAATTTTTTGTTTTTCACTTTATTTTAATATTCTAATTTATTTGTTGCATGTACATCAGGAACAAGTTGTATACAATTTTTAGAAAGGTTAAAGTAAAGGAAAAATAAGAGTACCTAAAAAATTTACAAGAAAACATCAATTAGTTTAAAACTTTTATCAGCTATGGGTGCCTGGGTGGTGCAGTTGTTTAAGTGTCCAACTCTTGGTTTCAACTCAAGTCATGATTTCAGGGTCGTGACATGGAGCCCTGCATTGGGCTCTGCTCTTGGTACAGTCTGCTTGGGTTTCTCACTCCATCTCCCCCTGCCCCTCCCCTCCCTAAAATAAATAAATAAATATTTTTTAAATATTATCAGCTATGTATTTGGAAATTTAAGATAACTTTTAGTTACGCAAAGGAGTCTTAAATTATGAGCAATGTGTATATTACCAAACTGACTTTTTTGTAAATGACCTTCAGTATTATATGTGCGTATGTGTTTGTATAAAACATATACATTTACAGTACATTTATAATCATAGATATATATGGTTTTTTTCCTAATGATAACTAAAATATGGGCTAGAAATTTTATCTCCTAGGTGGTCATTTTGAGCATTTGAGAATTGAATAAATGAAAACTGCCAGAGTTGTCTCTGTAACTGTCCTTTATCCTAATCATTGGTTTATGTATGTATTTTTAAATGATGTAAATTTTACAGAGTGAAATGCAGAAATATTAAGTATACAATTTGCAACATTTGACAGAGATGTACATTCTTAACTTCAATCAAAATAGATCATTTCCATCTTCCCAGTAAATTCCCTTTATCCCTTCTGGTCAATACACATTCCCAGTAAACAACCAGTGTTTTGATTCCTATCAGCATAAATTAGTCTTGTCTTTTCTTACATTTCATTGAGCGAAATCTTTAGTGTCTGGCTTCCTTTACTGAACATAACGTTTTAGGGATTCATCCATGTTGTTTGTGAAATTAGTGGTCCTCTCTTTATTATTGCTAACGGGTATATTATTTTAAAATTACAACACAATTTGTTTACCCAGTCTCCTATTGATGGATATTTCAGTGTTTCTAGTTTGGGGCTACTATGAGTAGAGTTGTTATAAACAGTTTTTGCTTAAGTATTTCATGAACCTGTGTTCCCATTACCTTGAATAAATAGCTAGGAGTTAAATTGCTGGACCATTGGTAGTTATTTAACTTACTAAGGCATGGCTCAAACTGGATGTGCCAGATTACACAACCACCAAAAATGTCTGAATATTATAGTTGTCCACATACTCGCTAACATTTAACATTAATCATCTTTTTAATCATACTCATTCTAGAGAGAATTAAGTGGTATCTCACTGTTTTAATTTGCATCTTCCCAATATTGAGTCCATTTTCATGTGCCTTTGGTCATTGATTTAGATTTTTTTGTGAAGTTCCTATATAAAATATAGATATGATGTAACTTAGATTTTTATTTCTTTTTGTGTCATTTGAGTTGAATTTATTGGCATAAAGTTGCTTAAATATTCCATAATATTTGTCTTTTAATATATCTGAGATCTGCAGTGATATCCATTCATTCTTGTTCTTGATCATGAAAAGACTTTTTCTTTGTTTCTTGATCAGTCTGTTTAAAAATTTTGAGCTAACTTTTGCTAAATCACTGACTTTTTAGCTATTTAATTAATGTTTTCAAAGAATTGACTTAAGTTATATTAATATTTTCTGTTATTAGATTTTTTATTTCACTGAATTCAACTTTCATATTTCTCTTATTTACTTTTTTGTTTCTGATTTGCCCTGCTTTTTTGTTCTTTTTTTTCCTATTATTAAGGAAGAAAATCCCTTTATTTTCAACTTCTGTACTTTCCTACCATAAACATTAGAAAGCTGTAAATTTCGCTCACATTGTTGTGTTATTGGACTCCAAAGATTTGCATTTGTATTTTTATTGTCATTTGGCTTGAAATATTTTCTAATTTCCCTTGTGATTTCTTGAGTAATGGGTTGATTGATGTGTTATTTAATTTCCAAATAGTTTAAGAATTTTCATTCTCTCATTCTCTATTGATTCTCTATTGATTGCTAATATAATTCAGTTTTAGTCAGAGAATTGCAGAATATTCTGCAAGATCAATAATTTCAAAGTTATTGAGGCTTAATTTATAGCCCAGTATATCCTGACTTGGTGAACATTTTATGTGTACCGATAAGAAATTACTGGTGCAGGGGCACCTGGGTGGTGCAGTCGTTAGACGTCTGCCTTCGGCTCAGGGCGTGATCCTGGCGTTCTGGGATCGAGCCCCACGTCAGGCTCCACTGCTGGGAACCTGCTTCTTCCTCTCCCACTCCCCCTGCTTGTGTTCCCTCTCTCGCTGGCTGTCTCTCTCTGTCAAATAAATAAATAAATCTTAAAAAAAAAAAAAAAAAGAAATTACTGGTGCATCTTCTTGGTTCTGTCAAACTTCATTTTATTCTATTAGTGCAGGCTGGCCTACTTGGTTTATATATTAGTGTTAGCTTGTGGCAATTGCCCTATGGTGTGGTATTTACTCCAAAGTTTTGTCCTTTATTGGGTCTTGCTGAGAGACTCACTGAATCTTGCTGGGCCATGAATTCAGTATTCACCACACTGCATAATCTTTGCTATCCCCATTCATCTTCCAACTCTGTAGCAGGTCATCTTCGTAATACCTCTTATAGTTGAACTCTGAGTATGAGTTGCCCAGCCTTGGTCAAATAAATACCTGTGGTGAATCCCCACACAGACTTCACTTCTCACATGCAGTTCTTTCTTTTCAAACCCTGTTTTGCAGATTTCTGCTATATTAACACCATGTGAGTCCTAGATCTATCTTCTTTGCTTAGTGAGATTACAGCCTTGTTAGGCTACATTTCATGAACATTGGCAGAAAACTGTTCCAAGGCAGAAACCTAAGAGGATCATAGCACTCTCCACGTGAGTTTCCTTCTTTCAAGGAACACACTCGTGAGCTGCCTATTGGTCAGTGCCTGAAAACTGTTGCCTAATATATTGTGTCTAATTTTATAAATAATTGTAGGGCTTTTTTCATCTTTAAAATGCATCACTTTTTCTCATACCTTATAAACCTTAACTATGTGATGGTGAGTGATGTAATTTTTTCAGTAAGCCTAGGACCTCCATGAATTTTCCTGAAGCTTATAGCTAGAGTAGTCAGGTATAAAAGCTTTCATTCCTTTGGTTCCTTTGATACATTCCTTTGATGTTTGGGTTATTGAAAACAGACTCACTAGATAATTTAACTTTAGCATAATCTATTTCTATTCCTCAGAGTGTTAGCTGTGCTTTCTTTTTGATGAACATTCTCTTCCGGCTCCATCTTGAACAACTTCTTCATCAGAATCTCCTTTTCTTATAATCTAGAATACAGGAGAATACTCTTGTCAAGAGAAAGTCACTAGAGCCCCTGGTTGGGACACCAACTTTCAGACCTACATGTTCAGGCTTGTCTTTAAGAAGTTGTTTTATCTTGTTTACTGCTGCAGGTGTAGGGGGTGAGGACAGCCCCAGTGGGCTGTGGCTTCTTCTTGCTCACCGCCCAGAAAGTGGCCTAGACTAACGAAGTGGACATTCTCACTGCCCTGGTGCCTTGCGCTGGGGCTCAGGTACCTCAGCCTCTCTCCAGGGGCATGGTGGCCACCTATTCATAATTATTTTTGTTGGAAGAGTAAGTCTGGTACCAGTAACTCTTTCATAGCCAGAAGTAAAAATCACAAACCACACTTTGGAGTATAGTTGAAACCACTGAATAAATATTTTCTGTCTTATATAGGTTTGCACTTATATAGCAATAAAGCTATTTGTGACCTATTAGTAGGGACGGAAGTAGATATGATGACAAACACTTATGTAATGCTATTTCTTGCATCTGTAGAGATTATAAAACCAATGTTTTAAAATTGTTATCAGTTTGCAATAATATATGCAAGTATCTCACACTGGAAGCATGTACATTTTAACATTTTCTCTCTCTACTAAAAAATAATTTGTGTACAAATTATTCCAAATATATGTATAAATTATTACAAATATTGAAAAGATCTGTTACCTAGATGTTCCTATTTTTCTTCAGGTTTATTTTTTCTAATACCATGTACTGTAATTATTACGTCAAAAAGTTAAATGTGGTAAAAGTGCTCAATTTTCTCAAAGTAGTGAGCATGTACCTCTGAGATTATTCTCAAAACAGGATTATGTATAAACCAATATTTTCTCATTTTTCATCTTTTCATTAATCTCTCTCCCTAATTCAATATTACGCATTCATTTGCCCTTGAAGAGCAAGTCATTCTTCAACATGTTTTTCTTGTTCACATCCGTTTCAGAGTCCATGTTGTTCCACTCAGTCATTAATGCTATTCTGCAAATTGCTCTCTCAGCCACACACTCAGAAGATGTGTATAATTCTTAAGTGTATTTTTAATACAGTAAAAAGCATAATCTATATCCTTATTTTTCAAAACTTTTAAGTTTAGATATCTTTGTTTTTGTTGACTTTATTTTCTTTATTCTCCTTCCCTGTATTCCTTTCAAATAAATCCTTTTACTTTTTTCCCTTTGGTAATCCTATAAGCATATTACCTCTAGAGACCTTTAGAGTCCTTCGGAGTGACTTTGGACGCTTCCTTACTCTCATTTACAAAGATGGAACTGATGGGGGGGGCAAAGCAAGGGTTTGCTTGTCTTTGTATTTTATTAAGGTTTACTGCATGTTTGACTGGCAGTTCAGTTGTCAGAATAAGACAGGGCCAAATGGCATTTTATAGAAGCAGCTACAACACCTTATCATTGAGTACAATTCCATAACCTTTGAGGGAGAATTTTTACCAGCTCAATAAAAGGCAACTTCACCAGAAAGCCCATGAAGAATGATTGGCTGTTTTTCTATTTAAATAAAAAGCCACATGACTTTGTTGTCTTTTTTTTTTTTTTTTTTTTTTTTTTTTTTTTTTTTTTTGCCTCCTGGTCAATTCTGTGTTCATTGGTGGGCTAACTCAAGGAACATAGGGGTTCTTGACCTCCTTTACCCACAATTGTTGAGCATCCTGTATGAACCATGATGATTCTTTAACCTGTCTGTCAGAAGTGACCTAGCAGAGAACCTCCTAATGCATTTTAATTTTGAAAAAAAAAAAAATTTTTTTCCCTTCAAGAGACCTAGCCTGAGTGGGCAAGATTTTAATCAAAAAGTAATTACAACTTTCTGTTTTCCTTTAAATTTTTTAGTAAATAAATTTACTGATAGGATATTAAGTTAACTTAAACCTTTTATCACTACAGTAAATAGAAAACAAGAACCATCTGTCAATAAGAAGTGGTTTTAAATAAATACAATGGAACCACCACAATATTGTTAATGTCCCACCAAATATATGCTTGCTGGAGGTTCTGAGACTAGGGCTTACCTCTATTTTATAAAAAGAGAGATTATCAAAAGTCAAGGTTGTTAAATATATCTTTGTGCCAAAGTTGGACATTCCTCATGCTGCAATCAGGATTGAAACTAAGCTGGAAAGAGAATTGTTTTCTCATTAATGTGATCCAATGTAATTTAAAGTTGTCTCTTTAATACATAAAATCATCTCTAAACCAATAGTGGCACTTGCCCCACATGTTTGGAGAGGCTACCCCGGAAATTCCTCTTAATCCTAGAATATGGATTTCATAGTTACCTGAATCTCCCCTGCATCTTTACTAATCACTGATTACAAAGTGTAATTCACCCAAATATAGAGAACCCAGTGAAAAATAGTGTTCTTTGGAATATTTACTAATTAAGGAAAACCATCAGTCATATTTTTTTCTGGTTGTGGTGAACAAATGTATTTAGTTTTAAGAGTCCTAAAGAAGTGATCAGGTTTAATCAGTATGACAGGTCATTACGAACTGCAACATTGTCTAGAAATTCAGCAGACCTGAGGAGCAGAGCAGGCGTTTTCAAGATTCAAGGTTTTAAACAGAAACTGGCCCTCAGTCATGTATTTTACAGTCATTTTCTTTAACTGGGGGCGTTAATGAATCTGTAGCTTCCTGAAGATTGTCATGATTGCCCCAAAGAAGATTCATATTTTTCTGTAAAAGTCACAGGCACATTCATACACATGCACAGAGATATATGCATGCACACAAATAGTGCCCTGAGCAGAGTCCAAACTGTATCAGAAGCCAAACAGGAGACCGAAAACAGAAAATAGACATTAAGTGTCAAGATATTTCACAACATAAGAACTTCAAAAATTAAAAAAAAAAAAAAAAAAAAGCAAGCTTCTGGAGTCAGGGTTTCCATAGAGTGCACAGAAAAACTTTCATTGCCCTAGTGTTTATTGCATCACACCTTTCCCTCCTAGGGCCAAAGCAATAGACTGAGCCTCCAGCATACTCACAGAAATATCCCAATTTCTGAAAACAGGCTCAGACTCTGCTCTAGACCTGCTTATAGGCAGAAGGAGCTCACAGTCTGATTTGAAGTGTATTTGGGGAAAAAAGAAAAATAAAAACCCTTCCCCACAATAATTATTAATCATTCCCATGCATCAATATATAGATTTTTGTAAGTTCTGTCAGTCTGGTAAGCCATTCTTTACCCCTATCTACCCTTGTAAACTCCTATTACTCTTTAAAGCCAGTCCAAATAATCTCCTTTGTGTCAGTTCTCAGGCTTAAACTTCTTTGCCTGTGCTTCCACGTCCCTCTGTTATAAGACTTATTTTTCTTTTTATAGTTTTTACTTGATTGCCTCCCTCAGAAGTGTAGAGGTAGTGTTTTTGGATCAGCTCCTGATAGGCTCAAATATCAGGTTGACTTTTTAATTAGTTTTGGGACTTTGGGAATGGCTTTTTTTCTAATTTCTTTAAAATTTTATCTTTTTACATTTTAATTGCCTCTTTTCTTAATTGAAATGAAAATAATGTCATTTTAATTTTTTCTGAAGATTAAATAATGTATTCAAAATGTTGAGCACATATCTGAGACTCCATAAATGGTGATAATTAGTGTTGTTATTTTTTAAACTCTGAGTTTAGTTAAAGGGTCACTTCTTATCCTTAAGAGCTATAAAATTAGTGTGTATAACTTACTTATGTATTATGTTATCTTTCTATATACCTACCATTTAATTTTATTAATTGAAAAGATATAAATATTTGCAAGGCACGGGGAACGTGACCATCAACGCCACTCACCACTCCCCGGATTCTTAATTCCTGTTTTGAACACGCTCTGGCTCAGGTAATGTTTCTAAGTGAGGTATACAGTCACCTCACTTACACAGGAAGAACCATTTAACTCATGAAACATTTCAGTTTTATAATTGGATAGTTACATTGTTTATATGATATTTTTCATACACACACCGCTCAAGGCATTTCAGAAGTAAGGACCATTTAGTTTGTTAAGCAGGAGGTCTGCATTGGTATGACAGACTTGTAAGAAGAGTGATTGGATTACAGAGCCTATTTGACCGTTTATTTATTGCATATATTTGATATTATGTAAAATTACTATCTCTCCACTGTATCTCTTTTTAAATAACATATATTTATCCATTTGTTTGTATTCCTTTTCTGATCTGGTTTAGTAGTTTATAACATAACTATAATTATGCATCTTAATTCTTATACTCAGTTTCTGGAATTGTCTATATTAGCTTCAAATCTGGCTCCTTTCCCTCAAAGTTCTTCCCTTTTAACATTTGACCACACTGACCAAGAATATCTGGGGCTTATGCAGTCCAAAAGATATCAGACCTGCTTCCAAATACTAGACGTACAGAGAGAAATGCAAAGTTTAATTCATTCACGGTATTAAACATTGGTCTCTGCCACTTGGTGTCAGTGATGACAACTCCATCCACAGACTCATGGAAGATTTCCACTGTTGAGCTGATGGCTGTCCCTCTCATGTCCTAGGTCAGCCTCCATGCTACACCTGCCCCACACAGTGCCAGCATCAGTCCTTTCCATACACTCCCTTGGCTATTTATTTAAACAAAGAAAATGGATGCTTCTACTCAGGTAGAACTGTGTTACCATAGAAATACCAGGATTATTATGAACACAGAGATAAAAGCATTCAACATTCATATACCTCCAAAATAAGTCTAACTGGTACCCAAATCCCCTCCTTTTCTCTACCTGGCTTTAGTTCTTGTAAACTAATATTTGCTCACTTGTGCGACCAAGGGGAGCCACTCAAGTGACTATAAACCTAGTAGCTGTGCTGAGCCAAGGTGATATTTTATCCTTATCTTTCAGAGAGGATATGGGAATGTCACCCATATATAAATAAATACATCTGTAGATAAAATAAGCCCATCTAATACTTTATTTCAATGAACACGTTGAACACATACCACAGCCCAGTACGTATTGTTACTTAAACTGTAGAAATGTATCAAGTTTATTAAGTATAATTTATTTTATACTTTTTATTGAGAATGTGTTCAATCAATTTTGGTTATATCCTTAACTCAAATTTATAAAACATGTATTATTTGGCAGAGACTGTGCTAAGTACTTTACATATATTTTCTCATTTTCTCATTATATGAGTTATATGTAGTGAACATAATTATTTCCATTTAACAGGAAACTGAGTTTTAAAGGTTTAGCTGAATTGCTCATAGTGCCTAATGGAGCCAGGATTTGCATACGTTTCTTTCTGAATCTAAAAGCAAAATGTTTAGCCAGCATGACAATATTAACTCTCTGCTCGTTAGAATGCAAATATCCCTGTAATGAATTATATAATAACTCCTATGGTCTTACTATGAATGTGTTTCTTAGATTGCTTTCCTCTTGATGTAACAAATTGTATGTTAGGAGGGCACTATATGTAAGCAAAAGAAGGAAATACGTAAATGGTAGAACAAGAGAGAAAGGGGAACAACTATGCCAAAATCAGGCAATCTGACCTCCTTTATTATTCTGCTTTGCTCTAAGATACTAAGATTCAATCAGTTTGAAAATTCTCATTTGCAAACTCAGTAGAGATGAATTAAAGGCTATAGATTGTTTTTAATCTCCCTTTCCTCCCTAAAATGTGTGGATTTTATAAAATGAAATTTATAAAATGAAAAAGTTAAAATTTTTGATGGACTGTTCAGTTTTTTTTTCCTCAAAATTATGAACCCACAAGAAATTTTATGTAAAATGTTAAGGTGGAATTTCATAAACCTTCTATATTTGATATCCATCTATTCATCTATTAACCAGGAAGCCCTCCACACTTAAGAGGGCAACAAAGGTTACACATGCATTTAGACATTTTAAGAATAGAATTTGAAAAATTATTCAAGGTTGCTTTTATTATGTAATACGTGTTTGCAGTAACAAAATAACAACTAGAGATAAAATTTAAATTTTAAAGTTTAAAATGAGATGTGATGGAGGTGTTAGCTAATGCTGTGGTAGAAGTCATATGGGAGGATGTGAGTGTATCAGATCAACCTGTTATAGACCTTAAACCGAAACAAAGTTGTACGCCAATTATGTCTCAATAAGGCTGCAAAAATACAATTTAAAAGGAAAAATCATTCAGGCATCATTTTTATTGGTAGAGTAGTTGGGTACTTAAACCATTTTAGGAATGAGAGCCACACTATTTCTATGTGTTGGGTATGTTTTCATGTATATTTTGATGTCAGTGTATTTAGTACTTATAAATAAAGATACTTCAAACTTACAAATTTAAATTTCCAGTTAGTTTTTGATAACATGACAGGACGTGGTTTTTATAATTTCAGTTACCTAGGAGCGTATTGAAAATAGGATCTTGCCATGTTTATTTTTGAATTTCTAGTGCTTTTGAAAATACCTGACTTATAACAGCTATTCAATAAATGAATGAGCTTTGAAATAATAGTTGAACACAAATATTAATATACTTTTGTCAAAATTATTATTTTTTTTAAAGATTTTATTCATTTGACAGAAAGAGACAGCAAGAGAGGGAACACAAGCAAGGGGAGTGTGAGAGGGAGAAGCAGGCTTCCTGCTGAGCAGGGAGCCTGATGCGGAACTCGATCCCAGGACCCTGGGATCATGACCTGAGCCGAAGGCAGACACTTAACGGCTGAGCCACCCAGGCGCCCCCAAAATTATTATTATTATTTTTTTAAGATTTTATTTATTTGACAGAGAGAGACAGCCAGCGAGAGAGGGAACACAAGCGGGGGAGTGGGAGAGGAAGAAGCAGGCTCCCAGCGGAAGAGCCTGACGTGGGGCTCGATCCCAGAACTCCGGGATCACGCCCTGAGCCGAAGGCAGATGCTTAACGACTGCGCCACCCAGGCGCCCCCCAAAATTATTTTTGATCAAATATTTCTTCATATTTCAATTGCATCTAGACACTCATTTAAAAATTTCATTTCTTGCTATCACATTCAACATGTTACATGCATATGGCATTCAACCTATCTTTGTGATAACCTAATTAATACATTTCAATTTTATAATTGAATATTAGCAGTAATATGAATTTTAAAGTGCATCATTTATAGAGCTTGATATTTCCCTATTTCACATTTTTATCAGTTTATTTGTAATATGGAAATTTTTATACCATTTTCTTAGAGTGTCACCGCTGAAGAGATTACCATTTCTAGGCCTGAATGGAACTGAACATGTAACTAACCTCAGTGAAATCTCTAACCCCTGTCTGTGTGTCCTCTGTCTACCCTTTCTTTATCTCCTCCCTCCTTTAGTTAGGACACATGCTTCACAGTCACTGGACCAATTTTAACTTATTTTCCAGTTTAAAACAAAACAAAACAAAAATAAATAAAATATAAAACAAAATAAAGCAAAACAAAAAAATGAAGCAAAACCAAATAAACAAAAAACAAAATTAAAATGTATTTAGGGATACCTGGGTAGCTCGGTCAGTTAAGAAGCTGACTCTTGATTTTAGCTCAGGTCATGATCTCCGAGTCCTGGGACTGAGCCCCACCTTGGGCTCTGCGTTTAGCTGGGAGTCTGCTTGAGGATTCTCTCTCTCCCTCCCCTTCTGCCCCCCTGCCTTCTTTCATGCTTTCTCTTTCTCTCTCTCTCTCTCAAATAAATAAATAAATAAAAAGTCTTAAAAAAAAGTTACTGCACTTAAATTCATATCAATCTTTTCCCAAATAGTTATTTAAATAAAAATTAATTAAAATATATAGAACATACATTATAATTTCTTTAGAATATTTAGTCAGATCTATTTTCTACTGTGGACAAAGCATGTATAACCCTCAGAAATTAACAATGGTCTTCTACCACTTTTTTCTTATATTGCTGTTTATATCTTTACATTTGTGTTTGAAGTAAAGCTAGAAATTAGAGAAAGATTGATTCTTTAATCATTTGGGAACACAAGTAATGGTAAAGCAAAATATTAAAATCTTTGTTGAATCATCAGGATTTCAAACTTTATACAATTCAGAATTATGACAGGATTTAGGCAGTGGGTCACTGAGTGATTTTATTAATCAAAATGAGGAATTAAACCAGATAATTTCTCAATATTCTCCTTTTTGGAGAACCTTTAAAAGAATTTTTGAAAAGGAGTTTGGGGACAGATAATGTAATTACATTACTTAATTTTATAGCTGCTGAAAAATACTTGAACAGTAAAAAGATCTCACTTATCTAGGACTTTATGATTTAATCCTTCTTACTGACCTTACTCTGCTGCTTAAAAATATTCTCTGGCTTCCCCAATACTTCAAGGCAAAGCAATGTAATAGAAAGGACTTTTTTCTTGATCCAACAGTGCCCTATTATTCTTTGACCTAACCTCGTCTCTTCAAAAGCTATCTTCATTTATATTTCTCTAAAGCCATTTTCTCTCAGCTCTTATTATCCATTTATGCCTTCAGTCTTCATCCCGTAAAATTGCTCCTTTTCCCCTTACCTCTCTACGGAAATTGCTCTCGCAAAGGTCATTAATGAGTTTCTTTTTCCCAAATACAACATACACTTTCAATCTCCTTATTTTCCTCAAACTATCTCTACTGTTTTGCACTAGAAACTACTTTTTTGTTTGTTTGTCTCATTTAGTTACAAGGAAAGAATGTGGTTAGGATGTCTGACATTTTGCCAACAAATCCCAAAAGAGGCATTACAATGATGATAAGGATCCTTAAACCTAGAGCTTAAAAAGACTATACTGTTTCCAAAGTAGTTTTAAGGACCTCCCTAACAAGTGGAAGGATTTTGCATATGTTTAATATTACATTACATTAATATGACAAGCTTCATCATACATCTTATATTAAATAGGACTCATGACCTCCCTGGGTCCAATTATGCCTCATATTTTTAGAATCAATTTCTACCTTTTGATTGGATCAGACTCTCCTGATTCTTAGTTTCATCTCCTGGTGCTGATCATCTGGTTGGCTAGTTCATCTTTTTTCTAGAAAGACACAGATAGCTTGCTAATTAGCAGATTAATTGCCGCTCTTGATCATTTATATATACCTAATTAGCTAAAGAGTAGATTGACATTCAAATGGCACAAAACATGGCACTTGGAAAGCAGAGGCAAAAGACAGTTCAGTTTTATTTCTAAGGGCTGTTAGATTGTTACAGTAGTTATCATTTTTGGTATATTCGATTTCTTACTTATCAGCATCCCTGTTTTGCATAGGAGAGCTTCATTAAAAATTTTACCAGTTGAGAACTACTAATTTGCCATCCTAGTGTAAATACTTAGTTCACCTAAGCAGTGACCCAGCAATTCCTATCACTTCCTATGTTCTTCTGATAATTAGTTTCTTGATTTCCATTTCTACTTATTTTATATATATGTAATTGTCATACACACACACACACACACACACATATGATTATGGAGATAGATACAAATATCAGAGATAGAGTATTTAAAGATTCTCTCTCTCCCTCCCTCTCTCTCTCTTTTAGAGGCCTGTTTGGTTGTTAGGAACAGGTAAACAGGTGGACCCTCAGGCTAGCACTAATACGGTTTTATATTGGAGATGTGTTCAGAACTAAGAAATCTAAGAATAAATTTTAAGTGGACTAAGCTTCAAAGAGGTGGAAGATGGTTCTTCCGTGAATCCTTTTCTCTTGGCCTCAGCAGTGAGTCACTGATCTACAACCAACATTGTTGATATGATTCCTATTTTTGCCTATATATGTACCTATGACAGTTTGCTATATTTTATTGCTATTTGCTGCCACTATTTCTTAGTTTTGTCTTGTACATGACCCATTATTTTCATTGGAATATTATTATACCCCAGACACTATTAGCTACGCCTTCCAACTACTAACTCAGTCAGCCTGATCTTCTCAATATATTTTATTAAGGAAGACTTTCTTTGGCCAAATTTATTGTATCATGTATCATGCAAGTGCACTCATGGACCACAAATCAGACTCTGAATTTATTACCTTTGGATAAGGTGTCTATTCCTGGTCCAAATGGCTTGAGTCATATGACATGATCACATGGTAAAATAAATAACAGTACCTTTGAAGTGATGGCTATGGATGAGGCTGTGTTGATTAGTTTGGGGTGTTGCCAGGCAGGTACTAAGATTGGCACTAATCTAACCATTATTTCCTGCTCCTTAAAAAAACCACATACATATTTTTTTCTTGCAACCTTCTGACTTTCTTTTCACATCGCTGACACTTTCCTATCTCTGTCTCTGAAGAGAAGGAGAAGAGACACTTACCTCTTTGAAATTTTTCCTCCTAATTCCCCTATGACTAGGTGCCTTAAGGTTTTGTCCTTGGATGTGTATTCTTTGCCCTTTGATTCTCTTAATACATAATAATTCTTATGAAGTCAGTTATAACATCTTTCGTATAGTTCTTGAGTCTATAGTTTTAGCTTGAACTACTCTCTGAGATGCCAAATCCAGCTTTCCAACCACTAATTTGTTTTCTTTACTTGAATGTCTACCATGTTTTTGTATACTAGTTCTGAAACAAACTTGTTTTTCCTAATAGCCCTTAAATAGATTTCTCACTCTGACACTGATGTTTCCATTAATGGAATGACAGTTCAGTTAGTTACCAAGTTTTATCCTTGAACTACCTTTAATGCTCTTTCTTCATCCCCTACCTCTAATCAGATGCTAGGGACTATGTAGTCTACCTCTACATTATTTCTTGCAACATCTGGCCTGTATTTTCAATGCTCACTACTTAGTTCATGCCTTTAGTATTACTCTTGGCTGGACAAACATATTTAGTATCTTCCCTCTCTACACCATCTATTCATCATTGTCATACTAATCTTCCCACAAGAATTTCGGTTATATAGTCCCCATTTCAGTAAAGTCCCAGCGGCAAACAGATGGCACATTCAGTTGGGTAATTTGAAGAGAGTTTAATAGAATTTTAAAAGGTGCTAGATGCGTGAAGAAAGAACACAAGGGATAATACCATACCTGAGAGTTCACATCCAGTGTTTTTCCTGTCATTGTACCTGAAGAAGAGAAAGAAGGAAGTGGTTATTTGAACCCAAAGAGACAAAGGGCTATGTGGAGAGGCCACCTGCCATAAAGGAGGAAACCAGCCTCACAGGAAGACAATTTAGGAATATAACCTACCTCATCCTCCTTCCACCTTCCAGATATCCTGCCAGTGCTTCTGAGGAGACAAACCCAACCGGAAGCCTAAAGGCAAGGGATTTCATGAATGTGGTCCTGATAGATGTAGGATGGAGAATGTATCTGAAAGGGCAAGTAGTTCAATCCTCTTAAACATATAATAACTTCTCATTGCCTACTAAAATAAGCACAGTGTTTAAATCCTGAATGGCCTAAATCTTTCCTATTCGTTTTATTAGCTTTAGTGGCCAAATTGGGCTGTAGGAACAGTCTCCATATTTTCATATTTCACTACAGTATATTCCTTGCTCTTTATTGAAATACTTTCTTCCTTTGGCACATCTCTTCCTCAATGTATACATAGTATGTATAAATTCAGTTTCTATAAATATAACTTCTGTCTTATGTAGACACTTATTTTATTCCAACTTGTACTTGTGGTAGTCAGAATTCTAAGGTGGCCCCTAATATCTTCTCTCCCTTCCCAAATGTGCATGCCCTGGGTAATTCCCTTGCTCTTGATTGTAAGCAAGAACAGTGAATATGATAGTACATCATTCCTATGATTGTCCTCTTATATGACGAAGGGATTTTCTAGATATATTCAGTCAATTTTGAGTCAATCAAAAGGGATATTATTCTAAGTGGACCTGACTAATAAGGTGAACCCTTGAAAGAGACTGGAACCTTTCTTAGGACAATTAAATCGTGGAAAATTCTCCTGCCAGCCTTGGAGAGGGACACACAAGAAATGGTGGACAGCCCTTAGTAGGTGAGAATGGCTCCCTGTTGCCAACTAGAAAGAAAGCAAGAATCTCTGTCTTATAGTCAGGAGGAAGTGAATTCTACCAATAATCCACAAGCTTGGAATAGGACACTGACCCTCCAATGAGACTACAGCCCTAGCTGGCCCCTTGCTTTTAGCCTGGTGAAATCCTTAGCAGAGGACCCAGCTAACCCATACCCAGACTCCTGACCAGTCGAAGCTGTAAGTTAATAATTTTTTGTTTAACGCCACTGAGTTTTGGTAACTTGTTACACAGCAATATAAAGCTAGTATATACTTCAGTTATGTCTGTATCTAACTCAACCTTCAAAATTATAAACTTTTTGAAATCTATGATTATGTTTTACTTCTATAAGATTCTCTATAATTATTTAGGGGCGCCTGGGTAGCGCAGTCATTAAAGCGTCTGCCTTCGGCTCAGGGCGTCATCCCGGCGTTCCGGGATCGAGTCCCACATCGGGCTCCTCCTCTGGGAGCCTGCTTCTTCCTCTCACTCGCCTGCTGTGTTCCCTCTCTCGCTGGCTGTCTCTCTGTTACATAAATAAATAAAATCTTTAAAAAAAAAAAAGATTCTCTATAATTATTTGAATAGGTGACGTATAATATATATAAAGCAACTGAACTATAGGAAAAAAACCCAATGTTTGAACATTATATGATATATGTCAAATCCTATTTATAATGGAACCTACATGTTCTCTGAAGCACTGGAAAAATTGTATTGAACTCTTACCAAGATGAGTTGAACTATTCACTGAAGAATGGAAATCTTTGTGTTCAAAGATTAATATTATGGGACTTGTGTTATGTAATCTGTGCATAATAGAGGATTAGAGTAGGTTGATAGTGGTTTCCCAAAATGACTTCAAATTGTAGATTATTAGAGCCTTACAGGATATCCAAATATCACCTTATTCAACTCATTAGCTTTGTAAATGACAAACAATTATACCTCCTAAATGACCAACACCACGCTTATATAATGTCAGTTATGGAGTGTAGGTAGAGATTCAAGCCTTTTGCTTTACCATACCGAGCAACCTCTGCTATCTCCTTCTATACCTTGATGAGAATGACTGACCCAAACAACAGAGGGAGAGCCACATGTTCCTCGATGGGTTCAAAATATCAGATGATGAAAAAAAAATTATGATGAGTTACAGCAATTCTTTTTTCAAGGCAGCAAAGTATTGTCTGGATTGAAACAGAGGAATTGATTTTAGAGTTGTACAGGAAGGTCAGTTAGTGTTTGTTTTGTTTTGCTTAAGATTAACTATCAGTTTTGTAGCTGAAAACATTTTTTTATACTAAGCAAAAAGTTCAGGCTTTTAAAGGATAAAAATATTAAAAAGCAGTTTTCCATTCAGAAACATCAAATAAGGAGTGGTGTTAGGTTTGATAGTATTGAGTGGTCAAGAGAAGGTGCCTTGAAACTGAACATTGAAACAAGCAGAGGAGATTTGGAGGGTATAGGAGTTAGCAGTTCAAAAGATGCATGATTTTAAAGTTAGCATTTCCTTTCTACAAATGGAGTTCGAGAACAGAAGATAGTTGCGGTCTGATTATCTCAGATTCAGCTAAAGGAAGATGTCATTTGTTACTCCAGTTTACAGGAACTGCATAAAACAGTCATAACAGGAGCATATTTTCCTGGCCTGCACCATGTTAATCATCATTACATCTTTTCTGATCACTCCAGAAAGAAAAGTTACAGATGTTAAGGGAATGGGGCAAATGTAATAAAGAGAACTGTGCTCCAGATAGTGTTCTTTTCTGCAGATGAAGTGAAAAGAAATGAAATTTTATAATTTTGTAAATAAAATGTGAAGCTCTGTCTATCTTCATGTTAGTCACATTCTAATAAAATAAATAAAAGATGAGATGAATATTCATTTTGACTTCATTTTCACTTTTTTTCAGAATACTTAGAGTTTGAGAGAAATGTGAGACAACTTATTTGTTTCATCTTGTTTTTGGACTCCGTATTTACTGAAAGACTGTATTACATTTGTGTTCAAATTCACTGTGGTATTTTAGGAAATCATTTTTACATTAGCTCAGAGTGATTCAGAAAACCTTGAGTTTTCAGTTGATTTGAGAATACAATGGAAAATCAGCTGGATATCAGGGTATCCAGAGCTTATCCCATGTCCACTTACTGTGAAGACAATGCCTTTCCTAGTAAAAAGAAAACTAATATCTTGAACTTTTTTACATACACTTTTAAGATTTAAAATGAATTTCAAAGGTTATTTTCAGTCCTGCTTTTAAAGAAACCTAAGTGGAGGTCTTTAACTTTTACCAGTTAAGAAAACTCAATGTGATGGGGATGCCTAGGTGGCTCAGTCTTTTAATTGTCTCCTTTTGGCTCAGGTCATGATCCTGGGGTCCCTGGGATCCAGCCCTGCATCTTGCTCAACAGGGAGTCTGCTGCTTCCTCTGCCTGCCATTTCCCCTGGTTGTGCACTCCGTCTCTCTTTCTCTCTCTGACAAATAAATAAGTAAAATCTTAAAAAAAAAAAAAAAAAAAAAACTCAGTGTGATGTGAGTTACTGCGTATAATGACACAACTTCCATTACTCTATTTAGTTAAACTCTAATTAAGAAACATGCGCTGGGGGCGCCTGGGTGGCGCAGTTGTTAAGCATCTGCCTTCGGCTCAGGGCGTGATCCCGGGGTTCTGGGATCGAGCCCCACATCAGGCTCCTCCGCTGGGAGCCTGCTTCTTCCTCTCCCACTCCCCCTGCTTGTGTTCCCTCTCTCGCTGGCTGTCTCTCTCTGTCAAATAAATAAATAAAATCTTAAAAAAAAAAAAAAAGAAAGAAAAAGAAACGTGCACTTATCTTTACTTTCATAGCAACCTGAAAATACTATAAACCCACTTAAAACTTACCCTCTTTACAACATTAGGATTAATGGCACACCTTACTGCATTTCTCAAAGGAAGTAACCTCTCTCAAACTCCCCTCAACCTGTGACTGAGATGTAGCAGACCAGGCATGGTTTCTAGATCCTCATATTATCAAATAAAATAAACTGTTATTATTAAACTAAGTTAAATATAGAAGTTCAATTCCCCTAATATCAGTGGAGAAGAAAGTCGATAGAAGCGTTTCCTACAGAACCTGAAGTAATTCATTATACTCTGTTTTCTGAATAAAGTTGAGATTACTCTATATAATTTCATTTCTTATGGTTAAGATCACTCTTACCTGAGTAAGTGCCTGCCAAGGAAAAGAATGAATATTTCCCTTCCCAGGAACACATGAATAGCATATGTGGGTGTGCAGACTTCTGATTTTTGTAGCCCTGATGGTTTGGGGCTCAAAAGAAGGAACAATGACATTAGCCAACCTTGTATATAACTTTGCAGTTCATGAAATTTTTTACATGAACGATTATCTTTACTTCTTCATGTGAGCTTGTGCCTATGCTCAAAGGGCCCCCCGGTTTCATGGCATATAATGTCAGTGGAGACCAGTGGAATTGTGCAAATCAAGAGGCTCTAGATCCACGATTGTTTTTATTTAATGGAATAAATACTAATATTATACTCAGAAAAATCTAAGGATTTTTGACTGTGCACTTTCTTAGCATAATATTTTAAGTGTGTACACACATATACACACAAGAATATTGTCTTTTTGCTTTTGCTGTTACATACTCCACATTGTATTGCTATTTTTCAAATAATAAGTATTAAATAAATATTTTTGAATAAATTATAAAAGCAGTATATGCACAGGATTAAAAAAAAGTCAGTTTTAAAGGGTACAGTACAAAGGAAAATAAGAGACCTCCTTCTCGTTTTCTCATTCTTTACTCAGTACCATTCCCTGAGGTAAGGACTTCAATAACTATTCTAATTATTTCTTATTCTGTTTATCTCTGTAACTCCAAATAAGTTTTCTATTACCTCTGTTTCTGGATTAATTTGCTTAAGAATTACCTATTAACTTTTTTTGATGATTGAATTCACTGAGAAATCCCCTTCTTATCCTCATATCTATCATGGAAATAGGCTTTGAAGTCGTAATTAAGGGTATGAAAACTCACCATCATGTTTTGCTTCGTTTTACTTTTGTTTCTATACTCTTTTCATATTTTGACATGGGGCAATTCAATTTCCTCTGACTATCCCCCCGCCCCCGCCACATCCCACACAGTGCTCCGACTTCCTGTTTGCTTTCTGTTACAGCTGAATAATCTCCTGCCTGAGAATTAGACCAGTATTTCATGGATACTGTCTCTCTGTTCCTTTATTTTTCTTTGTGCTTGACTATATAAATAACTTCTTAGAAGATAATCTGCTAACCAGTTTTTGTAGGTGACTTTATTTCCTTCTCTTGAAGAATTCTGGGATCATCTCTTCATTCTTGGTGTTGAGAAAATTTACAGTTATGTTTCTAGATATATGGGGCATTTTTACATTTATTGCATTAGCCCTTAGAGAACTGTTTCAATGTGAAGATTTGGCTCTTCTTTCTATTCTTGAAATCAGTGCTAGTTTATTTTTTTAATTCATTTTTTATTTTTTTGTTTTATTATCATAATTATACCCATAGTAGTTTTTCTCTAAATGTTCTCAAAACAGTTGTTATTTTGTTAGTAATTTTCCTCTAAATTATTTTTTCGGTACCCAATAATTAGATTTGAGCACCCTGTATTACTCTCTATGACTTTTATCTTATTTTTTCATATTTTCCTTCTCCACTTTTTAATCCTATATTTTGGAATATATCCTCCAATTTTATTTGTATTTGGACAGTAGTATTTTTAACTTTAAAAGGCTTTTTCTTATTAATGACTCTTGTCTTTTCCTTGAGTATATTAATCGATTTATTGTGCTTTTTATCATCCTGTCTTACCTGCTGATGCTCATCATAGAAATGAAAATTCACTCAAACATGAACAGATTTGAGTACCTGAGTTTCTCAGTCAGTTAAGTGTCTGCCTTCAGCTCAGGTCATGATCCCAGGGTCCTGGGATTGAGCTCCCTGCTTAGTGGGGAGTTTGCTTCTCCCTCTCCCTCTGCCTCTGCCACTCCCCTTGCTTGTGTTTGTGCTCTCTCTTTCTGTCAAATAAGTAGAAATAAGACCTTAAAATAAAATGAACAGATTTGTAATGTGTGAGGCAAACAGTATAATCAGACCTGTCATCTGAAATATGGGCAAAAAGATAATGACTGACAAACAGATTAGAAAAGCCTTCAAAATTTCACTGCCTATGCTATAAACCCAAACGTCTGTAGCAATTGCTGTCCCTCTATTTTGCCAATTATTACAGTCTCACATGTCCTGCTCTCAGTCACATATGTAGAAAGGTGTCATATTTTCCAGGATTCTAATTCTGCCTCTAAAATTTTGCTGTAATTGGGACACCTGGGTGGCTCAGTCAATTAAAAGGCCAATTATTGATTTCAGCTCAGGTCATGATCTCAAGGTGGTGAGATCCAGCCCCCGCTGGGGCTCTGTGTTGAACGTGGAGTCTGCTTAAGATTCCCCTTCTCCCTCTCCCTCTGCCCCTTCTCCCTGCCTCACTTGTGTGTGTACACATGCCCGTACTCTTTCTCTCAAAAAAAATTTTTTCTATAAGTATTTTCTAACATTCCTAATCATTATGTGTATAAAAATCTTGGTGTAGAAATAATTAGTGCCAATATATTAACATAGATATATTTTGTAATATATTTCCTCCTTAATAATATGACTCATTTATTTCAGATAAAAATAAACTTGAATATGCTTTGTTATAGGTAAAAAAATCTAACAGATTTGAATATGAAATTACTTTCAGATTTTT
The DNA here is from genome assembly GCF_017311325.1 of Ursus maritimus. Lineage (NCBI taxonomy): Eukaryota > Metazoa > Chordata > Mammalia > Carnivora > Ursidae > Ursus > Ursus maritimus. The sequence continues at coordinate 2,610,066 of NW_024424453.1, read as the reverse complement.
TTTGATAAATACGGAGATTTCTTTGTATGCGACCTAATAAAAGATAAATCATCCACTTCAAAGTCAATTGAAACAGAAAACAGGATGGTAATTCACAATAGTTACCTCTGTGTATCCCAGTGGAAATTAATTCAACCTTTTGTAGAGATTCCAGAAACTAATCTACTAAACAGGGAGGGGGTGTTCAAGGAAAGTCTTCAACATTCTCTCCTAGCCCCCAATCCTTGGATATCCACCAGTGAATAAATATAAACTGAAATTTGCTTTGGAGGATTATTAAATTATCTGAAGAGAAAAGAATTGATTTGTATAAATGTTTGCAATTTCCATTTGAAATTCTGAATGTTAGGACTTTCTAACCCAGGGGAAAAAAAATGAACATTAATTTTTCATTGAAACATTTTCTGTCCAACTTCCATATTGTAAAACATTACAAAAAATCAAATTAGTTATCCAAGAATAATAAACATTTCTCTACTTCATTTATTTACTCAATTAGCATTTCTTAGCATCATAAGATACCTGAAATTATGGTATTTTTAGAATCAGTAGGATCAAGGGAAATTAAAAAGTAATATAGTCTTTGTTATTGTTAGGTAGAAAAACATAGCAGGAAATTATCTTACTACATTTTAAATAATTTCATATTAAGACTCTTTAAATTACTTTGGAAACCCATTTCACTAGAGATTATGTTTATTTTCTGTGCTTGTCGCAATGGCTCCATACAAAACTTAAATTGTTTTTAACAACCACTAAACAAACAAACAAACAAAAAAACCCTTTAGTCTTCCAACCAATGTTATATTATATAAAATATACATCTATACATATTATATATACATACTTACATAATAAATAATTATTTGGTCTTCCTTGTAAAAACAATATAAAACAAACAAAAGGAAGAAAAAGTAACTTTTATGATATTCTTTTTCTCAACAAACCTATTAAGCATATAATGTCTGTGGCAATATGTAGACTCTGGAAATTTTTCAGGCGAGCACATTTTCTAGAATTTAGGACTTAATGTGGGAAATGCACATGTAAACTCACAATTATGCAAGGTAGAATAAAACAAACACATAGCTAGTGTACAAGGAGGTACAGAATGTGGTGAGGGAGTTATTGTCATATTTTGGATACAAGGAGTTTTAATTGTCTATAAATCAAAAAGCAGACATATTGGATATGATGTGGGAAACAAAGGCAGAAGAAAAATTATTAAATTTCCTTCTATCTCCAGCCCATTGACAAGTCCTTGAAACAGGCAGAATGACGTTCCTCTAGGGACTCAACTGCCCCTATGTTAATACTTTAGTAAGGGCAACAGGCAATCTTAGCCCAACCTCCTGTAAGTCTACTTTAACATATAAAAATTATTTCGAATCTTCCTTTATCTCCACCCACTCCCAAGATACATGTTGGCAATCATCCCCCAAGCATATGACACACCAATATACATCTGAAGGGTCTCATGACTCAGGTTTTATTAGCCGGTAATAAATGACCTTTTCACAGCAATAGCTAGCCCTCTCAAGGTCCTGGAAACCTTGCTTCCAAATTCCTTAGAGACTCAGGTTATCCCTAACCCCTTCCCAACTTGAAAGTATATAATGGGCCAATCCTCATGACCCCAGTACAGCTCTTTCTGCTCATAGTGTCCCCATGCTTTAATAAAATCACCTTTTTGCACCAAAGACATCTCAAGAATCCTTTCCTGGCCATCGACTTTGAACCTTAACGTCTTTCCTACATCAGGGTCGATACTATTTCAATAATTACTTACAGTCAGACACAATGGTTGGCATGTAATACAACTGGTTTTCCTTCTTTCTGTATTTCCCTGTCTCCAAAAAAATGACATAAGTAGCAGTTAGACTTAAAAAAAAATTACAAAAGCAGAATGTAAGAAAAAAGCAATATAGACATGTTCACGAAGCTATAGTATCCATAGGTTGACATCAACTTGACAAACTCTGGCATCAAGAAATATGGAGTGGCAAAGATTTTTAGCCTACCAAATCCATGATGTCCTTTTCATAGAGTAGAATTATTTCTGTGAAGTGGCTTCCAATTCAGGAACTTCATTTCCTATCACTCTGGCATTTTGGTGGGACCATCAGATTATTTCTTGCCAGTGGAATGTGAGCTGCAGTAATATATGTCTTTGTTCCTCCTGTGAATAAACTGTTAATATGGGCAAGAAATAAACTATTTGTTAAGCATCTAAAATACAGAATTTTTGTCGTTGTTACAGGGGCTAGTATAGTAGTATCTTTACTAATATCCTAGAGTTCTTTTAACATAAACCAAAAATAGAGAAATAATAATTTATGATTGAATGTGGTAGAAGTAAACACAGAGCTATTTTGCAATTTAAATTGTAAAATTTACTACCTGGACCTTGGGTTGGCACAAACATTTTTTTAAAGGACTAGGTAATAAATATTTAGGATTTGTAAGACGTACAGTCTTTGGCACAACTGCTCAATTCTGCCATTATAATGCAAAGCAGCAGTAGATAATACATAAAGAGATGGGAGTGGTTCTGTTACAATAATACTTAAAAAATAACAAGCCTGAGGGCCGTAGTTTGGGGACCCCTGGCTTAGCTTTGGCACACTTTCTCCACCTGGTGGCAGGATTAAATTGCAAGAATAACTAAATGGTATAACTAAATTTAAGGAAATAAAATAGTTGAAGAATGAAGTCCACCTAAAATCATAAAGTGCACATGTGCTTAGAGATATTATTTTTTCTTTTACCCATACACTTGTCCACTATCTCAATGATTGAAAATCCAGCTCCTACTTAAAATGTATATAGCACCAGGGGCGCCTGGGTGGCTCAGTCGTTAAGCATCTGTCTTCAGCTCAGGGCGTGATCCTGGCGTTCTGGGATCAAGCCCCGCATCAGGCTCCACCACTGGGAGCCTGCTTCTTCCTCTCCCACTCCTCCTGCTTGTGTTCCCTCTCTCGCTTGCTGTCTCTATCTCTGTCAAATAAATAAATAAAATCTTTAAAAAAAAATGTATATAGCACTGATTTCTTTGTTTTGTAAATATTTTATTTTTAAAAATCAAGATCATCCCCAAGAAAAATGAGAGTAGTCTTTACCTATTTTACAGCATAATTTTTAGCATGTTTAACATTGAAACAACAAAAATTACAGAGTAAAAGCTTACTTTTATCATATGAGTTACTATCTGACTCAATGTGTTTAAAATAAGACAAAGATATTGGAAGTAGGGGTGGAGTAACAGTTCAAAGACTTCCCTAATGGCATCTGCATTTTCATTATATTTTTTGTATGATTTCTCTCATTCATGTAGCTTCACGGAGCTGAAATAACACTTAACGTCGTTAGTTAATAGGAATGAAGAGGGTGGGTTCATCAGTAAGGCAGCACGCTGCCAACCCACCTGAATCCAGGCTCTGTACCAGTCAGGAAGGTTTATAATGCAAATTGACTCTGCGTTTAAAAAAAAAAAAAGTTTTATTAGTTCTTTTAATATCAAAATTAATTTAAAAGTTTAAAATATTTGTTTAAAGACAAGTAGTTTTTGCTAATGGAGAAGAATAACATTAATTTGAATATTCTAAGAAAAAAAAGAAAGCTCGGTTTTCCTTTCTTTAGACCAATCAAGCTCCAAATTTTATATATTTCATTAACACCCTTTAACCTCACAAAACTTTTGAAAAGAAACACCTTATTTAACCAGTAAAGTTTGTTTTTGAAATTCTCATTAAAATATGAAAATGGGAGAGTAAGGAGGTAAAATTTCCTATGAAAATGTTGGTTTGCAGCATGTCAATTACTACTGTTCTTCTATCCATCCTTTATTTCCAGCCACTCTTTGAACTCATGAAGTCCCATATAAGTGGATTTAAGTGGATGTCCCCTCAGTAAATCCTCCAAAATTATTGTCTAATGTACTTATTTAAATGTGTAGTCAAGATTTTTTTGTACAATGTTAGAAGAAAAGAAAAAAAAAGGGAATCCACAATGTTTGATAGTCAACAAGACCAGTTTAGTAAAAATAAAAGTTTAGTACCTGAGAGTAATTGGAGATAAGTTTTTAAATTTAATGGGCTTACTGTAATAGACCTTAACTTATTGGTGATGAAACATTGTAGAATTTTCAGAATGGGAATGATGTGGTCGTTTCAGGTTATTCATTTGTAAATGTATAGGGAATGGATTGAAAGAGAAAGAATATATATAAATATATGTATATAGATAGATGGATAGATAGATATGTTTATGACTTTTTCCTAACCAGATTTTTTTTTCCTTTAGATTATTTTACAATTCTTTTATATCACCAGATGATACAGGATCTGATGATATTGTGGGATCATAGTAGATTTTTAATCAATACCTATTGAATTGGAAGGAATTATATTTTTAAATCAAATGCTTTACTGTTAAATCAAAATATTCTCAAGAAGTTATTTTCCTGATCATGTGCAGAAAACCTGATTTTCTCTGTAAAGATGGAATAGGAATTACACAGATGGACGCACACAAAAGCAATATAGACTGTCATACACTGAACGGAACAATTGAAGGTTTTCATCTACGATGCTGACACTCACTACATTAGCCTCTGTAATTAAAATGACTTCTTTTTATAGTACACAATTGAATTTGCTAGTGACACTAACATGATCAATATAATGGGTGAAATTTGGGTTAATTTGAACATGAAATTACTTGTTTCCTAAAGTTAGGATTAAATGAAGACATTCATTTCAAATGGCGATTAAATCAATGAAAATAATCACCTGCAAACAAAGTTTAAAAATGCATATGCACATAGACACCAAATGTGATTCTTTAATATTACTGTTGCGGGAGAGCTAGGTTCTTGGCTCACGGAGTTGAAGAATGAATCTCGTGGATGAAGGAGAGTGAGTAAAGCGACAGAGTTTTACTAAGCACGGGTACGTCCTGACCAGGTTGCCACTGAGGGCTTTTAGGGATGGTGTTTTATAGAAAACTAACCAGGGAACTTAAATCTTTTTAACATCTCTATTGATGTCACCATTGAGCAAGGACCAGTGATAATACCTTCAATGGCTTACTTTCTTTTTAGGGTCTGGTATTTTCTTGTCACAAGTAGCTGTTATAACATGACCCCCTCTGACACCTAGGACAGGATGGTCTGGTTTGTTCCCTTACCTCTGGTTTCCTTTCATCTCCCACATTTTGAATTTTGTGAGCCTGATCCCATGGACCCCTACCTGTCTCTCCCTACCTAGCCCCGCCTGTCCCTTACTCATTACTTTGAACATAAGTGGAAACATACGTTCTTCAGTTTCTCTTATAACCAGTACTTTTTGATAAAAGTTTTCCACTGGGAAATAATTTTATTTACAGCTGAATTTCTATTGAGATTTGTGTATTCTTCTTGATAGATCCATGGTTGCCAGGACTTTAGGGAGAATGATGGGTTGAAAGATAGCACACTGAGGATATTTTAGAGCTATAAAACTAACAAAACTGTAATGGTGAATACATGACACCAAGTATTTTTTAAAATTCATACCATAAAAAGTAAATTCCAATGTATTAAGATGAAAATAAATAAATAAATAAAAGAGACAGAACACCTGCGTGGCTCAGTCAGTTAAGCTTCCCACTCTTGTGTTTGGCTCAGGTCATGATCTCATGGTGATGCGATCAAGACCCACTTCAGGCTCTGTGCTGAGCTAAGCATGGAACCTGCTTAGGATTCTCTTTTTCCTCTTCCTCTGCCCTCTGGCCCCGCTCATGTTCTCTTGCCGTCTCTCCAAATAAATAAATAAATATAAATAAATAAATAAATAAATAAATAAATAAATAAATAAAACTTTTTAAAAAGTATCTAACTGTACAAGTATACAAAATAAGCTTACTGAAGAAGGGAAGGAGCAAAGGTACCGAACCAAGTAACTTTAGAAATGAATGGATATTATATGATTTCACTCATATGTGGAATTTAAGAAACAAAACAGATGAACATTGCAGGCAGGGGAGGGAGGGAAAGAGAGGCAAACCGGAAAACAGACTCCCAACTATAGAAAACAAACTGAGGGTTATTGGAAAGGAAGTGGTGGTGAGATGGGCTAAATGGGTGATGGGTATTAAGGAGGGCACTTGTTATGATGAGCCCTGGGTTGTATGTAAATGATGCATTACTGAATTCTACACCTGAAACTACTATTACACTGTATGTTAACTAGTTGGAATTTAAATACAAACTTGAAAAAAAAAAAGGAATGAATATTGTTTTAAGACTAAAGGCAAAAGAAAATGAACTTAAGTGCTACACTCTACTTAATAAAGTTGTTTCTTATCGTATATGGAATAACAGTTATGACACTGCTATCCATGTATACTGGAATAGAACAACTAACTAAATGGATATCAGATGTTGGAACTGTTTATCATTGTTGGAGTGGGAGGTTATATACAAACGGGAGGATAAAATTACTCAAGTAGTACTAAATTAGAGTTTGAGACATGAGTATGAATTCATATTTAGCTTAATATAGAAAATGATAATATAAAAACATATACAGATATACACTATATTTCCTTGCTTTCTCTGTTGAAGGGGCCTAGAAGCAATATCAACCAATAAACAATGAGTACCAGTAAAAGGAACCAGGGATTTTTTTTTTTAAGAAATTGATTATTATAGGGGTGGAGTGTCGTAGGAAGCATACAATATGAGCTCGAACCACTGAAGTCCCAGAAAGTAAGGATCTGCTAAAATGAACAAACAAAAAACAAAACAAAGTCCAAAATATGTCAAAAGACCACAGGAGGCAACTGAAAGAGGCCCCAATGGCCATAGCAACTTGAGCAACAAAATAAAGTAGTATTAGATTATAATCCAAAATATACAGTAAATATCCATCTATCCATATTCATATAAAAATAATTGAATATATAAATAAATTGGGAATAACTCTCCCACGCAGAAGAATTTCAAATAATTTATGTAGCTACTCTGCATATATAGTTTATGTACCCAAATAATTTCTGTAGCCTTCTCTCCATGGGCTGGAGCACTACTCCCCATAATTTAAATGAGGAGGGTAGTGTAGTATAAGGTGACTTCCTTTCAGTGAGTACAGTGTGGAAGCGGGAGTCACAGTAACTTCACAGTGCAGAAATGGGGCAAATACTGACAATGTTGGTGTAAGTCATGTTGATTGTATGTGGTGATAGTAATGTGATAAAAATGGTACTTTTGTCTCTGTTTTTTTAAGACTATAACCTGAGTCTACTTATGATAAAACATCAGACAGATCTCAATTGTGAAATATTTTACAAAATATCTCATCAATACTCTTCAAAATTGTCAAGGTGATCATGAGCAAGGAAAGTTGGAGACATAGTTGTAGCCGAGAGGAGCTTAAGTAGATGTGACAACTAAATGAGATGTCGCATCCATACGGGAATGTGCGACGACAACAACAAAAAGAGCATTAGGTAAAAACCAAAGAAATGTGAATAAAATGTGAACTTTAGTTAATAATAATGTTTCGGTATTGATTCGTTAACAGTGACAAATGTACCATACAAATATAAAATGTTGATAATAGAGACAATTGGGTGTGGGAAGTATTAGAACAAACTTCGCAACTTTTCTGTAAATGTAAAATTATTCTAAAATTCTAAGTTTAATTTTACAAAGGAATCACTTTCACTTAACACATATAAAGTTTTATAGCCCATTTAAGCCTAAAAATCACTCTTTTGTTTCAGAGGAAAGTATAGTGCCTCTCTCAGAGAATTGTTTTAAAGATAAAATAATGTGTCATAATGACTATTCTTATTCATAGTGATAGCCTCAATACTTAAAACAGTTGTTTGTTAATCAATGAAATCAAGCAATTGCAATCTTCTTTCTCCTTTTCACACGTAACACACACATACATACAAATCCACTAGATCATCTTTACTCTTCACTGAGTTTATGGTAACAGTAAATCCAAAGACTGGGTCAGGCAAAGAAGAAAGTGTTTCAAAATGATGGAATGGATTATTTAGAGAAGTTGAGGTTCTGGGTTGAGATTTAGAAGGTTAAAAGTGGCAATGTATATTTGATTGACTGGATGATCTGTGCTTAGGGACTGATAAGAGAGTCAATAGAGAGTAAATGTTAGTGTTTGGTGTTTTTGCATGCTTTATCCAATTTTTATTCAGCACATCCAGTACTTGCTTTAAAGGATATATGAGCTTAAAGTACTCTGTAGATCTGTTTATTAAATATCTATCATGCATTAGATTTCATACGAATTTTATAAAAAATATACATATATACATAAATATTGTATACATATATAGTTTATACATATATACACACACATATGTGTGCATATAAATACACACACATGCACACACACACACACCATTTACACATCCTTGCTCTGAAATTTGAAATCTAATATGTGAGACAAGAGTGCATGCAAATGAAAATAATATAAAGGAAAAAAAGAGAAAATAATATAAAGAGAAAAGGAGGTCAATTTATCCAGAGCTCATTACCAGAAAAGTGTATCCGACATATTTAGAACTATGTTATAGCAGTGAGACCAAGAGGTAGGGATGAGCCAAAATAGAGGGTTTGTATTTTAAAGGTGGAAATCTTAAGAGGAAGAGGGAGTTCGATAAAAAGGTGTTGAAGATCTGAGCGACCTACTGTTGCTGGACAGGGAACAACATGACTCTGAGGAAGAATTTCAATAAGGGAAAGTAGTTATGTAGAAAGTAGAAAGTAGATTTATGTATTCAGACAGCAGAGGGCATGGGAGTGAGATATCGGATGAGTAGGAGATGAGGTATCATTATACTGGAGATCAAGATTTTGGGTGTGAGACTGTTTTGAATGATGGCAAGATCCAGGGTGTATCTATTGTTGTGTATGTTTGAATATGAAAGACAAATGGTCGAAGCCAATTTGGTGGGCCAGTTTTGATGACACCCAAGATGAATAGAGTATATGTACTCTTACCCTAGAACAACCTGTTTCATACCTATGTCATGACATAATTATCAGTACCACTCCCTTTCACTCTCAAATTTTCCTCATTTGAATATAACTTACATGATCATTCTAACTTTGAGCCAGTAGCCAGACTCCACAATGATCAGGTTGAATGACCAGGAGTTTCTAGAGTAAGGGATAGAGGAGAGATGTAGAAGAAAGTTACAAGTTGCTCTTTTGCACAGGAGCTGAACAAGGACTTCTGCATGAGGGAGGAAGAGTAACAGTTTGGAAGGCATCCAAACTTATTTCCTGTTCTTCCTCAGCTGCGTTGTTTTTGCACCAGTCGGGTTTATTCTATGCTTTCGGTGCATGCCCTGTACTTCATCATGAACTTTATTAGTGCTATGCCCCTAAATGAAATCATTTTTTTTCGTTTCCTTCCTCGAAACAATTCCCTCAACTGTCCAAAGCTTAGTTCAAGAAAGGCCTAAATAAAATACCTTTAAATAATAGGAATAAATAGTAATCTAAACTCTGTGATTTAAGAAGGCTGAAGCATTTAATTTTTGTTGATCATGTCTTGCAGAATATACACCAGATCCTGGTGAACATCCAGGAAGTTAACAGTCTCTAGTGACTGTTGAAAACTGAAAAAATAGTCTGCTGAGATATATTTGATGCTAATACTTAGTTAAAACTTAAATATCTATGCAGCTTGGTATTGAGGTGTGTTTAATCTATCCATGTGCACTCAGCAAGAGCTTTATCCTTTAATCAAGGATAGAAATTTTACATGGCTCTATCTGGGTTGCTAGGTAGGTTTGTGTGCAAACTGTTAGACTTATAAAGTTCATAGTAAACATGGCCTCTCTTGTGTGTTGCCATATGCAAAAATACTAGTGTCTAGGTTAATACCTGTATGCTTAGAAAATGTTCATTAAAAAAACAATAAAGGTTAAGAAATAAAAATATTTGGTGATGGTTGTTGATGTTGGTGGTTTTTGTTTTTGGTGTTTTTTGTTTTTTGGTTTTTGGTTCTTTTTGAGGGAATGACAAACCCACTCTCTTCACTACTAAATTTTAACCTCTAACTTATCCTTAAAATTCTTTATCTTTCTTTTTTATTTTCAATATCATACAATAAGAAGTCAGTTGCTTACAGTCACTAAGGCTCAGGAAAATAAAAGTGTCCATGCGCTATGCTGGTTTAAACCATAGGAAAGATATATCTGCATTTGAGGAAAAGAGGTTATTTAGCACTTTGTTTCAGTAGTGAGATATGTCAACAAAAATAAGCAACGAAAATACATTTCCTAATTCATATCAACTATCTCCAAATATAGAATAGTCTATACAATAATATAAATGCAGTCTTACGTCTTCGAAAAAAATTTTTTAAGAGCACTAACATGTGAATCCTTCTCTTCGAAAGTTGCCTTCATTTTTTTAAGGATTCATAGGTGATCTCTACGAAGAAAATAATCTCAGTTATTTTTATTGGAAACAAATACGCTTTTGACAGAAGTTGAAAGTAAATACACAGTCTTTTAGGAAATTAAAATATATGGCTGGACTACATTATATGGAGTTACTGTCTTTTAATCATAATGATCTCCCCTTAACCTACAATTCTATTTTATTATTATCTTTTAGGTTATATATCAGTTGAAACCGAAATATGTGTATTCATTCTTTAATAGAACTATTTAAATTACACAAGTGAGATGAGTGACTGGAGATGTCACCAAATGATACATGTGTTAGAATTTTTAAGTGAAGTGAACCAAATGATACATGTGTTAGAATTTTTAAATGAACCTAGATTGGTGTTAAGAATTTGTCAGATACAGAGGCGCCTGGGTGGCACAGCGGTGCCTTCGGCTCAGGGCGTGATCCCGGCGTTATGGGATCGAGCCCCACATCAGGCTCTTCTGCTGTGAGCCTGCTTCTTCCTCTCCCACTCCCCCTGCTTGTGTTCCCTCTCTCGCTGGCTGTCTCTATCTCTGTCGAATAAATAAATAAAATCTTAAAAAAAAAAAAGGAATTTGTCAGATACAAGGTATTTTCTTTCATAACTAGATATTTGTAGTACTTCTTCAGATACTTTAAAGTTAATTTCCAGGCGTTATTTAATTTAAAATTAATTAATTTAAAGTTAATTTCTCTGGCGTTATTCCCAGAGAAACCACTGGAAGTTGTAATGTCTAGCAAAAGAAGCAAGACATATTTTGGAAAGGTAAAGTCAAGTTTGATAAACAGGGGCTTCTCTTAAAGTGCTGTGCTACTAGCATATCTTCCTATTTATACATGGTATCTGCTGTGAAATTGCATCAGCCAAATACATATGGTTAATTGTAATTTTTTTGAATATTTTGAAGAAGATATTTAAATAAAAAATATCTTGCTCATTAATTTGCCCTATAGAGTTGTTATTGGATATTTGAGGTACTTATTTTGAATTTAGTGAAACTAAAGTTACAAATCAGCCTTTAAGCATTACTTGAGAATGATGACAGACCTTGTGAAATACTATTATTTACTTCCATTCATGTAAATTACTTTAGAAAGTATTCAATATTAATGAGTAGTACTATAAGTTATTTTAAATAGCTCTGTAACTTGAAATGACAATAAAATAATATAAGTAAGTAGTTAAGAGCATATACTAGACATTTCAGTCAAACTCACTTCAGAGTTATTCTCATTTCAGGCATGCTGTACTTGTGTGTTGAAGCCAGGTTTTCTACATCATTTAAAATGGGAAAATAATTGTGTTCTAGAAGGGTTTTTAGAAAAATGATTATACTGAGTGATAGATGATAATCACTTAGCCTAATGCTGGTACATGTTTAATACTCAAAGGTAATTCATTATCATTGTTATTTTATTGCTACTACTATTACTAAATCTATTATGTGAATAATTTCTGGGTCTGCTTCTATTGATTTTTTTCTCATTAATATTCATATTTCCATGCTCCTGTACAAGCCAGGTAATTTTTGATTGAATATCAGACATTATAAATTTTATGTTATTGGGTCTAGGAATTCTTGTGTTCTCTTAAATATTTTTGGATTTTGTTTCAGAATTTATTTAGTTATTTGGAAACAATTTGATGCTTTTGATGCTTGCTTTTAAGTTTCGTTGGATGAGACCAAATCAGACTTTAATCTGTGTTTAATTTGGTTCTGCTATTAAGGATTTTACTTGGTGGCCCATGTATTAGAAGGACTTCCCACTCTAGTTGTTCAGAGAATGAGCTATTCTCAGCTCTGTGTTCTCGCTAGTGATTGATCTGCCTGTTTCTTTCCAGTAGTCTCTTTGGTTATGAGATGATTCCTCATAGGTAGGTGTCAATCAATACTCAAATGAAGTTATGAGAAAAATTCTCTGCATAATTCAGGAACTCATTCTGTGTGTCTCTCTTCCCTAGCATTCTGCCTCATGAATTCTAGCCACCTTGATCTTCCTGAACTCTGTACTGTGTCTTCTCAATGTAGGGAGGTCAGCAGGCTCCATTTGCACATTCTGTCCCTGCATTTCTGCCTGGAAATTTTCTTCAAGAATTCAGCTGGGACAGTCTAAGGGATCACCTTATTTTTTTTCCTTCTCTCAAGGATTACTATCCTGAGATGCCTGTTGTCTGGTGATGGGACAGGGATTCCTCCTTCTCTCTCCTTTTCCTCCTCTTTCTCCTTCTTCCCCTTCAACGTTTTCTCTCATAATCTCCTTACCCAGAAGTCTGTATTTTGTTAAAGACTTTGAATCTGACAATTTGGCAAGTAATTTTTATTTTTACTCTTATTTTATTAATTTCAGGTTTTATCTTTATTAGTTCTTTCTTCAGGATAAGACTGATGCCCCCACCCCCCGGTTCCTTGAATTGAATGCTGCTTCAAAAATTATTTTTCATCTTTCATGATTTTTTTAGGGGGGGCAGTCAGCCATTTTATTTAGGGGCTTCGGAGAAAGATCAAAGGGGAGGAGGACAGTGAGATCCGATGTCCCTCGGCCCAGCTGGAATCTTTCCAGCGTCACGGTCGCCGAAAGCCGTCTTTCATGATTTTTGAATGAGTGCATTCAAAGTTTCATCTTTCTTACCTCTTGAAGAATAAGTCACTGCCTGTTTTTCATTTATTTTATTCAGCCTCCTAATTTAATTCTCTCTTGAGGCTCAGGCCATACTCATTAAAACCCTCCATTTCCAGTTTTCTTCTCTGCATATTGAGACACTCTATATTATATCCTCTTCTTGTGGCTTGAACATTTAGCTGTTTCAGATTACGGCTGCATATCAGTGGAACCATATGTATTTCAGGTTTCCAGTGACTTTAAGCGGCATAAGCTCATTCCCCCCATGCATGTATGAACATCATGATGCTTCAAGTATTGCTCAGTGTCTATCTTCATAAGAAGACTGAGTTTATTTTCTCCTAAGTTACTAGGGGACACATGTAATTTGCCAAAAGGAATACTTTTTTTCTTAAAATCACACTATCTACAATATGTCTCTAAGAATCCTTTATTGAGGGATTGTTAGAGACATATTGTAACTTTGTACCTATTTTATTAAAAAGTGACATTCTGGCCAGATTATGTTAAAAGCTGACTTCTATTCTGTGATTATATTCCGTTTTTAAAGACTCAGGCATTACCTGTTGAGCCATCCAGGATCCTCAAATATTATGTCTGAATCCCTGAATATAATCTGTTTCTCCCATGACAGTAGTGGAGATGGGTTTCAGTTCCTCATAACATGTATTCTCTTCATTTTAATGAGCTGTAGGAAAAAAGAAATAAATTTAGGTAGTCAATAGTTATCTTGACCCAGAAATTTCAGAATTGTTTGAAGTCGCTGCCATGAATTATGTAGCACATAGAACCATCTCTGAGACCAAGACACATTCCCTTAGCTGCCAGGAGTGTTGTCTGCTGTGGCTTACAGCGGAGTCCCACTCAAGGAATTTCCTTCTGAAAAGGAACAGTCTTACCCAACCTCAGGGGTGGCCCTTATCTCATGCCTGCTGCGATAGGGCAGCCCTCTTGCCTTGATTCAAGCCAGCTCTGAAGCAGCATGCAAGTTCCAGAGATTCCCCTTGAATCCACTGAAGAGGATTTTGCTGCAACCATTGCAGATGAGCTTCTCCCTCTGAGGAATTCTGCTTCTCCTACTCCCTCACGGGTGTTGTCGCAAACTTTGTTGTAAACTTTGTTACAAACTTCGTGCCTGCGAGATTTCATTTCAGTGTCTGGTTTCCTTTAGATCTTAACCTAAGACAAAATATTTAATCAACCTTTGTATCAAATATGTCATGCTTACATTTTCTGATCTACACTCCTTATGTGTATATATGTTCATCAGTATTTTCACCCATTTTCCCACCTTTGCTCCAAAGTTTTGTATCCAATCTTTCTTTTCCCCAAAGAATCCAATAGGTTAACCATCCCCTTTCTCAACTCTTCTAACCTTATACATTCATTTAATCTTAAAAACATTCTTACTCTATCTTTCATGACCTTTCAGTTATCACCCTATCTCATTCACTGCCCTCACAAATTTTTGCAGAAAGTAGTTTATACTCTCACTCCCTACAGTCTAATTTTCTCACCCACCTGTGTTGAAAATGCTCATTCTAGGAAAGTGACAAGTAACTTTTTACTAAAACAAATAATTTTAAGCATTTTGATTGATTCCTCTGTAGCAGGAATATTTCACAATTTCCTTTACTGTGAAGCTCTTACGTACCTTCATTCTAAAAAATCCTTTTCCTCTGTACACTTTTTCTCAGTATTCTTAACTCTTTTTTCCACTTTAATTCCATAAATACCAGCATTCCTCAAAGTCTGACCATGTTGTTCTTCCCTTCTCATTCTATGCAATCAAATAACTGACTATATGCTGATGACACTCAAATATATTCCATTTGGTCTAAATCTCACACCTAGGTTCCAGATTCAAATGTCCAGTTAAAATTTACCAACTCCAACTTGATGTTCATGGATATCTCACAATCAACATGCCGAAAACAGTTTCATCATCTGTCACCAGACACAAACATTTTCTTTAATTGTCTTCTACGGTATATGGCTCCAGCATTTCGTGCAGCTACTCGAACCATCCCCATGCCTACTCCCAGGGGTCTACACTCTCCCATGAATATCTTGTGCCCAGGAAAACCCTTCCTCAGACCCTCTCAGTGCCTAGAGGGACCACTTTTCCTCCTTTCAAACTACCTGAATCTAGCTTGTGTTTGTTTATTCTGGTCAGTTCAAGGCACCCCGTGGAGATGAATGATGAAATATGGATTGTATAATTTCGAGGATTCCATATATGCATTAGATGCTCTGATATTTGCATTTGAAACTGGCATTGTACAATATAAAGATAAAGCTCATGCTAATGACTTAAGTTTTTAATTTCCCTTTACTTTGAAAAACATTAAATACCAATCAAAAAACACCATGGCAAAGTTGAGAAAGGTTGCAGAAGAAAGGAAATATTTTAGTATCTGTAACAGCAGTGTTCTTCTGCTTTTAAAAAAGTGACTCTGCATTTTATTTTATAATGAGTCTTGCAAATTATGCCACTGATCATGAGTGAAATATATGGTAATTATTAAAAGTATTTTCCTCAGAGAGAAGCTGAAGCTTAGAGAGATTCAGTTATTTTATCAAGATCGTATATATTAAATGGAGGTATCAGAAATGGAAACAAGGTAGTCTGATTCAAAAACATGCTCTCAAACACTGTCACGTTTCATCCCTTATGGTTAAACTGGAAGATGATGATGATGGTGATGATGACGATGTGCTGTCACTACCACTGATAAAAATAATGATAATAGTAAAACATACAATATTTACTATGTTTTTGAGTTGCTGATTTGAAAGCATTACTTATGCTAATGCATTTAATTCTCATGTCATCTATATTAGGGGAGATGCTATTATTATCATCTGTATTTTCGTAGATGAGAAAATTGAAGCAAGAAGTTAAATAAATTGCCCATTTTATAATTACCAGGCAGAAGAGTCAAGATTTGAATATAGATAGTCAGGCTTTAAAGTATATTCTAAATCATTTAAGTGACAGAATACATGCATAGACTAACAAATAAGAATTTGTCTGTATCCTGTATGCTCACTCACATTATAAATAAAAATATATTTTATGTATCCTTATTATTTAAGCTAGGAAGCAATCTGATTTGTGTTATCTATTCTTTGGTTGCTCTCTGCAATCTTAAAGTCCTATAGTGACCACAGATAAATGGAATAGATGATGGTCATCTTTGTGTAGACATCTGTATCGGCCGATTCGCAAGTGAAGCATCACCTGTAATGCTGAGTCTGTGTAGATTTTCAGAGGATTTGGCCATCCTCTGTCTTCCTCATATCTAAATATTTTTGAAATTAACTGGACAGATGTCCAATTACCCAATGTGGTAATCCAGTTATGAAAATAGGTCTCATTACTTTTGGTTCCTGTTAAGAATATTGAAATAAAGACAAAAGAAAATAATATCAAAATAAAGAGAATTGAAGGATTTTAGTGTACTATTTACTATGGTTTGGTGAATTTCTAATTAAAATTATTTTAGCACTGAAAACCATGACTCGAATTCATTTCATTGAGGAGAAGGGTAGGAAGAAACAAGCACAAATTTGTAACTGCCACCCCTGCAGTAACAATCACATGTGAATGGGCTTGGCACAGCATTAATATCCAACAATATTTGCTCAATCTTTTACTATCTCCATTCTTGCTTGTGTCAGGTTTGTAAAGAATTTTTAATCCTACCAACTCTGGATAATACTAGAATTAAAATTATATAATGTTAATCCTGGAAAGGAAATCTCAGTTTACTAAATTAAAATTCTCTCATTTCCAGGTAAATATTTGATGTATAAAGGGATAAATGTAATTCTTGATATATAAAATAAATAATTACTAACTTGATACCATTTGCTAGTGGTAGAATCAAGATTAGAAATTTACATTTTTAATCCCAGGTGCTGGAAATAATCATAGTATGGAATTTATAAGATACTAAATATTTTCTGCTTGAATCTTCGAAGCATCCAGATAAATAAATGCGCTCTCTATATTCTTTTTTTTTTTTAAGACTTTATTTATTTATATGCCAGAGGGAGAGAACACAATTAGGGGGAGCAGCAGGCTGAGGGAGAAGCAGGCTTCCCACTGAGCAGGGAGCCTGATGTGGGACTCGATCCCAGGACCCAGGGATCATGACTTGAGCCAAAGGCAGACGCTTAACCGACTGAGCCATCAGGCGCCCTGCCCTCTTTATATTCTTGACCCAGAGTACCTAAATGTAGTTTTATTTTGCTTTTTTGACATGTTACTATGATATCATGAATCAAATGGCATATCAAGGATTCCTTTTTTCCCTGTTTTCTGATAATTTTGAACATTTCACTTTTATTTTGTCCACTGAGTTTCCAACTTATCATAGTCAATATATTTTAAAAGAAGGAATTAATACAAATGTAAGGCAAAAAAGTCAATAATATTAAATACTAAATAATCTAATTTTTCTTATTGAGAGAAAAAGAAAAATCATTAAAGAACTACATTTATTTCCTAAGTTTTGGGAAGTCTGAGATGATTAAATAAACATATGCTGTTACCCCATATATGGGAGATCTCTGTTCTAGCTCAAACTATTGCTTTCTTCTGATAACAGAATGTCTGTCTCCCATTTGTTTTAGGTGGAAACACTTCATCCTTTTCTGCCAAGAGTAGATACAGGACTTAGTCCTTGACCATCACTGCACAATTCTCCCATAGACAAAGAGCTTAGTTCAAATTCAGACACATGGCCTAAATCAAACTAATACATTCCAACTGTTTTTCTCAAGGTTATATGGAAAGAATTGCTTTCTCTCAATTGAGGTTGTTCACTGTAGGGATAAGCCTATTCATCATAAATTCTACCACAATTTAGTTTTTTTCTCCTTTGGAGATAAAATTCAAAAGCAAAAACCTAATTTAACAGTAAATCTAGCATTTATTATACAATGTTTTTTTGTACATGGAATGCTTATAAAAGTATGAATGGATAAGTAAAGATACATGCTTTTTGTAAAATAGAAGAAGCAACATTTGTTATGGATTTAATTTTTATGTCTCTACTAAATTCATAGGTTGAAGCCCTGATCTGCAATGATGGTATTTGGAGATGGGGCTTTTGAGAGGTAATTAGGGTTAGATGAGGTCATGAGGGTGCAGCCCTGGTCTTGTGGGATCAGTGCCCTTATAAAAGTAGGGACACTAACGTAGAAATACTTGAGAGCTTGCTCTCTCTGCCATGTGAGGACACAAAAAGAAGTTGGCCATCTCTAAGCCAGAAAGAGCTCATATCAAAACGTGACCATGCTAACACCCTGATCTTAAACTTCCAACCTATAGAACTGTGAGAAAATATGTTCTTCTGTTGTTTAAGCCACCCAGACTATGGTATTTTGCCATGGTGGCCTGAGCTGACTAACACACATTTCAAAAAGGTTTTATTTTAGTCAAGGACTCAATGATAGATTCCAAATTTATTAAGGACTACCTTTCTGAATCTGTGAGATAGGCCTGACGAAAAGTGCATTGCAAGTTACTATGTTTTTGTTTGTGGATTTTTTTGTTGTGTGGGGTTTTTTTTTGTTTTTTTGTTTTTGTTTTTGTTTGTGTGTGTTTTTTGTTTTTGTTTTTGTTTTTTTGTCTGAGAGAATTCAGGTCAAATATACAAATTAATATAAGCTTATTATCTAAATGCAACTCCTTCCTGTATTATAAAAATAATCACCAATATACCCACATGAAAATTTCCTTGTTGTTACTTATCTTAAAGGAGTAATTACACTCCATTCCTAGTATTTTAATAATATACAGGTGATATATGTTTAATATATATTCTAGTATTTGTACGTATGGGGTGGAGAGAAAGAGAAAGATGGAGAAATATTTTGGGATTAGTGTTTTAAACACTTATTTGCTTTCTAGTTACAATCTGATTGATGAGACAGATCTAATCCTTCATTTCCTTTCCTGTCTTCTGTGATCATTTATCTGCTAGAGGAAGATTACATATTCCTTAAAAAATCATATTTTATGATACCATTTTAACTTCAAGCACTCTATTTCTTAGACAGATATGTGAGTTGATTATTAAGGACTTTAATATCTCAAGTAAATTTACATTTTAAAATGAGACAATATTACAAAATTTCTAGATGGTTTTCATAACCATAAATATGTAAAATATCAGTAGATATAAGGCATTTAGAAGATTTACCTCCAGTTATTGAAAAAATCATTTGTGGTATGAACAGATCAGCCCTGCCTAGAAAAGCATATTATACGACAAGAATCTTATTTACATACATGTCTGCCTCTGTGGTCTCATGCCCTGCCAAAATACAATTAATGGAGTTCTGAAACATAAAATATGTGATTTTCTCATGGCTAGGTCTCCTTTATCAAGTATGCCTGGCTAATGACTTTTCATTATATAATCTCTTTAGAAAATGTTGAATGAAACTTTTTAAAACTAATTGCCAGATTTCATAAATAAAAGTACAGGATGCCCAGTTAATATGGTAATGTTGGGGATAATCTAATACTAAAAAAATTATTCATTATTTATCTGAAATTCAAACTTAAATGTACATCCTGTATTTTATCTGGCACATTTACCTGAGATATACAGTACTTCTTTGAAACTGCAGAAAACAAGTTTTTAGTCAAATTTCGGTACTTAGTGATATTTGTCTAACATTTTGATAATTTGCTTTAGACCCAAAGAAAAATTAATCCCAGTGGTGTCTGGGTGGCTCAGTCGGTTAAGTGGCTGACTCTTGATTTCAGCTCAGGTCATGATCTCAGGGTCCTGGGATCTAACCCTGTGTCAGGCTCCACACTCAGTTAGGAGTCCGCTTAAGGACTCTCTCTCTCTCTCTCTCTCTCCCTCTCCCTCTGTCTCCTGCCCCCGCTTATGTTCTCTCTCTCAAATAAATCAATCTTTGAAAAAAAAATAGATCCTAAATTTATTGTTGAGATTATTTGTCTTAAATAAATAACCTTTTTTTTTTTTTAAGTTTGGCAGAAGTTAACCAAAATTGAGGCATTCATTTTTGAGACAGTTACTTATAAATATGTGCATCAGATTTTTATGGTCTTCTACAATAAATGCCAATAGATTGTGATTAAATTCTGATATATGATTCAAAGACTCTGTCTTGTCCACTTAAAGACTGTTTTGTTAAAGAAATCTGCAGAATACAATTTCAAATATGCATATAAATTATGCTTTTTTAAAAAAGTTTGCACTTCAGGCAAATAATTTGCAATGATGTCAGTGTGACTTTTTTTTTTAAAGATGTTATCTAAAATAATTAGAATGTAGCATATACCCACAGTTCACTTATGACTTACCGTAGGTAGTAGATCGTTACAGTAATAGTCAATGGATCACGTCTGCCTGTGTACACGTAATAATATAGCCCCTCCCAACATTGACTTGGCCTAGATATGTGACTTTTAGCCAATAAGACAGTGTTCTTTTTGCATTGGGATTAATCCTTTGTTGTTCCCTAAGCTCCGTTTGAGTAAGCCTCGGGTGCCTAGTGGAAGATGAGACTCATGGAGCATAAGTCATGGAGACGTAGTGCCAGGTAAGGTCCCTGACACCGAGGATCCACCAGCCAACAGACTGACTGGCAGGATCTCCAGCCAGATGTTACCAAAAAAAGAACTGCTCTGCTGAGTCCAATCCAAGTTTCTGATCCACAAAATCACAGCAAGTTAAGTGCTCTTATTTTAATTCACTAAAATTTGGGGTGGTTTGTTAATGCAGCAATAGGTAACTGATATGCCCTATGTTATTTTTAATTATTTTTAAGAATGCATTATCAGTGCATCATGTCACACTGACAAATAATCATAAGTACATCAGATTTTGCTATGGACCATAGCAGCATCCTGACTTAGTATTTGTCTACACGCCTAAAGAATCTAAGAGCAGTTTCTCTTGGAGTGAGTTATTTTAGAGTCTTCCAGCTTCTTCAAGCCCTCCCTGCTGATACTGCCAGTAGGAGTTTTAATAATGGTAATATTTATGATGCTATGCTTTTCTAGCTTCTAGTAACAAAGTAGAGACGAGCCAATTCATTTCAAGTTAGCTGCTACAATAGCTGATAGATGGTAAGAGTGATAAATACCTTAATAATTTATATTGGAATGAGTCTCCTATTAGTGAAACTTATTAACAGTACTAAGAGCCATAAATTGTTCTACTTTCCAATAAATGCTTTTGCCAATTTGTGGTAATGTAGATTGAACAATTTTAGAAACATTGTTTTCACTTGACTTATGTTGGGTATTTTGGAAATATATATATTTTATTGTTTTAAATAATTTGAAAGGTGAATCATTTAAAATTAATGTTTCCTGACTTTTTCTGAGAAAACTGAATCAATGGGGCTATCATAAATAGGTTTAAATATTTTTAGAAATAACTTTTATCTCCTTCAGTCTGTTCACCTTCAAAATGTTTTTATTATATATGGTTCATTCATTCATTCTGTGTGAGCACTCACCATGTGCCATTAACTATGATAAGCAATGGCAGTGACATTGGAGAATTTGGGTATGAAAGATATGGATTCTAAACAAAAGAAATACATGAATAATTAATATTCAAGAAATTGAGAGCATTTGTAGCATTCAAAGTTTAATAGAAAAAGTTCATGAGCTGAAAATGACTTATGTGTATAAATCAATAATTCTCTCTAGCTTCCAGTAAAAGTTAATAAAAAATGCAAAGAGTATTGTGAAATTTCTAAAATGAGTGGAAAATAAATAATAGTACAAGAGCAAAACCAGAAAGTAAAGTTTCCTGTAGAGGTATCAAACTTATTTTGGTCTGAGACTTCTACATAGCAATTGAGTGTAGAAGCTTGTTTACTCTGCCTTCCAAATAATTGAACAAAATGTATACTGTTTATGTCATAAAGTGCACAATTCCAAGTATTATGTGAGATTAAAGGATGAATACAACATAAGCCCTGCTTTAGATTTCCCTTTATAGGAAGAGAAAGACAAACATAAAAAAATCACTGGATAGTCAGAATGTAGACAGTAGTAACTTCCATAAAACAAAGTGGTAAGGAAATACAGAGGGGAGATTAGTTCCAAATGGGAAGTTTTGGAAATGATTCCTGGAGAAATAAACTCTCATATTCCCTTCCCTTATCTTTCTTGATACTGAGATAATTCAAAAGGCATTCCTAGTAGAGAACATAGCTTGGATGAAGGAACTGAGCTGAAAATAACAAGGCTCAAAGGGTTGATAGATCATCCCATGGGACAATAGGGAGTGGGAGGTAGTCCTTGTGTTTCAAGCACACAGAGACGTTGTTATCCTTGGCATTAGGGAAGACTCAAGTTTCCATCTGTCAGATCCCTTTGTAGGTCAGCAGCCTCCTTGCTTACCCCAGTGTGAGTGGCCTTGCTACTAGTTTCTTTTCACATTCTGTCATCAACAGAAATGAAATGCACTGACTCAAGTGGAAGCTGGAATCGGACGTGAACGAACTGTTGTGATAAATGGTTCATTGTTCATTTTGTGAAAGAAGGAATCATGGACACATTTTAAGCAGAGGCTTGATATGATTTAATCATTATTTTAGATTAATTAGTAAAGTGGAAAATTAACTGAAATGGGAAAATCTGTTCACCCAGAGAATTATTGGGGAGCAGATTTGCCAAAGGTATGATGGAAGTGTCAGATGGAATGANAGGGAAAGATATTTCAGAGATGTTATTTTAAAAGATACAGGTTGATTTCCAGGGAATGCTGGGAAATATGTGAAAGTATGCAATAAAATAGGAGTAAACATTTTAAACCATTTTAACTTGTAATGTAGTTTGATTTCTATAACAATAGCCCCTTGAGATAGTTTTTGTTGTTGTTGTTGTTGTTGTTGTTGTTGTTGTTTAATGTATACCCATTTAAAAGATGAAAAATCCTTTGACCAAAAATGCAAAGTTATTTGCAAAACTTCAGAAAGCAAATTAGTTTAGATCCAGGGGAAGAACTGAAGAATATTTGTCTCCTAACCCTTCTGTAAATTTTTGATACCATTTTTTTTCTATCATAAATCTTAAGTTATTGCTGAGACAAACAAAATGAAAGACATCAGAATCTTTACTGAATTATTTCAGTTTATTCTTAAATCTTACTTGCTCAGGTGCATAGCTAGTAATCAGAAGCTGCTATTGTTTTAATGGTAGGGGCATCCAGTTAAACAAGAACAGCTCAAAAAAGAAGTGTATTTTTGTTTAAAGCATATTTTGTCTTTGTTCTAATAAATTAGATATTTCACTGTGAGCATGGTACACAGTCTGAATTTTCAAAGAGCTTTTGTTCCCCCTAAGGAAGAAAAGAAGACATATATTAAAATACGCTGTTTGGAAAATGTTATTCTTAAAACAAAGTGCCTCCTATAACTATAGTTTATTATCTTCACCCCAATTCCCGAACGGCAGCCAGCTGTAGTCACAGAACTTTAATACGTTAGCTCTGTAGCTGATAATATCTTTCTAGAAATGGTTTCTCTACCTTAGTTTTTACGGCATTATTTCACTTACTACCTTATATTGATCTTGGTGACTCCACTCATATGTTTCTATCACCAGGATCCCTAAGTAATGTGCTTTCTTCTTAGACCTAGTATCTAAACAGCCAAATTTCCTCTCTATATTGAAAAAGCCAAGCCTTATCTTTAAGGTCTCCTCTATATTTCAAAACTTAAGGTTCTCAGAAATTCTATTACAGAAGAGAGCTTCCTGCAGGAACCATTCCTTGTGAAGGAAGTACTTGATAATTCTGCAGTGATCTGAAAGTTTTATGTTAATCAAAAATAAGATGTGTAACCATATATTCTAGAGACTGTTATTTGTCAAAATGCCTTAAACCTTTGTTGCAAGAAGTTTGGTAACTTTCAGCTGTGGATAAAAGTTCCAGGTTTAGGGACAGAAATCTGTAAGTATTTAAAAATAAATTTTCATTTTCAATGGCTCAGTAGGTCCTAGTTAATAGTAATTTATTTAATTGAAATAAGGCTCAGTAAATTAATTCCTACATGACATTCATCCTTAAAAATATCATTGTCTTAGATATAGACTCTCATGATATTTAAAAAAATATTTAATGTATCTACTTGGTACATATGTTTTCTTTGGTTATTTTTCCCAAATATGAATCTTGTAAGTGCAGAAAATAATATCATTTGAAATATATATACAACTTATTATACATATATATAATTTGTTATATATGTATATATATATATGTATATATAAAATAAATTTTAATGTAATTTCACTTGAAAGACATTGGGTGTCTTTGGGTAAAAATTTTTTTTCCTACTATAAACTGAAAAATGCATTATCTATCGGCTGAGATGTCTAAGATTGATCAGAAACAGAAATCATTTTGTAAGCTATGTAAATAAAATGTGTCTTATGAGCAGGGTAAACATGACCTTAAATATTTTTGGTTTGTCCTTGCTCAGATACCTTTCCTTAAAATAACTGATCATTTTTTTAGGGCTGAATATTTATTTCTGAGAATAGGAAAAAAAATTAAAAAACTGAAAATGAACTATCAAGATAGATTAACTATATACAAAAATTAAACAACCAATCAAATACATATATATAAGAAATCATAAATATAGACATATATCCCAGGATGCCTGGCACATAATAACCCCTATGTATATGTTACATAATTTTTATATATTTTTAAGGAAGACAGTCTATAGACAAATAAAAACATAATTAATATAGCAGGCAATAGGGAGTGGCAAATTATTGGTTATCCTCTCTAATAAAGTGAAAGCCATCTGAAAGAAGATCATTCCATGGAGAGGGCACAGTAAGTGCTAAGGTCTTTGAGGAAGAACAAAGGGGCTGAGAGTGAGCAAGCTGGAGAGTAGTAGTAGGTAGTTCGTTCTTTCTTTCTTTCTTTCTTTCTATCTTTCTTTCTTTCTTTCTTTCTTCTTTCTTTTTCTTTCTGAACTCAAGCAACAGCCAGAAATACTCATTACTCTGCTTATTTGACCAAAACCGTGAATCTCTGAAAAGAATACCTGTTATATCCCTGAGTAGTACCATGGATAATCATGATTCCATCTCTCATGATGTTTCTTGAAGTGATTGGGGTGTTTTCTCTGGGAAAAGAGTAGAACTCAAGTAGTCATGATGGTTTGCTGATTTTGACTGGGGGAAAAACATGATAAAAATCACTGGGCCTAAGTTTTTCAAGTTCCTTCACCAAAAAACTCTCAGATTCCATTTCATAGCACTTCCAACCCTCCTCCCCTCCCTTTAGCCCCCATAACATGTCACATTGTTAGTGATATAAGAAGCATGGTAAACTAATCTCATTAATGATTTGAATGGTGCTAATGAGTCATGTCTACATAGAGAGGTTTTAGATTTAGATTTAAGCTTTTTATGTAGGCTTTCTGAAGAACCATCCTACATATTGCTGACAAATTAATATTCCCCAAAGCAGTTTAAACTGAAATTTAAACATATTCAGTACACTTTCTTTGTCTATAGAATAAAGTCCAGTCTTCTAGTCAAATTATTCAAAGTTTCCAAAATTTGGCCAAGTCATTTATGCATATGTGCCTGTGACTATAGTCACCTCAATCAGTTATCAATTCAAATTGCCTAACATTGGTCATTGAGCTTTTTCTTTCTTTCTTTCCTTCTTTCTTTCTTTCTTTCTTTCTTTCTTTCTTTCTTTCTTTCTTTCTTTCTTT